>NC_089610.1:1629193-1937305 GCF_039881205.1 Euwallacea similis
TGGTGGTTGCTTTGGTTTTTTCAAAGGACTTGGTCCAGCAGTAAGTGCCTCTAAAATACATTATATGTTTTGTTGTATGTGTAAACAATCTTTAAATCCTTTTAAAAAATATTTTTTCACAGTGTTTCATTTATATATTGTACATTGTTTTTTTTTTAATTGATACACCTTGTTTGAAAGACATAACGTTGGTTTGGGGGCGAATCTATATTATGCAAGGGATCTTAATTGTAAGCAATATGAAAATAATTGGGTTTTGACCATTTTCCTTATAAATTACCAACTTACCCATTGACGATACAGTTGCAGATTTCTCTATGTCTCGAGAATTCCTCTGTGTTGCGAGGACTTTTTGTCGATTAGAGATATTGTGTTCATCGAAAACGAGTAGAGGTGAAGAGGACCTTTTACGTTTCTGCTTCTCCTCGGTGCAATTCAGAAATATGCACTTATTAGCGTGTTCTTCGATTTCATTTGGAGGATAAAGATCATTGCAAATGGGACAAGATACTGTTTTGGTATTCATGGCATATAATTATGAAATTATAATCTGTAAATTTAATAGTAAAGTAACAGGGAATCTTAACTACATAGTTTTGGCGGCTATGTTTGTTTATATTTACGTTTAATACGACAGATGTCAAATTTGTCAAAAGACATTTACATGACAAAAAATGAATTTATAGCTGTATATAGGTGGTACAACTCAAGAAATTCTTGATGATATGGCGAAACAATTTACATTTCCCCCTTTAATTCGTTATCACTGTGACAACACTGATAAACAAATTTGAAAGTTTTAACTCGGTTACATCCTGAGAGATTCATTATGCACAAAGTACTACTGCTTATATTAACCAAAACCATGAGCATTACGGAGTATTTTAAAGCTGAGAGTTAGTGAAGAACTATACGCAAAAATATCATATATAGTATATATATATATATCTTTGAATGTGATCGCCACTGGTTTCAGAAATATTGCCAACTAATGAGGCAAACATAGCAGTTGCCAGCTAAAATCCCTCAAATAACATTCTGTTGATGAGATGACATAATTTGAATTTACCTGTAGTAACAAAACATGCACTCCCCATCAAAAACCTATTCGTTGGGACAACTATGCATCGATTACCCGATGTTTTCTCATGGGATTTCAAGTAGTCACTTGCTTTATGCTTTCGGTTTTAGACATGAGAAAAATGCATTTGCAGGGTCTAACAAAATTATCTTCTGGAGATGAATAAAGTTTAAATAAAACAATGCAAATATACAAATTTTCACAGAATTATAATTATAAATTTTGGTTCAAAAGTTACAGCATACAATAAAACTACCGCGTAGTATTCGATTTTCATTACCTTTCAAAACATAAAATGTAACTAAATATAATAATGATGAAGTGATTAGATCTGAAGTGTGAAATTTGATTGAATCACTGATTCTGCTAGGGAATAAAGCCGTTTGAGAACAGCTGTTACATGCAACGTTAGGAGTCAGTCAGTCTGTTCTATGAATTTCACATTTCAAGAACTCATAAGATATGGTGAATGCATTTTTGCTCTAACTTCCTACATTTTAACCACATTGTACTTACAATTATTATTGTTAACTTATATACACAAGAACCGAAATGAAATATTCTTTGAAAATCCTTAAGAATCAGGAATTGCGACGTTCACCCGGAATTAATATTTAAAATGCTTAATTTAACGGTATTTTATTCAATAACTTAATAACCGAAATGATACAAAATGTGGTAAGAAAAAAGGGACTGAATAGTAAATTTGTAATGTTGCTCTAGATATCCTACACTACTCTAAATCAGGAATGGGTTCATCATCAGAGTCGCCTCCTTCATCTGCGTCTAAATCTGCAAAATTCGGCTTTCCGCCACCTCCTCCTGAAAAGAAATCCCTTATGCACATTCTGATATGTATACATAGTAGAAGCAGAAAAATAAAAGAAAACTTTTTACCTAATCCACCCATTTGTCGCATCATTTCTTCAAAATCACCTCCTCCCATTCCACCTACACCTTCATCTCCCGAATCATCTTCATCATGCCATTTATTAAAATCACATTTCAGCCAATGATGCTTTTTCTTGTCAGATGTAAGGTAAGGCCAATAAGGCTCTTCAAGATTTGCCTGAAATGATAAATTAAAAATTTGTTTGCTTTTTAGATAGAGAAATGGATAAATATACTTACTTTGGCTAAAACAATTTCAATACATCTTTCCCTATTGAAACTCTTACTTTTATCTGGGTCTATTTCCTTATATAAAGGAATTGTGACTTCATATTCTTTTTTATCTACACCCCCTGTTCCATGAAAGAATACTGAATCCTTTGTGAACCTAATGAGAAGTAAAAAAATATATATTAATAACTTCTATAATATTTTTTGTTACAAAAGAAAGAGAATGTGAGAACGCAAATGTGGCTGTCTAGTTCTGCAATTCCATAAATATTTAATAACTAAAGTGAATTTTAGAATCAACAGAAACTTACTGCAATTACACATTATATTGAACTAATGTTAAAATACAAGACTGCACAAGCAAACAATTAAGTTTTAAGATAAGTTTTAGATTCTTAGAACACTCTTACTTACTTGATTTCAGGGTTTTTCACGTCCTCCAAATTGATAGTCAGGAACACCACAGGAGACCTTTGGGCCCACATAACTGGAGGTGGAAGTCTGCGACAATTTGACAAGAAGTTAGGTTAAAAGTGCCTAATACTGAGAAATTACTATTGAAACTATATTTTTCCATTTAATAATGAAGTAAAAGCGTCTTTAAGTAGTAAAAATTTATCAAATTGCAAAAAATTAATCGAAAAGGAAAATATATGGAAAATTCTAGAATCAATAGTTTTAAATGACAACATGGCGTACAAAAATGTTTCGCGTGTTAAATATCAGCAAATATCGATTAAAACCTGTGAATTATGGCTAATTTTAAGGGCTGATCAGGTGGAATCATTGTTCTTACTTGGAATCAGTCATTTTGCGTGTTGTATCAGAGAAAATAGCTTCAAAAAATGAAAAAAACTACACCGCTATTCTCGAATTTTTGTCGTGTCTGACAACAATCTGAACTCCAATAGTTTCTTGGTTCCATTGTTTCCTCCATGTCATACGTCATATGTCATTTACAGTGGGCATGTATGGTTACCGGTAGGTATTATGTATATAATGTAAACAATGCTGCATTTTGTATTCTATTTAATTGCATTTTAAGAGATACTTTCACCAGTCCAATGCACTTTACAGTCCACTTTTGCTATTTTAGCAAAGTTGTAATTGTGTCTTAGGCAATAAATCAAATTTTGAATCGCTCCTTCTCCATTCAATACACTTTTCAGTCACTTATCTTTTCAAAAGCTCTTTCGCCCACCTAAAAACCCTTTGCATTCATCAATTTAAAATTTACCTTAACTATTCATCAATATTCGGAAAACGTTTTGTACACTCCAGGACACACTTCCTCAGTATCATTAAAATAATAGACTTTGCAACTCTCTTTCGTTATCTTGTCAAAATATAGTATGGTTTGATTTAAGTTAAAATTACAGTTACGCTGCTATATTTAGGCTAGTAATGATCTATCATAGAGTTCTGCAAGTGCTTTTGTTATTCTCACAATATTTCCTTCGCCATACCGTCAAGGTTTCAACATCAAAGCGCCTTCATCATTTTATTGAAATATAAAACGTGCTTTCCTAAAGCGTTGCTTACTTTATAAGGCAAATGAATACAAACTATACGGAAACTTAAAAAATCTGCAGTGGTAATATGAATGGAAAAAGCAAAAAACAGTAAAAGTGGCATAAGAGAACGTGAATAGAAATTACGAGCAGTCGAAGTAATTGAATGATTATCAAATGTGTACCAGGATAGTAGTTAACATTCCAATGTAAACATGTAGTTAGTACCGGTCTTACGGTAACCAAGGTTGGGCGACGAAACAGGGCGGCGGACTTTCCTGGTTGGTGGTTTTTCCTTGGAAGGACGTGACTAAAAATTTCGCACAGGGTACTAGACTTGTTAAGGCCGGCCCTGTGTGTAGTAAGTTAGAAGAGATAGAGAAAGAAATTCCTTTCTATTTTGAACAGGTCAACGTTGCGATTATATATTAGGCCTTCTTTTTGGAATCGAATAGTTCTGAGGAGGCCCAACTATATAGTCGAAACGTCGGAGTTTTTAAAATAGATATGGAACTTATGTTATGGTTCCTCACTAGCTAGCGGAACTTACTGCATTAAATGTACTCCATAGCGCGTCATATATTTTCCTTAAATTATTTTAAAGCTTTAAAAATTATAGAACTGTAGTTCTATAATTTTGCCTTCCACGGAATAAAATGGGTCCTGAAACTAAGTACGAAAATCTATGTAATAAATTAAAATTGCTCAACATGTTTTATATTTATACAAATGTTACTCAACCTTTTTTAATGTTTTCAAGCTATTTAACGTTTTTCAAATCTTCCTTAAATTTCCATCTTGATCAGCAGGCAAACCCATCCCTATCGTGAACTTTCACAAATTCGTGAAACACTTTCATAAGGATCTTAAAACCTTAAGCACGTACCCTCAAGTATTTTGATGCGACCTTCGTGATGAATCAATTCGGTACGCCTTTGTTGTTATTTATTATAGAGACAAAGAACAATCAACCAAAAAAATACGGAAATTAGATGGATGCTTGTTGGCCTAAACCATCATTCATATTATATCTCGTTTCGTAATAAAATAACAGACATATGAAAAAATTATATAGGGTGTAATATATCATTAAGGCGATATTTTAGGGGGCTATAGTACTCCGCAAAATAATAAAAAAATCTAATAGACCCACGATCAAAAACGTACCATTTTCAATGTACAGAATGGTAAAGTTTCATAATTTTTTTCATATTTTGCGTTTTTCTCACATATGCCTTGAATTAAATTTTTGAAATGTTGTACACCTATTTGCTTTAAGACCCTCTATAATAAAACGTTAAAATCGGTCGATAGCCTCATAGAGGGTGTTATCTTTTTTTGGAACACCCCATATGAACTCTGACATCAAATTTAAATTTCTTTTGCAATTCTTTAGTTTTTTGGTTTCTAACAGTATTTTTTTTATTGCATTTACACTTTGAATATTATCCAATAACGTCTCTCTGTTGTTAGGTATATATTTATATGTCAATGATTTCAAAAACTCCAAAAAAGAACTCTAATGGGTTTAGATCCTAACTTTGTGATATCCACAGTTGTTCATTATCCTTGGCGAATTCATGAATATGAAAATTTATATTCGACAACTTGTTTATCACTATACCGTAATGAGAAGGAGCCTCTTCTAGCATAAGCCGAAAACATTGTCTTAAGATCGAAAGAATATCCTCCAATACTGGAGATAAGTAATTTTTCAAGAAGGTTCTGACCCGCTTTTTTACGGTTCATGTTCTCTCATTAAATAAGAATTTTCTTTATTTTAAGAATAGCATTTTTCACATCGTTCTCGCAACATCAATTTAAAAAGGAACCACAGGTTCGGTTATCATTATTACTTGGATTTTATACCATTTTCCACCATGGGGCGATCATCTGCTCCTTTAAAGTAATTTAGTTTCTTTCTTAAGGTTAAATTGTATCCCTTATTATGATGAAAAGCAATATTGAATCGAAACATTAATGAGCACATAACAAAAAGTAAATGTTTGCATTACATTTCATACATTTAAGTGGAGGGCAATATTAACAATATCTTAGCTAAACTCAAATCATAACAAATATTTTTAGGTTATAATGGGACGAAAGAAAGAAACATCTGGGAGAAGGTCCCCAATATTATCATCATGTCTCTTTCTGATTCGTGTAAACTGAAAGCTCGAAACAAGGACAGGTATACAATTTATTTTTATGAGCTCTAACAATCAGAGGCGAATAACCAATCGTTGAATTTATGTTATACATATGCCATCCTTATCTGGCATTAGTTTGGATGTTTTAGTACTCTATCTTACCTATGGTGACACATTGACCCATTTTCTTCAGAGCTATCTCTTTATTAAATAGACTATTCCCTTTAATTGGCGCTAAATATTTGGCAGTGGAATGTCTGGAATGTTGTTGTGGCCTATATTTGGAAGCGCCATGTTTGTTTTCCCTTTAACTTTGCAATCTGTATTCACCTTGAACTGGCCTTCGCAGTAGAATGTGGAAAGAACGCAGACATTTCAATATTAAGAAACTTTTTCAGTGTAATTTTGCTTTTAGTCTAATATTGCCTAACTTTTTAACTTAAAATAAAAATAAATTTAAATGAAAACCAATTATACAGGGTGTTTAAAAAAGACCCAACAATATTTAAGGGGATGATTTCTCGGGTCATTTTATGGAAAAAAGTTCCTATAAATATAAGTCCGAAGATGTATTGTTTCCAAAATACAGAGTGTTAATTTTTTTTTTATAATGGTTTTTCAAAAATAATTCAAATATCTTTGGACCAATTTTTTAAAAATTTAGTAACGTTGTTTGTAGTAATAAGGAGCTGATTTGGCCCTAACTAAATTAAAATTATTAAGTCCAGTGGTGCTTTTGTATGATAAATGGACATGCAATAAAATGATTTTTATTTTTTATCTCGTAGACGAAACAAGATAAGATAAAAATTCAGGAGACAAAAAAATTGTATTTTTAGTTTTTTTATTTTAGAAAAATATAGAAATTTAATTAAAGTCAGTGGCGTACATTCTTTTGTCAATACATTTGGTTAAGGTGTCACCCCTAACACCACTAGACTTAATAATTTTAATTTAGTAAGGGCCAAATCAGCTCCTTATTTCTACAAACAACGTTACCAAATTTCAAAGAAATTAGTCCAAAGATATTTGAATTATTTTTGAAAAACCGTTATTAAAAAAAAATTGAATACCTTGTATTTCGGAAACAATACATCTCTGGACCTATGTTTATAGGAACTTTTTTTCATAAAATGATCTGAAAAATTACTCCCTTAAATATTGCCTCGCCTTTTTTAAACACCCTGTAAAACCTATTGAAAAAGTCCAACTCCTACTAAGATGCAGAACGCCACTCTGCCTCATGAACTATCGGACTCCCTCAAATATTCCAGGAATATTGTAAATGATGATTTTAAGACATCTGATTAAGATTACGAATTGTTTTACATAAACAAATACAAAATTACAAAAACTGTTGAAATCTCCTTTAAAAAATGTGAAATGTTGCCATCTTGTATATCGAAAATGGTGCGTTCTTGACGATGGGTCTGTTAGCATTTAAAAAAAATTATTTTGCAGAATACCATCTTTCACTGAAATATCTCCATGATGATATGTTTCACCCTGTATATTTACTTGAACTATCATAAACTAATACCCTTTGTCATCTTAACGACCTCATGGCTAAGTTGTTCCCAGGCGCTCAGGTTCATGCAAATGTGAGCTGATTTCAAATAACATTTCGGCACATCAATACTATTAATGCCCTGTCTTAGCAGTATGACGCTGCTAATACTCTACAGGGCTCAGTTATGCTCCCCTAATCGCATATGCAAATCTGCTAAGATGGAAAGAATCACAATTTCTTGGTAAGGACTGAGACCGTTAATGTTCAAGGGATAGTCGTAGGCGGAAACTCTTTAGTCCTTTTCTGTTCGTTTGAGCGTTTTTTGGTAGGCTGTACCAGAAAGGGATGTTAACATAAAGCATCCCGGATTTGGTTAATGTGCCTTCGTCCAAAATCCTTTGCTTTTGCTAGTTGAAACAGTTCTTGAACTTGATTTACGCCGAATCGTTTTCTTGTTAGTCGCTCTTAATCCTCACCAATCGTAACTGGATGGATAATTTGAAGATGTATTTTTCAACATCTTTTCAATTGCGGTCACCAAAAGATATACACTCAATGCTTTTCGGAGATCTTAATGGACATCTCCAATACGACAGTGGCTCTGTCAGTATCGCCCTTCTTCAGAGCGATAGGAGCCAGGCTTCTAAAATGCGATATATTCTTCTTTTAGATCAAACCGAATTGATTTGAGGGACCGTTATTTTAGAAGAAAGAAATGATCAGGATTATTGGTTTGCTTAAGTGGACGTGGACTGGTTCCAACTTGTGGAATCCATGGGATGAAGATTGCATCGAAGAAGCAATGGGATTTTCTGGCATAGTCTAAAAAAGAACGCGCTAATGGGCGGGAAATAATTTTGGTTCACACGAAGAATTTTGATTAGGGCCACGAGACGACGAAGAACTGATAAGGTGAGAGATGTTTGGAATTGGCAGAAAATGTCATTTATTCAATAGTAGCCTGAGTGGCTGGTTCGCAGAAGCTGGGAATTACCAAAAACATGTCTTAGAATCAACACAATGTAGTGGTTTTCAGAACGTTATCAAAGACACGTGTATTTAGTCTGGCGTAGGAAGTAAAACCGACATTTAATTAGAATCAATTTGACTTAGTGTCAAGCCGAATGAGCAGAGATAATTTATTTAAAAACAAAGGCGTGACAAATGCAGTTGCGAAACTAAAACATTTGATTTTAATTGGAATAGGGAGATAATACGCATTTATCTGGTTTTTCCCTTCCTTAAATATGTATCTTCCTCCATTACAAACTAAACTAGAAGAACTAAATAAGATGGGTACCGGAGGGCAATTCTTTCTTACGTATGAAAGTTACATTTCGCCAGATATCTAACCTGGCAACGTGCAAATTACTACTGAATGTCATATGGCGATCGTGTCTTAAGCTAATATGAATATGACGTCATATGGCACACATTTTTGAGACACTATGTATATTTCCGTATATTTCTTTGAAATTTGGAAACACACACAGGACATTTTTGTCAAATCTCCAAAAGATTCCCCGACCTGCTGTTTTGGCAGCCAGGGAGTAAGAGATTCATCGAAGGACCTGCCGAGTAGAATCTCGGGATGAAAGAACCTTTTGCGACTCCTGAATTGTCCCTGAAGCATATGTAGTATATTATTAGTCGAAGAGGGCTGCGAGTAGCTACTATCTACTCCGCTCGTCTTCTGCTAGTTGATTCCACGCTCTTCTTATCTGTTGATTTTAGAACATTTACTGCATCTTTGAGTCATTTCGTTTCTGTTATACTTCGTTTCGCCCTTCGTGTAATCTAAGGGACCTTCGTGATGGCGCCTGCTCCATTTCTATCCTTTCAAGTTGCAGGACAATGCCACTCTTCGTCCGTCCCAATACTTCGGATGGCCGGATGGACTTTATTTTAATGGGTAGGTACATGGGGTGACTCTTGCCTACGTTACATTTGACCGCAATAAGGCCTAAGGTAAAGGAGGGGCGGGTAGTGCTCGAGAAAAATTTCAAACTAGTCAGTCGATAAAAGACTAGATCGGGTATCTCGTGAAGATTCACCTAGCGAGAAAAAAACGATTAGTTTAGGTTGATGCGATGACGGACATTCTTTGAATGCAAAAATTGGCCCGAAGATAGGCCAACGGCAGAAAACACCAGAAAGAAAACTTTTACATCTACAAATGTAGAAACAATTACGGTAAAGAGGAAGAACTGGGAAACGATAGAGTGCTGAATTGTAGGAGTACTAAAATCAAAAGAAAGCGATGAGAAAACCATGGGGAAAACGGGCAGAGGGAAGATATTGGAGGGAAGAGCTAGATCAGAAAACACGGATGGATGAGGGACGGGAGTATTGGAGGACGATGATGGTGAATAAGGTCAAGGATTGTTAGAAGTGTTCGATGAAGGACAAGAGTTTCTGTACACCACCCCCCTCTCGAAATAGCGCAATGCGGCTGTTCAGACTGAGAAGCAGAGTGAGGAGAAGAAAGGAGTTTAGTCGGTTGAACTACTTAGGCACACAAGCCTTGACCTTGATGCACTTGGCCTTGATGCCAAGCCTATATGTCTCGAAACAGATTCTCTAATCTTCTATAAAAAAAGGTTGATGCGACGAAGATAAACAGGTAAAAGAAATAGTCAAAGGATTCTTAGGATATCTAATACTTAACAAAAAAAAACTTTCTGTGTGCTGTTCCACCTTAGGCAATAGTAGAGGCGAGATATGAAGTAAACAGTTGAGTGGTCAAAAAAATAAAAAGGAGGAGGAAATAGTGAAAAATCTACATAACGTCATGATGAGCTCTTTTAGCAAAAATACTTACTGGGCTGTAAAGGGTTAAGGAATTCGAGGCAGATGCCTGGAATATTTTCCAATTCAGTGCATTTCATAGTCTGTGACAGTGCAGTTGCATTTCGCATTGCCGGTTGGTTGCCTCGAAATAAAACACACATCAAAACAATAAAATGCAGCTATGTATTTCATTAATTTGCGTATAGATGCATGAAGGCTACCATCGACCATTAAAAAGTTGAATAAGTGCGCTCTTCACCACACGATGGAAGATCTATCTATGCCAAAATACAATGTTATTGTCATAATAAGCTAACATTCACAATTATGAAGTAAGACAAAGTTGCTGTTAAGTCATTCACGCCAGCTGCCTTGAAATAGCAAATAAAGTAGCTTATCGGTTCATTAACAATGTTGCTTAATAGTAACCATATTGATTAATCATTCCGAACAGTCGCTTCGGCAAGTTGCAGTGGAGGATGATAACGGAAGTAATTAACATGTTTTACAGTGTTAATTTGTTATAATTTGAAACTTTAAATTCTCAGTAATATGTGATCGAAATTTAAAGAAACACTCATGCTAGTTAAAGTAACCCATCGTTGAGATACGCGTGATCACTGTTTCTGGTCCTCACGACGCACTTTCTTTATAGGATTATGTTGTAATAGAATTGTTTTCATTCATGCAATTAAACAATAAATAATTATGCAAGCTATAAGTGAAGGAATTAACTATAGTTTATTTCACTAGTTGCAATTATTTTTATCTTGTATCAACCTCAATGATTGCATGAAGCAGGCGCATCTCTTAAGCAATTGCTTTTTTATCACATTTGACACTTGCAATAAAAATTTGAAAGTTTGCACAAAAAGCTTTTTTTGAATTACTTAATTCTGCATCTTATGGAATATTCGATGATATGCGTCAGATGTCTGGTAAATAGCGGTTGCTTAAAATGCACATATTGCCTGAATTGATTACTTAAAATCACATAATTGTAACGGAAGGGAAAAATCCCAAGTAGCAATTTCTTGATTTATAATTGCGGCAAAATTTCCTTATAAAATAACACAAAATGATTAATATATTTGATATTTATTTATTGAGTTAATTTGTTTTATCCCGAACATAAGATTATTCATACGCAAATTAACCCATGCAGGATCGATCAAGTCTGATGCTTGAGCGAAATTTTTAATGGAAACCCCCAAGAAAAACCGCCTTCCAGGAAAATTCCCCTCTCTGCTCCCCCGGTATTACTCCAAATTGTTGTCAATCTTTCAGGGCGACTAGTGTTGTCTTTGTGGAGCAAAATAAATTATAATTCCCCATATCTCCAATAATCTCTAGTGACCAGATTGTTAACCCTGGAGAATAAAATCTTTGCTAATTGCACTAAAGGATCGTATGATTCTTGAACGATAGTATCAGTTGAAGTGAGGGAGACTATCCTATAATACTGTGATGTGGAGGTTCAAATGTGTACGATAATAGAGAGTTTCCAGCTGGACAAAGGGCACACTGATAGAGTTTGCATTCTGGAACATCTATTTAATTTTGATGCAGTACAATGTTTCTAAGGCTTTTAAGTAGGATATTCTCCAATACTAACCCAATATGGTCGTATGTTTCATGTAACATATAATATCAGCTAAAATGAGGAGGACTATTGGTGACCGAGGAAGACAAGAAGCATGGTGTAATCGTTCACCATTCCAGGAGACTGGGTAGTTTCCATTAGCAAAGCCATCAGCTATCTGGAAAACTTTGGCTTTAAAGTATCCAAGGTCAAAGTCTATATGAAGAAAATATTTGAATTATTCTTTAATACGGGACTCGGATCATAAGATCAAGGACGTGCCTTTATGTTGGAAACTGAAATGAATGCGGGCAGACCCCAGCAGTGGTTCTCTTCGTCTACAATTATTGCACTCAAGTACTGAATCTATAGTTTGTACCAAGCTAGCCTCCTACTAATCCAAATTAACCTAAGAGAAATGCCTCAAAGGCTCAGGCCAGAAATCTTAGAATGTCGCATGTCTATAGAAAAAACACCTGAGATCTGGGACACTTCCACCCTCCAGAGAATTTGAAACTCTCAACAAGAAAAGTGACTTCGTTAGACTAGTTGATAATTTGATATTTTCGGAAACTCGAAATTTCTCATGAATGTGATCTTTCCCAGCGCTTCGGCTCATCTATATTGAGTAAACATTTTTTAATTCATTGGCTTAACATCTTTATCATATTCTACAAGAATATTAGTAGACTCTTGAATCCATCCAACGGAGCTCTCAAAATGCTCTATAAAAATGGAATTTTGACTGTGGTGGACCAGGAAGACTTCCGGAAGCCGTTTTTCAAGATGTATAATATTCTGTCAAATATGTGTATAAGACACCAACTGGTCGATTTTTGGGTTGTTTGAGAGCGTTGCTGAAATCTTAATAAAATAGAACAAAACGAAGAAGGGTTGGTGAAAGACATTCCTCATTATGAACTGTAGACATATTTTTCAATGCTGGATCTGCTGTTTGGAGTTACATTGACAACTTCCCTGCTAGCACTCTCATCATATTATGAAGCTAATTTTCCAGCCCCAGATTCTGCTCTTGTCTGGACTTCTCAGAGATTAATTTCTGCTTCATGGTTTTTTTGGGTTCAAAACTTATTGTTTTGGAATGATCTTGTCCTATGATTTTTCGATTTTGTGAAGCTTACGGAAGACTGTTTCTCGCATTGCTGTTGAAAGGGTCTCCTCGATGGTCAATGGTGAGACTTGCTTATAAGATATCAGCTACTTTTAGAGAGCACGAAGGCTGTACAAGGAATGAACGTCCACCGCTGAATTGTTGCTCTTATGTTGGATGTAAACCAACCAATTCCGGACATAGACGTTCCTCTGATTTTTTTTATCGAATTAATTTTTTAATGGACTGCTAGCATGTTAAAATTATACCTCATGTAAATACAATTTTTCCCTCCACACCTCTCATATATTCTCTTGTAAATCTAGCCAACACGAAACGTTACTACAAGACTTAATTACTAGTTCCGTGTGTAAGCAATACTCATTCTTTGGCTCGTTTATTTGAAATTCAAGATTCCTAGGTGAAGAAAATCGATTAGAGGTAAAGTTTGGTAGGTACCAAATTGAAACCTAATCAATGCACTGTCACAAAATAGCTCGAAGGACCATTAATCATAGATAATCCAATTAAAAACAAAGGCGAGACAAATAGCGCAAATGCCATTTATCGTCACCTCGTATAAAAGCGCGTAAGCCGAGTGCGTAACACCCAATTCCCCGTATATACCCCCATGGACAGCACCTCAGTGGCACCCCGTCGATTGTAACTTGTCCCTTCTTTTTTTTGTGGTACCACCAATAGTCAATTCTTCGCGTCGTCCATGCAGACACGCATATTGAATACACATTTTAAATGCGGCGGTTCTTGCCGGCGTCGGTGAAGAGTGAAATGAAACGCGAATTTTGCAATCTGAAGAACTCTTGTTGGTCGGTTATACACGCGTGGAATCCCGAAAAATAAGTCCGAGGACGTTTAAAATAAAAAGTGGTACCGTGCGCGCGACTGTTGGTGCCTTTTGTGAACCCAGTGCCATGGGGCTCAAGTTTAGGACCATGAGACTTGCGGGGCTATGTGTAAGTACCTCAACTTGAGAATCAGAGAAGGAACGAGAGAGAGATAAAAAGAGAGAGAGAGAGATAGAGAAAGAGAGAGAGAGAGAGAGATGGATTTTTCTGCGAAAATTCTTCTTTATCAATCAGTTTTGTGTATCTATTTTGAGAAAATTTTGAAAAAAAGTCAAATCGAGGAAGAACTCCTGGAATTCAGCTAGAACTTTTAGTTCTTCATGAAAAGTTTTACGATCTATTGCCAAGTAGTTCTGATGAAATAATTGGAATGAATGCATGCAAGGATTTATAGGTTGTTATATATTTGCAGGAATATTTGAAAATCTAGACCCTAAAAGATGCAAGATTAGTGAAATTGAAGCAAAAATGTAAAATTTATTACTCATTTAAAATGTTTTTAATATTGAAAAGAATCTGAATAACTCCAGAGATATCCATGAAAAACCGAATGTTTGGAACCTCGTTAATTTTAAATCGCATAAAAATTGTAAGGAAATATAACTAAAATGTTGTAAGGCAGTTTTTTTAAAAGAATTTATAAGAAAATATTTTTGCTTTATGGGCGCCAATGGAATTTTCTCAGATTTTTGGATCGGTTTTTATTTTGAAAATTGTAACACAAAGATGCAAAATTTAGACGAATTTTTTTCTCCTAAAAAGGATTTCTTTCTGAAACCTTCTCTAGAGACAAATTTAAAATTTTGAAATTTATTTGAGGAGTCAATTTCCAAGTTTTCTTGAGTTGGCAGTTAGTTTCAGGCCAAAATTATGTGAAAGCTACTTCTTAAAACTGTTTCTGAAGAAGAAAGGATTGTCTAAACTTTCAATTACACCTAGAGAAAAAAAAATCTATAAAATTTGATTTTCCATGTTGGGAAAAATGTGGAAACATATTTTCTCCAATGAACAATTCTTATAATATTTGAAAGAAACGAAATTTCACACATTCGCTTTTTTGCAAATATCTCTGGAACTATTCGAAATTTTTTCAACATTAAAGCGGACTCTAAATGATCATCGAGTTGCACATAATTGCTGTAATTTAACTGATCATGTATCTTTTATAGTTTTGAAGATATCCAACATGTGTAGCACCTCATATACATATAAGGACAAATTTGGAATAAAAATTATTTTATTCTTTGTTATCATTGGGGTAGGTTATGAGAATTTTATTGTCTTGCACCAACTCTCCTTGTCCTTGTTTTAAACGTAGGCAGTAATTATCCTAAATATAAACCAGTTTTGGTTTTTGCCCATAATATCGAAGTAAATCTGGTAAAAACTGTCATGAGGAAGTAGATAAAAATCGCGAAATATGGATTGTTTAAATATATTTTTACATAAATTTTAGCATATTTTAAAAACATCTCAAATGTTTATTAATTTAGTCGTAAAAATGAGTGTCCAGTATAGCTGAGAAATGCCTTGTTTTGTGCAATGAGTGGGATTCTGTAGAATGACCGGAGCGAAGTCTCGCAATATGAGACCAGTTGTATAAAATAGTGCAATTCATGACACAATCACATATAAACTCTAATGCGTCTTATACATGATTTTTTCTAATTTTCCCACTTATTCACTTTATATTGTGTTAGTCCTTGAACGTATACGGGAAATGCTAATATTTAAAAATCAAGAATCACCTGGGTGCTGAAGAGGATTCCGAAACTGTAATAGGAAATGTAGGGTGGCTGAGGTAGGAATGTCTGAAGCAGTGTATCCATGCTTTTTAAGATTCTCACTTTTTTGCCTTGATTGCAACCTTCTGTGAAAAATGTAGAAATTCAATAAGGCGCTCATAAGAAAAAAATCTGCAAAATACGAAATTTATTACATTTTGAATGATAGGGAAAATCTAGCAATAAAGCCTATGATAATAAGTGTCTCACATATACTTATTTTCATTTTTCTGCGATGAGTAATTTCCAACCTATTTACCATTAAAATCTAAAATTTGCACACTTATTCCTTTTCTCATAAATAATTGCGAAATTAGTCGGAACTTTTCACACTTCGAAGCAGAATTTATTGACCAACTGACCTCAATATTGCGGAATTTTTTTTCAATTTACCTACCTCGCATCTCTTATCGTTTCCGAGATCCCTATACTAGATCTCCACACACTGTTTAACCTCTCATGTGTTAATCTGTTAATAAATTCAATATGTTAATTTTCAAAGTTCTGTTAGTTCTTCTGACGCTCTTCTCCGCCTCCGATTTTGTACTTTTTACTCTTTGAATTTTTTGCGTCAATTTATTTCCATGAAATCAACAGCGCACCCATTTTCTAGAAAATTTATTTGAAAGAAAAAGATTATCGGTAAATTCGGTTGGTTGGAAGATGGTCTGATTTTGTATATCTTCAGGTCTTGAATAACTTTAAGAAAAATTGGAAAATTGCCTGTTTACCTCAAAATCAAGAATGCAGTGAGGGGAGTTTCTGAAATTACGAAAAAGTAATATTTACTACTTGGAGACGCCCGCTACTTCTACCTGCTACCCCACTGATCTTACGTTTTACAGTCAGCTAACAGAATTGATTGAAAATCATTTAGGGTGGTGCTCATTGAATTTCTAAAAACTTAATTAAAAAGAAACATTTTCCGAAAAAAAGTTTAACCAAGATTTATGTTAAAAATTCAAATGCCATAAAGTTTATAGAATTTTATGTCTTCACAACAGTTGGATCGTGTGGAAATGGATAGCGTGTTCCAAATAGCATTTTATGTGGCACCAACTTGTTATCTTTCTTGGGAGCGGTAACCAGGCCCGGCCTTAGCAAGTCTGGCGCTTTGTGCGAAATTTTTAATCACCGGCCTCCCCACCCCAAACAGAAGCCGCCAAAAATTTGCCAAACGAGAAGTCTGCCGCATTGGACTGTTGCCCAATCTCGTCCCGCATAAGACCGGTACTGCATGCAGTTTGTTATATTTTGAAAAAGAACTGAGTTTCCTGTGGCTGAACTGTCTTAATTGAGTATCAACGTTTCTTGGCAGTCATGATGTGGCCTCATGAACTCGAAGGTATCTCACCCATGAAGTAATAACTCATTATGTAACATCTCGCCTATTGTAATAGAAATATATCGACTTTCCCAAATGCATTTCTTGCCATTATTTATCTACTTTTGCAATATTTTTATCAGTAAATTTTCTCATTTGCATAATTACACAGGACAAGCACCTATTTGTACCCGAGGTATTTGCAACATGTTTCAATTCGCTACTTGCATAACTCAAAAGCATTCGATAACTTGAAAGATACACTATATTTCTTTCTCAACGTGGTATATTCGGCAAGTGGAAATTAATTACTGTTGCGGGCAAATGACTCGATAGAACCTTGTTTGTAATCATCACATAAATCATTACATTTGTAATGACATTTAAAAACAAGCAAATCTTCGTCTATGATATAATCTTATTCTTCTATTGTCAGCTTCGCCGATTCACCGAATTTCATTCATTGATTATATAGAACGAAAAAAATGTGACCTTCGTTCGTAGGTATAACTTTGAGTTTCTACTAATTGAACTACCGCTCATTATCGTCTTCCTACATACATATCTGAGGCACTGCACTAATTTGCCCTACACGAGGTATAACATATATCATCATGGAGATATTTCAGGGGGCGATAATACTCTGCAAAGTAACACAAAAGTGGTAATAGACCCATGGTCAAAAACGCACCGTTTTCGACATACAGGGTGCCAAAGTTTCACATATTTTAAAAGACATTGTCAACAGTTTTTGTAATTTCTTTTTCATTTAGATCTATTTTTATTTTAAAAAATGTGATTAAATGTGCTTCAGAGAGCGAATAACTGAGCCGCATCTTTTTCTCTACTTCCTTTACATTCTTAATTTTTGTCGATAGATATTTTTGCAAATTCTACAAAAACGGTGAAAGATACGAAAATACCGCAAGAAACCATGAAAGTGAAGAATTGAAGCAGGAATTTAAATTTGGTATCAGAATTCATACAGGATGTTCCCCAAAAAGATACAAAACTTAAAATAGTACATAACCTAAAAAACATTACACCTCGTATATGGTTACTGACGTATTTGATATTTTGTCTTAGGGATTTGTCTAGGATCTTAAAGAAAATAGGTGCATGAAATTTAAAAAATTTAACTCAAGGCATATGTGAGAAAAACGCAAAATATGAGAAAAAATATGAAACTTTGCCACCTTATATATTGAAAATAGCGGAAATTTGATCATGGGCCTACTAGCATTTTTTATTATTTTCCATAGCACTATTGCTCCTTGAAATATCTTCGTGATGTTACACCCTGTATAAACTAGTAACAACGATAGGTATCTATGTTGAAATATCACAGGGTCTTTCAGGTGAGTTTCGTGATTTATTCGTTAATTCTAGAATGCCTTAGAAAGGATTATGTACATGCAGGGCCGACCTTAGAAAGCCTGACGCCATGGGCGAAATTTTTAATCACCGTCTCCACAGTTTCAAGAAAAAACGCTGACCAGGAAAGTTCACCTCTTTAGGCCATCGCCCAACTTTACCTACTCTGTACATACAACTCCTTGAGAGTACAGCTCATGTCTAGGGAAAACACAATTATAGCTTATTAAATTTTTCCCTGTTGGTCTCAAGTATCGCCAGAAAGATGGAAGAATTAAAAACCAGAAGAAAATAAAGAGCGAAAGGCCAGAATTCTGAATCATTTGGTTTAAGATTGTAACAGAGAATTCACTTAATTTCACCGATTTTCAATTAACTAACAAATTCAACCTAAGCACTTATTCAGCTCTCCCCTAGGCTAGTTGACCATGCCCTTAACTGGAAGAGGCTTGGTTTTCTTAAGAGAGCATTTTTGCAGGCTTAGCCAATTAACTTTAATAGAGCTATTAAAGCTATTAAAGGTGTCGAGCTGTTTTCTAAAGTAATTACTTGATTTATTACTCTTACCAGATAAGTCCTACTAGGCTAGGAAATGTCGATTTAGTGTTAGACAATCTCTGGGTAATTTAACGCGATGTAAGATACGACAATTAATTTAACTTTGCAGAGAAATAATAATTAATTGATGACTGCATACAAATGCGAATATCCCCGACTCATCATTCAAAGCTGATGATTTGGAAACCCATGTCGCGCTTTCAAAGATTTATAGCTAAGTAGGAGAGGGCGAACTTTGCAACCAATCCCAGGAAAACGGTAATCACAATGAGTAAATTGGCTTTTCTGAAAAAACCATTTTTCTTTGGACTCACAATTCTGTTTTCAATTAAAGTAAAGTTCTCGAGGAAACTCTTCAAAAAGACACCCGGTCTGTTGCTCTGTTGACCGGGTAGTGTGGGATTCCCCCTTTAGTGCTCACCCACTAAAAATGTCGGGGGTTCCTGTTCAAATTTGCGAAGACCCGGAACTGTCCCTGAGGGATAAAAACGTCGGAGTTGGAGAAGCGTGAATTAAATGGTTCTGTTTTACTAAGGTCGTAGATATGGTGTGGTGGTAGGATTAGGCATTTCGAATGCTACGTTGCATCCTATCACCATCTTTAACCGTTGCAGAAATGGTATTGCTGCATCTGTCCCATTTAATTTTACTTTTCGCCAAAGATTCCGGTGTTAACGAGCTCACGTTCGCGTTTAGTTCTTCCTTTTGGTGATTAAAATTCTGGCCTAGAAGACGCAGTATTCCGAGGAATTGACGACTTCTCAAGTCAGTCATTTCAGCTCGGTTCTCCCCGTTCGATGCGTGAACTGTCTGAAGCTTCCGTGATCGCTAAGTCCGAGTTAAGTAAAAATTCAGACGTCTACATATATACCAAATCCAGATTTCTAAGTCCGTAATTAATTTCTCAGTCCAATGGCCCTTGTCTTCTAAACTCGTCCATCGTTTCGGCCATGCCCGAGTGGTCGTTGTTCTGGCCCCTCTCCTGTTTGCCTTCGTTATCCGTTTTTTCTTCGAAAAGGAGATCGATGAGGGGAGTGTCCGCTAATGCTTGCACTGCTTCGCTGGACGCAGTGCAATACGCACATATGACCCGCAGCAGGGTTATTGTGCGTTCAGAATCATATGTGCCTACTTTTTGATCCTCATCATCCATCCTTATATTGAGACGAAGGAGAGGAGCGTTAACTGTATCACTTCATAGAGCTGTTGTCTCTTCTGGATGCATTGATCTACGATCGCGGATACAATCTTTTGGAACTGGTTTCGTTTCTTTAAGTTTTGCCTGCAAATGTCCTTTGCGTGCTATAGAAATGAAGTACCTGGGACTCACCTTTGATAGATCGCTATCGTTGCATACCCACCTGGCCTACACGGCGATGTTTTATCTCGTCCGCAACGGAAGGC
Organism: Euwallacea similis; assembly: GCF_039881205.1. NCBI lineage: Eukaryota > Metazoa > Arthropoda > Insecta > Coleoptera > Curculionidae > Euwallacea > Euwallacea similis. The sequence goes on from NC_089610.1 coordinate 1,649,361, forward strand.
ATTTTCCTATGAACGTGTAAAAACATGTGCGGGAAATCGTGGGGGTTTTCAGACCATTAACCAACAGCTATATCTTGAGAAACATCGGCTTGAAAATGGCATTGAAGCTGGCATCAGACGGGAGACACTAAAACAAAACCAAATTTTTTCCTGTACAATAACGCTCCATCATTCATCTAGCTTTTGTACACGCAACAATCACCTTTGGCAATCATTAACCAGACAGAAAAATGAAGGGCCCCTTATTGACCAATCATCTCTTGCAAATCAATTACATCGAAAGATATATTGAATTACGCAACGATCCTTCGGTGAAACAATGGCATTTTGATCTTAAGCAGATGCTAATTGAGGTTTTATTTAGTAAGTAGGTCTAGAATTAGTTCCCTGTCTAGACCGAATGTGGGGTCACTTGTGTGCTGCTAATGAGGTTGTGTTGTTGGGGAGCCAGAAGATCGTGGGGTCTTCAAAAAATGTTTGCTAATTAATGTTGGGTAATGAAGTTACTTATACGTACAATGGAAGATGATGGTATTTGAATGGTACTATCTGAAGAACTCCTTTGGAGTAGTGAAAAAAACCAAGTGATCTTGTTATCAAACATTATTGCGCAATGGAGTTGTTGAGAACAATCTGCTGCCATATGAACGTAATAGCTTATAAAATGCAAATCATTGTCATGTCTAACGTGTAATGGGCTATATGTAAATAACGTTTTAGTGTAGCAATAGCTTTCTTCAAACGCCTTGAAACCTTGCAATATGAAGGTGTAAAATAGTTGGATTTCACGTAAGTGTATTCCCACTGTTGGAGTTTGATTCGAAGAATAACGCAGAACAATTTCCCAGATATATGTTCCTGGACCATTCTATTCCGTTCTAGAAACACCTTAATATACGGGGTGTCGTAAATGTCATATGGCACCTTTAAAATGGTTGGAGATATAAAGTTGGTTAAATTAAAGAAGAGTGATTATTTTTAGAGAGAAAGAAAAGTTTCGTTTTTGAGATATTGAAGAAGACGTAAAATTAGTCCCAATATTAATATTAAACCTGAACTAACTTAAAATAACCTTTTTCTTTCTAGGAGGCTGGAGAAATGCGTTTACGCATTTTAGACTGTTGGTGGTAGAATCTTGCTCAATTTAGTAGTGTAGTACTCACTGCTAGACTATTCCCGAATACTCACTAAAACCCTTTTTCCTCTCTTTACCTAATTGTCCACCCCGAACTGCCATCAAGCATTACTTGGAGTGGGGAGTGGCTATAGGATTAATCCCTCTCCTATTTCCTTTCGACCTCTGATTTCCCTCTTATTATACTCACCATCATGCTGCACGTGGCCTCCCAGTCCTCCTTTGATCTTAGCAACAGATCCCCCACGTTTCTCTTGGTAACCTCCTCCCCGCATTTCTCCGCTATTACACTCTTCTCCATCACAAAGTGTCACAATGGAGAACAATGTGCTTAACATCACCCCTTTCTCCACCGGACCAGCATGTCCAGTTTGTTTTCTTTTTTATTTTATGGAGGTATATCTCGAAAATGCCATGTCTCGTCATAGTCTGAGTAAGAAAGTGATTCATCTCTACCCACTTGCGATCCGGCCACGTCTTTAATAAAAACCCGTGCCCATCCCTCATTTTGATTCTTCTTCTCCTGCCATTGTTCCATCAACTCCTCTCAGTAGACCGCTCTCTCTTGTTTTGTTTTTCCATAGCTCTTTGCCCTTTTTGTTATTTGGAGATCTACCAACGGGATTCCATCAATCGCCTCGACAACAACAGTTCGAAAAGCCGAGCACATTATTATTACCTTTCTTCGAAATACGCCCTACGAAGAGCATCCGAACCAAACCTAAACTAACCTGCAACAAAAATATACAGGTCTGATTGCAGACAATTGCTAGAGCACAGACACACACTGAGAGTAAATGAAATAGAAAAAACTAAATAACACAAAAAATGAAATAGATTACATTAATACTGATTACACGAATAAGGAACCCCATCTATTGGTATACGAATTCGTACACATGTCAAGAAAAACTGAAGGGCTGAGAAGACAATCGTCACAACTATACGATTCTACACCCTCTTTGCGTGACAAGACAAACAACCATTCTATGAATAATTAACTGAAAATTTTATTAATTTTTACATCGAAAACTACAAGTCTAATCAAGGTATGTTTAGTACGGCTATGTTTAAATTCCTTTCATTCTATAAGGGGAACATATTACCTTTTGAAAATAGTGATTGTCACCCCAATACCAATACCGTCATAATTTTTTTTAATATGACCGTGGATTTTTTACCCCTAAAGTGAATTCCATTTAGTTTATCCTTCAACTATGTAGTACAAGCATGTTTTATGAATAAAAAGTTCATCATCTCAAATTTTTCAAACCTCAAATCAAAACAAAAGGTTAAAGAGTGGTAACTTTTCATTAAACGAACCAACTTCTTTCTATCCTTTGCTGTGTTGGAGCTAAGTGGCACTAATGCTAAGTGGTATTTGGGACACCCTATAACACAAATCAAAAGAGATTTAACAGTAATTTGTAGCTGCAAGGCAAGGCCCGAACCGGATTTACATAATTACGAATTCTTGGCTGCTCTTTCTGTCGACAGTAGAAAGTACCTTACCCGTGATCGTGAAAAGACTGAATAACTATTAGTTTACGTCAATTTAGATTTCGTCTTATAATAATGAAATCAGTCGGTTTATGGCCTTATAATAGCCTATTTCCAGCTTAAAAAACCATAATTTTCAGATGTAATAGACTGGTCGAGAACAGAATGCTGCTCCACTGTGTGCAACATATAATTTTACTTTCTATGTTTTATTAATTCATTAAGTGCCTACCTATCATTTATGTAATCTTAACGCCTAATGTTTATTATAATTCAACATCATTGACACATTTTTCCATCGCATATTTGGTTTGGGTTAATTACTGTTCGTTTAGTCCTTTTCGTTATATCACCAGGATATGGTCAACGGTCTAAATGGAAAAATGTGAGCTCAGGAAACAGCCGCGAAATTTTCTTATAATGAAGAGTAATAGAGAAATAAATACTAAAAGACTGAGAAACAATAATTTTTCCTCTTTTCTAAGTTCGGAGTCTCAGTGCGCCAACGCTTAGTAGGCACTCAATTTAGTTGATAATCTATACGTGGACATAAAGAAGGATCTGCATGAATTTTCAATAAAATTGTAATCATGGTGCAGAGTCTTTTTTGACCTTTTTTGGGCTTTTTGGGTGGAATAATTTTTTCAAAAATCATTAGTTGTGAACTTCCCTTCCCCAAGTTTGGCTTCTTAGAACTCAATTTTTGAGGGTCACATCAAATTGATATTTAGGTAGATCTACAGGACAAATTGTACTCATTTTCAGAAAAACACAGTGGCATAAGATGTTTCTTAATAAGTTATGCATTTTTGAATAAATTTTCCTTGAAATATTTCCTTTTTCACCTTAGTCTTCCAGTGCGCCACAGCTTATTAGTGTCGAGTGAGTTGATTGATAATTTATGTGGACATAAAAAATTAAATGAATACTTAAAATTAGCAATTTTTGCAAGATTAAAAAGGCACATTTCACAATAATCCTTGAAATATGGCTTTCTGGTATCGGAGTGCTAGTTTCGGACTTCGATGCTTCGCGTCAAACCATTGTGGCGATTTATATAGAGATAAAGAAAGAATTTGATTAATTTTGAGCAAAAAATTGTAGTAGCGCAAAACTTTTTCTCTAGGAGTCTTCTTGAAAATAGTTTCCTTCAAATATCTTTTATCTAATTTCAGAGCCACTTTACGCCACTGCTTAGTATATTATCAAACTGATAATTTATCTCGATATAAAGGGATAAGTGAGGTAATTTTCATTAAAATTGCAATGGCGTAGTGGGTCAAAATTTCACAAAAAAATTGCATAAAAAATATGCGTCTGTACGCATCTAATTCTTGCCTAATGAACTGGCAAATTTCCAATTTAACCGAAGGAAGTTCAATAAATATACCATTTAAGACACATACCAGCCACTACAGTTAAGAAAACGATTGTACTTGTATTTTCAAAAAAAAAACATCTTTTTTTTTTAACAAACCAAATTCTTAATGATGACGAGGTAGATACACAAACATTTTATTAAAAAAATTAAATTCTAGAAATAACGCATTTGAAATCCACTAATGAATCTCATTTTACCCAATTCATACCAACCAGTTCCAATTACTAAAAACTTGTTAACATGCTAATCGATTATTATTGGCTGACATAACTAACAACCTGAATAGAAACAGTAGTCGTCCAACAGTACAACGGTGAGTGAGACAAAAACTCAGTCAAGGGTAACAAAGAACAATCCTAATAACAGCGAGTAAAAAATATATAAATAATTGTTGTCATTACTATATAATTTTAATTGGTGATTAGAGCAATCATTATTGTTTTTGTGTTTTTGATATTTGACCTGTCAGGCTCCTCCCAATGTTTTTCATTAGTAAACCAGGATCTAGTTAATCAAATTCACAGCGAGATATGTATCGATGCATATCTGATTTAGCCACGGGTCATTAATTTTTACGACACTAGTGATATGATTTATAAGGTTAAAAAAACGATCACTTATCACCGATTGAAAGGAAACAATATCCTGAATGCCAACGAAATTTCATTGATTTGTCATTGGTTCAGGCTAGTTCAGGTTGATGAATTGTCAAGGAAAAAATGACTTAAGAATTGCGTAAAGGGGAAAAAATGCTAAAAAGAAGAATCAAAATCCAACCACGCAACAAGATATTGACAAAATGGCGACTGTATGAACCACAACCGAATAAATATCTGTTAAGAGACAATCAACCCATGCAGGATTTATGTCCTCGGAATAGCAGCATCTCACATTTCCACCGTAGGGGAAAAGAAAATCTTAAGCCGACAACTAAACTTATTACCAGCGACAAAGCATAATACCTCCAATATTACCAGCGACCTGAACCTAATAGCTGAGTTCAGTAGAACCAAAAGATCCACCAAATGGGGATGCTTGTGACAGAGAAGTATTCAAAGCCGAGGCCCATAGAGACTTCTGCAGATCTTGGAAAGAATGGGGATAAAGGTCAGATGCTCTTCAACAAATACCTCAATTACTCAGTGGTAGGCTCTACCAGCAACCTCTTTCAGCGTCACATGGAACAACGCGAGCTTATGACCAGCGGCAATAACAAGACAAGAGAAAACCATCCGTGATAAATTGTGATATGTAACCTACTTCAAAATGTAATGTCCATCTAATTTGTCAGGTAAAATAAATGCCGTGGACATGAATGCTCTAATGGTATGCTGTGATGACCATTAAGCCTTAGCCACCTTTCTCGAGTGTTCTATAATTTCTTAGAACAGAACTGAATCGTGCAGCAATGAGGAAGAAATAATCTCTATCTACTATTGATGATCATGTTTCTACTTTTTGTTATATCTCCTTAGCTAGCCACAATCCTAGTTCCATTGCTGGTCGACGTCCTAATACAGCGATCTCTCTCCCATCGGTGACCTTTCCGGATCGAAATATCACAATCAAATAATCTGTTAACGATCGTTTTTATTTTATAAGTTATTAGTGTAATTTGGAAAGGACCTTTTACTTTCTTTCAAACTAGTTGTAGAAATCTACGTCGATTAAATTAAAATTATACAAGCAGTCAGCGCTAGTAATAAGCCACCCAAAAAAAAATTCAGAAAAAGGTGATTAATGTGAGAGCAGAAACTTCTCTTCAATAAACAATTGTTATGTTATATAATTTGTAACTTTTGTGGGAAATTTATGCGTGGCAAAACCGGTAGTGCCTCACCATTGGTACCGGTTTCATTACTATTATTATTAATTTCATACATTGCCAAGGAATGCTAATTATTTTGACGAGGGAGAGACAAAACAAGAATGAAAAAATCAGTTCACTATTACGACTCCATTAACATAATAATAATAATAATAAATCTCGCAAAGTGGGTGCTTTAATACGTGTTTTAATATTCATTACCTGAGCAAGGTTTCCACCGATAAATCGTTCAGAGAATTCTTGACTTTTTGATTCATGTTCTTGTCAGGTAAATGTGTAACATGCGACTTGACATCAGGGACGTGTTTATGAAATAAATGATATCGACATTTTTTCAGTTTAATTACGTTCTTTTGGCGTGACATGGTATCGGGTACTCCTACACCGTTGGAAATATGTTTGTCCGCAGCTCTATAAGAATATTACGGTACACCTGTTCATAAGCACATGATAAGATCTCTTATTAATCCTAACAAAAACAAAAATACTATCGAGAGTGAATGATGACTTCATCATTCACTATCGGTCGCCCAACATTCACCATATATGGCAAAACAAGGAACCAAATCTGTAGTAAGCCCGCTGTTCTTCCGGATCATTAAACACTTCTTAGTCAAGCCAAACTCAGAAGGGCAGGAAGGGATGATTTTATAATTATAAAAACAGCCACTTCACTTGACCTACCAAAGGAGTTAGGGTCGTAATGGATTGAACATGACTTCAAAATCCTCGCAGGAAAGTCTCTCTGATCTAGCATGATTTGCTGGTTCCACATATATCGGGTCTTCAGATCATGCACATTTCTCTTGTTGAACTAACTCTTCCTTATATAACTAGGCATCTACGGTTACTTACTTCACCAATCTTCAAGGGAAAGTATTTAACAATGGCATTTTTGTTTATCTTCAATTTCAATACATCTGCTGATTCAGTAGATCAAATAGCAAACAGTGCTAGATCAGAGACATTGTCTTTCGACACTTGTGAAATCGTGATCAAAGGGTCATGATTCCAGTGGCAAACTGTTAGAATCGTAATTTCTTTGGTACATTAAAAAAACAGTTATTGTTGTAATCATAAAATCCTCTCTTCTTTTCTCTCTATAATATGAAAATTTTTAACGATTGAGAAAGGCGCTTACTGCAGATCTGGTTCTTTATTTTATTGTACAGGGTGTACCAGCTAAACATAATCAGTAGAAGTATCTGGTTAACCATCAAATATAAAAATTTTAAAAAATTCACATAAATCTTTATCGACCTGATCTACCTCTGGAAAATATTTTCAACTTTGTGACACTTCCGGTTATACCGGAAGTAGCTACCAACTTCGTTATTTTAAATCGAAACCCCCATTTTTTTTGCAATTTTCGGATTTATCATCAAATTTTAAGGTCACTTTATGTAAGGTATCTTACCTTTAAAATTTACTGTTTCCGAATTATTCCGGATAATTTGAAAATTTTCGGAGATGCAAGGTCCCACGGAAATCGATATTGTGCGCTAACCACCACGAATTTTGGCATAAGTCTTTTGAGGCTCCAAGAGGATTTCACAAACTATGTTTTGATATATTCACACTTTAAAAACGGTCCCCCTGAACCTCCGAAATGGTATGACTTCAAACGTCAATAACTTGCTTATTTAAAATGGAATGCTTCAATTTTCTCCACAGTATCGGGTTCAGAATTCAAAAATCTACAACTTTTGTTAACATTACCTTATCTCTAAACCCATCCGTTTTCGAGATTCCGAAAACTGCCCCCTTTTTAGCTCCTATATATTTCGATAATCGCACGGGTGACGTCAGCATAGACAAACATATCAACTACGATACCATTACAGTGATTTAATCTTAAGTATCCGCAGTGGCCCAAAATTACTCCAAATAAGTTTACTAAAATAAGAAATAACTTTTTAAACACCGGATCATGGAAGACGGAGCGGCATCGTGCCAAGGAAGAAAATGTTATAAATGTTCTTGGCTACTATAATGCGTATCCTAAATGTTCAATTCGAGGAGCTGTTGCAGATTTGGGCGTTTCTAACGGATCCGTGGAAAGAATTTTAGCCAAATATAATATGCATCCCTACAAATTTACGCCAGTGCAACATTTAATTCCAACAGATTTTCAAAGGCGAGTAAATTTTTGTGAATTTTTACTAGCAAAAATTCATGAACATCGTGACTTTTTAAAAAATATCATTTGGACTGATGAGGCTAAATTTGATCGTGAGGACGTATTTAATAGTCACAACCAACATTTTTGGGCAGATAGAAACCCTCTTGTGATTTGGGAATGTGGGTTACAAAATAAATTTAGTCTAAATGTTTTTTGCTTAGTTAAAAATAATGAATTAAGGTTTACTATTTATAGAGAAAATTTGAACAGTGATCGTTATGTCAGAATTATTAACGAAGTTGTAGTGGATTATCTAGACAATTTACCATTATCTAATTTAAGACACTTGTGGTATGTATTGGATGGTGCGCCCGCTCATAGCACACGTAATATTGCTGCAAACTTAACAGACATTTTTGAAGATCGTTGGATACGGCGTTTGGGACCCTGAGACTGGCCAGCTAGGTCTCCAGATCTCACACCTTTGGATTTTTTCCTTTGGGGTACAATAAATGAAAACCTCTTAAATGTATCTTAAATTGTTTTGTCTACTTCAGGTACAATAAAAGAAAAAGTCTATGGTAGAGAACATATTAATAACATTGAAGAGCTAGAAAATAAGATTAACCAAGCGTTTGCAGAGGTTGAGCCACATCGAATTGCAAGTGCCATATTATCAGTGGAAAATAGGCTTATCAAATGTTTGGAGGTTAATGGAACGCAATTTGAGCATTTATTATAATTTTTTTATTTTGTTTGTTTTTATTGTCTATGCTTTTTTTACGGGGAAAATCTTTTAAAAGACACCACGGCCTGTTGCACTGCTTTCCAAAAGAGGGAGGAAACGTTATCCTTAAATTATAACATTTTTGATCTGAAATTGTGAGTCCAAAAACGACCCAGGTCATACAATGCTCAAACTTTAAGTATTGGGGGAAAAGTGGTTATTTTTTATGTTTCTAAGACGCTTCTGATGTTTCTGGGATACGATCTCTAACTTGCTCTGTAAATCTAATTAAATTATTTGAACTGAGGCAGCGAATTTCCAATGTCCCTGTGATTTTATGGACCTCCTGTTTGGTCCAAATTTGGCGCGTGTACGTAGTTGGGTCGATTCACCCCTTTCGATACGATAATCGTGAACTGGATTGATCGATTATAAAGGACCACCCTGAGTTCGCAGTCTCAGAGACACTGTTTTCGCGTATAAAAGAACCTAAACCTTCTTGACTTAACAAAGGTTTATTGGTAACATTAACAACTATACAATATCGAGAAATAAGTTATTTAAAGAATGTTGACGAGAAAAATCTAGCGCGCACGAGTCCGTGATGAAGTAGCGAGAAAAGAGAGCTTCTTCAGTTTCGCACCCTCCTTAAGTACTAATACGGAGATGTAACACCCATAGACGTACTCCCGATAAGGCCTCATTAGCGGCTTCCAGGCTACCTTGTCGCGTTAAAGCGTAGCACATAGAGGCATGGTCGCTGAATTTTTATTGGAGCCCAGCTATTGTATTCTTTGGCGGTACCTTTAATTTTGATTCGCAATTTTAGTCCGACAAAGAATAGTGCTGGAAATCCCAATCATAAAATAACTTCCCTCAGCCGAAGATGGGTGTTAAGCGCTGGGAATTCCAACAGTATTACCCAATGGCTGGGGTTGTCCATGGGCGTAACATCAGTTTCTTAAACTCACTTTGAACATTTAAACTAATAAATAACACAACAATAATCCATGATATAACAATGCGTCGCAAGTCCTAACACCTCCTCTGTTGTTTCATGAACGACTTGAAAGGATGCAATTGACTCCCGATCAGGGCGGGTAGATTGAATGATCAGGGGAATTTTAAGGAATCCCCGAGCAAATTTCTCAAATTCCTCTTGAGAAATTGTTCAGGTACCACATATTACCTACATATGAATGTAGAGAAGATAAAAAATCTCGAATTTATGGGAGCACGGTAGAGCGAAGCCGAGCAAATTTTAAGATTCACTTATCTGTAGATTTTTCTTCGAGGTGCAGCAAACTACATTCGGGTTTTCCTTGAATGGTCCACGGCAGGTCGACTGCCATCTGAAAGTTTGAAATTTGAAATATTCACCAAATCAATATATTTCCCTCGAAGAATACGTCCCTGGATTTAAGAGGTAACAGTGACCAACTCTGCCATAGAAAACCATTAGGGTAGTCCAATATTTGTAACTTTAAAATTTTTTTTAAGCAAACTCGTTTCTGGAATTAAACGATTTCAATGACCACACCGTTCCCTTGTATTTAAGTTGCCTTTAAGTTATTGTATTGTACGCCTGGTAAATTTCTTTTCCAGTTATGGTTAATCTTTAATTGGATCAAGAAATCTGATTCAGTGTGCACTCCAGAATACGGTCCCAATCCAGCTTGCAAATTCATTCCCGCACCTCCCGGCAAAACCCCTCCCTGTGCCAGGCCTGGATTGACCTATTGCGAGCATCCAGAAAACTATCCGGGGTAAGTCTCTTGATTCGTCTCGACGACTCCTTTCTATGTGCTCAAATGCCGCTATGCTTTCAGCGAAATCATTTTCCAGCTCATCCAGAAATGGCAGTTCGATCACAAAACTTTGATTATCGACGAAATCAAGGAAGAATTTAACACCGTATACTTTCCACCTCCCAGTACTGTGTACGGCCCTCCTTCGTTCGGACAGAACCATATACAGGGCAACGATGGGGGATACCATTATCCTCAACCTATCTATATCCCAAAACCACCTCAATCATTTTCTGATCAAGGTAGACCTATTTCGACTTATTTTTACGTGTGTTTATCTAAATTTCTTCATTGCTTAGGCGGATTCTATCTACCACCAAAGCCGCTGCAACCGGAATTGTCCCCTCATAATTTCTCTTTAGGATTCAACGGGTATCCAGACTACAATAAAGACGGGTCCTTTTTAACGTACAAGTACACCAGCAACTTCCCGCAAAATGGAGGTTCTCAATATAACCCATTTCAGTCGCCCATTTTCGCGCCTCCGACCTACACTCACCTTAATGATATCTGGAAGAGGTAAGGATCAATGCACAGGTATAGGGCATAATCGGTTAATTGGGGAAACGATCCAGAAACGAAAGACTGAAACGATCTCTACGACACAAACGGGCGATTCAATTCGCTTCCAAACACCCCAAAGCACACTTATCCAATAGTACTGCCCTGTCCACGCATCTGAGGGCTAAAAGGCAAGCTACAATCACCGGTCAGACCCTTTGCAGGAGTCGGTCCAATTACATTATGCCAAGGGCCGCTTTGAACAGCAAAGGGAACTGGATGTACGTAGTGAACATGCCAGAAACGAACCAGCAGTACACTCAGTTGGTCAAAAGCGAGATGTGCGCGTAAGTTTTTCACTTCTAAACCGATTTTAAATTAATCGGTTGATGGTATAGGGACACCAACTGCAGTGGTTTATGCCAACTGCCTCAAGGGTATTCGTCACGGTGTGAACAGAAGTATGTCCAGAAGAGGCTCATCGCTTTGGAAGGGAGCGGGAGCGATTTGTACAGTGACACCTTTTGGTTTCCTAGTTGTTGTATATGCACAGTTTCTAATACCTAGATTAATTTATTATCCAAATAGGCAGAAACTTTCCGGAAGTTGGGCTAATCGAAGATGTAATCTTAAATGCACAATATCCGTTCTTGTGGCTAATTAATTGGTATAAAGTGCAAAAATGTCATGACCTATTTAACAAAACGCATATAGGATTTCCTTATTTATTACTTAAAAGAATAATGTTTAATTCCTAAATCAAGATTTTTATTAAAACGTGAATGTTGGTTTTAAATTGTAGATTATGTAGATAAATGTTATTATTGAGAGCACTGTAAGTGATGCCATCTCTATGTTTTATATACGCATTCAAGTTTACTTACCTGTTACATTTTGTAGATAGTAAATATCACTATAGTTCTGTTTAGATGTATTGTGAATAGTATTTTGCTGTATTGTGATCGTTATTGTAGTGCTATATACAACGAAATAATATACGGTATTGCGTAGTTTTACTGAAAAAGCCATTGCCAGAGAACGTGAGGAATTTGTGCGATGTTGAGAGAAAATTGGACTTAGACAATCTCCGACACAAAGACAATTATTTAATAAGAAACTGAATATTCTTGGTGAACTTGAGCTTCATTAAAAACATACTTATTGGAAATGTTAAAAATCAAAATAATCTTCATTACTATCTACGATCTTTTGCCATTTACCTGGCAGATAATCGATACCCTCGCGATAGAAGCTTAGTAGTTTCGAGGCAAAATAGTTATCGAGCCATGTCCGAACATTTTCAATTTTGAGTACCGCTGGTCAGCTAGATGAGACTGCATTGGTCTGAATAAGTGGAAGTCGAAAGGAGCCAAGTCTGGAAAATACGCCGCACGCTGGGGAATTTCCCAGCCTAAGGAGATGAAGTTTTGCTTTATGCGGACGAATATTGTCACGCAAAAATATCACTTTCCAACTTCCGTAGCTTCATTTAATCTGATCCTTTGAGCCCATTAACGTTAAGCCGTAACGGTTTGACCGAGTTCTAGACCCTGGTAGTAAATGACTCCTGTCTAATCCCTTCAGACACACAGTAAAACTTTCTTGACATGAATACTCGGTTTTTAACTGACGTGGATCAACCCATGCTTTTCTACGCTTTGGATTGTTGTACAGAAAATCCTTTCTTTTATACCGAGAAAGCATGTGCATGCAAATGTCAACTCTTGAATTTATGTTGTCTTCGGTTAGCTCGTGAGGAGCCTATTTTCTTTCTTTTGGAATCCTTTCCATTACAGACCATCGAACTGAAATTGCTTGTTGGGTCACACTACTAACAGTCCTGCAAACTTATTTTCTGTTTGGCATAGATTTTGGTTCAGTAAAGATTGACTACAAGTTGTTTGCATCCTGACGTGGTAGATCATCTTCAAAATAAAAATTTTCCTCATGAAACTTCTTAAACCACCTCCTAATAGATGAAGCATCAATAGAATTATCTCCCCAAGCCGAATTAATCATTTCTATAGTTTCAACAGCATTTTTTTTCAGTTTAAAACAGAGTAACATTGATATTCTTAAATGTTGCCTGGAAAAATCCATCTGTAAATCATGTTTTATGCACTAAATGATAGTTCGTAGGCAAGGGACTTTTATCACATAAAGAACGATGATTAAACCGCACATACTCAAAATTGCGGACCAACTAAAGGCGTCTACGTATGTTTTTGAATACGGCTAATTTCAGTGCTCAGTTTCTTTTTGTACACCTATTACATGGCAATAAAGAAGAAAAGTGCTACTTTTTCTCCTGCGGACTAAAATACAGGGAAAGAAAATCAAATTAGTTCCTAAATCCATTTATTCAATAGATTGTAGAAGACTTCAACATTTAATAGTATAGTAAGACTCAAATTGACAGCCACTAAAATAGTACTACATAATATAAGACTTTAATAATAACCATTTACAACATCACCATTTCGGATAATAAATAGAAAATATATTTATTTATTACATTTACCTAGACTCTAAAACACGTAAGGCAAAAGTTGCCAGGTTTGTTATACGTACAGTTGTATACAAGGTGTCCTACAAGTTCCACATTGGGGTCTCAGTTATCTTGCGAAAGTGGGCTAAATTAGGGAAAATAATTAGGTTTTCGACTTGGTTGCCAAGTCGAATGTGTAGTACATTTCTGCAAATAACCGTGAAAACTGAAATTTTATTTTTTCATTTTTTACTTATGAATCGAAAACGATCCAAAACAAGAAGATGGAACCGAAACATTCTTAAATGCCTTTTTAGAATACTTTCTTAACAACGTTGTCAGTTTTCTTCTATTCTATTAAGTGTTCTAGATATGAAATTCGACTTTTGTTTTTTTTTTGCAAGTCAAAACAACAAATTTCTTTTTTTGGTAAGAGTGTCATGAAGCGACAAAATCCAAAAATATTTCACTATCAAGTTTTTGACAGCCTGGTTATAGAATCGACATTTTTAAAGCCCAAATACTTTGGATGCAATTTATTTTGGATTTTAGAAACATCGAATTTATAACCGAACTGTCAAAAGCTAGATAGCAAAATATTTTTTGTTTTAATTTTATCGCTCCACGCCGGTCTTACCAACAAATGATGTTTTTATTTTAATCAATTTGACAACATTGACTAGATTGTGACGTACCTAGGAATTTGGAACAAATAAGGTTACTCAAATTTGCAAACACCGAACATGGAGACTATAAGAAAAACAGAAGTTGCATTCCAATCCTAAAACACTTGGTGCATTAAAAGAGATCTGGCAACGCTCTTAAAAAGACCTTTAAGAATGTTTGAATTACATCTTCTTATATTGAGCTATTTCCCCATTATATGCAAAAAACTAAAAAAAACAATTTAAATTTTTCACAAATATTTAGAAAAATATTAATAACATTTTTCAATTAAAAACCCACTTTTATTAAGCTTTAAATTATACAACTTTGTCCCAATTTATAATCGAATTCGTACCTTTTCAACTAACTGAGATCCCAACGACGAGGCTCGTAAACCGAGTACCCTGTATACTTACGTTATTGCATACAGTAAATATCACTCAACTAGGTGAATAACGAAATCAAGGGAAATTGACATTTTGATAATGTCTAGATCGCATTATTTTAAACGGTTAGGTACTGTCTTCCTTTTTCTGGACATCTGTTAATTGTCCTTAATTTTCCTATCCACCTAATGCTATGACTTTACCTATATGCCAATTATATATCCTTTCATTATTGTGAATTTGAATTTTAGCACTTAGTGGTAAAATTGAAAACCGCAATAATGTGAACATGTAATTCATATAGATTAATGTATATCCTACAACACCGATAATTTATTAATATAAATCGGGACTTTATTTGACAGTTTTAGATCGAAAATCTATTGTACAAAAGGTTATTAGTTTACTTTGGAAATATGTCAACTCAGCTCGAAAACTTTGGATTTGGTCTCTATATTTTACATTTGAAGCAAATCAAGATAAACAGAAGACTATGAGTTCTTACATTCACCTGCGCAGTTTCAGAAACTTATCTCGAATTCGAGCATGCACTTGCTGCATGTCTATACCTTAATGTGCACTGTAACATTAAGGTACCGATTAAAATTTTCTGTAGTCTCTTTGATTTAGTTTCACGCTTGCAGTTTTTTTATTTCCTTATATTTCAAGTAGTTTAGACTTTCAACTTCATCACTCATTCACTGTGAGTTCCTTATTCATATTGCCACTGCCACGAGCCTGATATATCAAAATTGCATTAATTAGGGCTGCCCGAAATTGCCTACTTTTCTAAATTAATGATAAACTAAATGACATAATTTACGGTAAGTACGGCTGAGCAACTAAAAATCAGGTAAACGTTAATGGTCCCTAAACTAACACACCTGGCATTCCACCGTTCAAGGCTTATCCTTCACTTGTACCATTTAAACTAAATACGAATTTCTTTACCACAGAAAACAATTTATAAAATATTGAAGAGAGAGGCGATTACTTATATCAAAACTGAGCCTGACTACACATCTCATTAGTAAACAGAAATATACTTAACACGAGAAAGAATTTGGATAAGCCCCCTATTCAATGTCCACAAATATAACGAATAACTAACTTCATGTGTTACAACTGCGTCTATTGCAAGTGTCGAAGTTTCGTAGTAGATTTTCATTAACTGGTGGTGCCGCTCTCGGCTTCAATACTTTCAAACAACATATTTTTATTAAAGCGTAGACATATCACCAAATTGGTATTAAATAATTAAATCTTTAATCCTCGCATCTATGATTGGTAGAGGCATCACAAACATTCTTCAACCTATTCATAGAGAGACAAACTAAAACTCTTGTAAATAATAAAATTCCAAATAATAAAATCAACAAGCTCTCTCTGCTCGTAAATAACTTGATGGCGATCCGTATCAAACTAGAGGATGACAGGACATACTTCATGTGTTCTAATTCCGATACAAAACTGCTGTCCAATCAAATTAGTAGCCATTTATATGCCATAATCCTTACTATATAAATTTACAGCAGTGGGATGTTAGTAATAAATCTTCGTGATTAAATTGACTCATCATCAATCGCTAAAACTTTGTGATTCCTCTATTAATCTTCATAAAATTCAAAAACTCTTGACTTCCCCTAATACACATTTCTCCTACACCTGATAAAAACTAACACTCAAATTTTCCTTTTACCTCCAAATTCCCAAACTGTCGCATTCATACTCACTGTCGCGTTCATTGCACTTCCTTATTCGCAAAACATAAACTCAACAAGCACAAAAACAACACAAAATAACTATAAAAAACGAACATAAGAATGGCACTATCAAAAATAAATAAATCGAGGAATATGCAACCAAATGTACAAAGAATAAATAAGAACTTAGACACTAGGAACCAGTATATTCCTATTTTCAAGCGATTCCTTTAACATATGGAAGAGCTGGAGTTGTTGTTCGGGCTTCATATAGAGGACTTGAGAGAGTAATTTTTGAGGGCTGTCCGTTTGGATGAAGCTGCTGATGTAAACGTTTACAAATGTGGCCATAAGAAACTGACAGTCAAAACGATCCATTATACCACCGTGGCCAGGAATTACATCACCGAAATCCTGAAGAAAAAAACTGCTTAAGGCCAACGTACTAAGTCCCTAATTAATTTGTCAACAAGACTACTTCGACTTCACCATTTTTATGGGAAAACATTCTCGCTGTTAAAGTTGGCACTAGTTTGATATATTGACTCCCAAAATTTGAATTTCTCTTCTGGTTTAGTCAATGCAATGTAACCTAACAAATACATAACTAAAGCGAAACTTTCCGAACTCTCTGAAATGATGTATGCTGGTTAAAATTTCTTTCATCTTAGAACAGGAAAAAAGGTTCTTTTTTGTTCTAAAAAATTCTAATTTTTTTAGGTCATAATTCACAATACATTGTTACCAAAGGACCTCTGTCAAGAGAAATTTTCAATTATTTTCACACTACACAATGAAAAAACGATCTTTCGATGTCCGCAGGACAGACATTAATAACCATCAACTGAGCAATAATAAAGTAATAAGAATGGTGATAACCTTTGTAAACCAGGAAAAAATGTATATCGTACCTTAATCTTAAAGGCCCTTTTGAAACCAGAAGCAAAGAACCCTCCAAAAGGCCCAATGACGCTGCTGAACAGTGACAGTGATAGGGAATGCAGCATAAAGGGATATAAGTAGATAGTGTTGCCTACTCCAAACTGCAATGTTCCAATTTATTATTATACTGTATACCGACCGATACAAGGAATACGCCACAAGCGATACATCTGGTTCTATTAAATACCTGTATGTTAATGTTTGAAATTTATAATATTGACATCGAACATATATTTATTATAGAAAGATCAGTTTGCACTGTTGCATAGTTGCTCAGCACTTTGATCTAATCAAAGCAAAGCGCAACCCGAAAAGGCCAATTGTATTCACAATTTCGCCGTCGCAACACCTAGCTGATTTCTGTAGTGAAAAGCCAGTGTATAAGCTGTTGCTTCCTAAGACCTTTCAGCCTGCCATTTCATCACGAAATTCTACCAGGATCTTATTGCTTAAGTGGGCCCGATTGCACGACGGAGAATTTAAAGGTTTCCCATAGTCTAAAAGCTATAAAGGTAAAGAATATTTGCAAAATTTCAGGATGTATGATCCTAAGTTTCCTTCTTCTTCAGAAAATCTTCAAAACCATCAAAATATGGAGTTTCATTTTCAATCTCCCGAAATTCAAATAATTATATTAAATACAACTAGATATATCACTTGTGCCTCTTGGATTTTAAATATCTTTACTGTCCAAGTATGCTTCTACCTAAATATGTTTCCCGCATTAATTTTTTTTTAAATTTTCACAGGTATTTAACTTCAAATTTAGGCTACAATTTATCATTATACGTTTCGAAGTTCTAACAATTTATTATTTCATTAGTGAGGTAAAATTAAAAACCGTATACTTACAATCTTGAGCCAATTCATCCAAAGTGGTAAAGAGTAGCCCTGAAGCCTAAACAGGGAACTGGGTTCACATTCCATTGTCATTTTTTCCAGAGTTTCACTGTATTCGATTGGACACACGAAGAACGGGTATTGGCACATCCAATACGAGATCTGATTGTAAATTACTCATCAGCGATTTAATCTTTAGACGGGAAAAACAATATGACGGAGAGATAACAAAAAAGGCCTTAATATTAAACTAGTTAAGTTCTCCTGATTTAACTTTGATTATTTCCCCT
Source organism: Euwallacea similis (assembly GCF_039881205.1). Taxonomy (NCBI): domain Eukaryota; kingdom Metazoa; phylum Arthropoda; class Insecta; order Coleoptera; family Curculionidae; genus Euwallacea; species Euwallacea similis. Next base: position 1,667,678 of record NC_089610.1, read on the forward strand.
TTAACCCTTTACTTACCACCAATCCAAAGAAAACTGTAGAAATCCCCCCACCAATAAAACCCTCCCAAGTCTTCTTAGGGGACAGTTTAATAAGTGGCGTTTTTCCGAAGAAAAATCCGAACACGTACGCCATTATGTCGTTGCAAATGATCATAGAGACAGGCACTATGAACCAAATCAATCCTTCGAATATATTTTTAATGATCAGGTACGACTGCGTAACCACGATGAGCAGAACTACGTGGGTCCAGGCGAATAAAGAAAACTGTTTCATGTAGTATTTTTTGACCAAAGATAGGACAAACCATACAAAACCCACGCAGTAAAGACTGAATGAGATGAAGCGGTGGTAGGCTACTAAAAAGCGAAGACCTTCCTGAAAATTAAATACCAGCCCTGTTTGAAAATACACTGCCAAACCAAAATCACGTTTTTAATATGCATAAACAATTTACTTTTTTGGTGGATAAAATACTGTTGAAAAATGGTGTCATCATGTCAACACTTACCGTCCTATTAATTAGAACTCCAAAATAATCAACCAAGTTTTCCCCATAAAAGAAGTAGTTTGAGGTCAAAAGGAAATACCACGATAAAGACCTGAACCATGGAAGCCCGTGAATCCTATACACTGCATACCCAATATTAATTATCTCTTGGAAACATTTGACTTGCACTACCAAAGTCTAAAACAAATTAACAAAAATGCAAATGTATGATAATTTGAACGTAATCTCAAAAGAACTTACTGTAATCATGAGGGCAAGAGGCCCTCCGTATATCACAAGTGAGAAGAAAACTATCATAATTAAGCTGAAAATCGCTCGTACAGCCCAATTTCGCCATTTCTCTGGAAGATCTTTAACAATCCATTCCAGGATGCCTGGAGCCTTATCAGTTCCTGATGGGATGGTTTTAGAAAGGTCTGTGGCATGTTTAATTTTGTCATCTTCACTGTCGATCTGGAATAAATGCAATTTGTTTTAACTTTATAGGGAAAATTGTAATGGATTAGACCAAATAAATCAAAAAGATATTCTCAAATTAATTTATACATTGACTGGCGGACAGTAATAATAATTGAGAATGTATATGTTTTAAGTTTCCACAAAGATGATGTTGTTCATTTCTATGTCACATTCTCTAGCAATTTTTACATTCCTATCCAAATCCTTTTTCTGAATTAGATGCTGCATTCTTTGCACTCAGGACAATTTTAGGAAGGAAAAATTAAGCATGCAATATTCACTATAATTCTACATTGGTGTTTAGAGCATACAAATTCTTTAAAATGTATTTCTCTGTTAAGGGTGTTCCCTATTATAATGTTTGGACGCTTGGACTTGTTAAATCCTATTAAGCCAAGTATCTGGTTTGGCCAGATCTTAAGAATCACTATTTGTAGTATCTCCAAGTGTCATAGATTTAAGAGAGCCTCATTTCAACCTTTGCTACACCAACTCTACATATCAAAAATGAGTGAATGTGAAGCCCTTTACAAAACTTTTTTCATTAATTTAAATTAAAATAAACTGAAATAACTAACACAAAGGTTAATTAACAGAACTTTTTACCAAGACTTATATGGTTACTTTAATAACAGGCAAATAAAACACATTTTGCAGGAAAATTGGAATTGCAAATTCAGGGCCAAGGAAAATAGCATTATTCCAGATTATCTAGCAACACTTACATGGTCCGATTCCGCCGATTCTAGCACTGTGCCATCAGACTCTCTCCGTTTCCGGATCTCAGACATTTTGTTCTGTTGGATTAATAATTTTTTAATAAATAACGTTGCTAATTAGCCGGACTATTAAAAAAATACACTTAAAATTGTTTATAAATCGGTCATCGAGAAAAATCAATACAGAAACATTCGATTCTTTCCAGGTTATGTCGCATGCGCCATAGGGCGTCTGTCAGTGAAAGTTCTAATTAGATTATATTGTTGTCCTGCTTTATTAGCTTTAGTGCGAGATAGAGTCATATAATTAGAGTAAGAGAATTTAATGAATTGAATTGCAGATGTGTCAAGCTTTGGCAATCAGCTGATACAGATGACGATTTTCGCATTTTTTGCTGACTTTTGCTTGTTCCTGTGACTTGTGGGCTTCGCAGGTGTAGAAAAAGTACAGAACAGAAATTATTAAATTCATTCATCCATCGACTTTGCGTTCCTCGCAGTTCGGTCAGTGCTCATCTCCCAAGTTCCGTGCTTCAAATAGCTCGTCCAAATACGTTCAAAGTTTTTCCTTTGTTCCTAAACTCCAATCGCAATTCGCGTCATACAAATATCCTGAACTTTTCTATGATATAATTGCCCCAAAAATGGATAGCAAAACAAAAGTGAAACCAGTGTTCTTCGCTCATCTTCGAAGCACCTAAAATTTACATACAAACACTATTGTTTACTAATTTAAATGCCATGCCTGGGCAATTTATAAAAGTCAAGGAAACTCGGGCAGTAGTTTCAAGGGAAGCCTTCTCTGACTCTATCAAAAAACAAGACCTTTCAAAATGTGACACAGACTCCAATTACTCCAATTCCATGGGAGATATCTGCAGGATATGCCATTGTGAGGCAGACACTGAAAATCCATTGTTGTCTCCTTGTTATTGTTCAGGGAGTTTAAAGTATGTACATCAGAATTGTTTGAGACAGTGGTTGGCTGCTTCAGATACCAGGTCTTGTGAATTGTGCAAATTTAATTTTATTCTACATACAAAGATTAAACCATTATCAGAAGTAAGTATGTTTTGGTTTCAATATTATTGTGGTATGTTTTTATTTGTCATAATGAATCGAGATGTAGTAATAATAATAATTTTTTGTAATTGAAATGAAGTTTATAAGAGTTATCAAATGCGTTAGAAAACCATGCAAATATTTGTATCAAAGTTAAAATAACAGATTATGTTACTAGAAGCAAAAATGGGTCTTTTTGTGCTGAAGTCAGAGGTTGAAGGCTAATGTGAAGCTAAGGTCAGCAACTAGGTGAAGCACAATAAAGTACTCAACATGTATTGGAGTAACATATTCTTTCTTTTACCCATTATTAATGCAATTATAAATGACAATCATTTTTTTAATGACATTTTTGATTTCTCCTCCTAGAGGTCCCCATTAGGATGAAGCCTGGCAATAGGCATCTCAAATTTAAGCACTACAACTAGCACCCATTTATTTTGCCATTTTTAGTTCATATGGTAAGCTGTTAAATTTTTAGTTCAATGAATTTGGTTAAATCGCCATTTCATAAATGTCTCTGCTTGATATTGATAGAGAAATAGATAATATTATATAATTGTTATACAAGTGGATCCTGTAATATGACAATGAGTTTAGTATTGCACCACCAAAAAGCCAGCTGTAAGTTTATGCAACTTTTTCTCTCCTTGGCCTAGAAGCAGCACTTTATGTGCATGTTTTAAGGTGAACAGAGTTGGGCTTTAAGGCTGATTTGAAAAAAAAGCAATTAATATATCTACTGTTTTCTAGCAATTGGAACAATTGTAGTATTAACATCTAAGGCAAGAACATTTTTCAGCCAAGGCAATGCTTTGGTCAATACCCAAATAAGTTCCATATTAATGTAAAAGTTGTCTGTAGTTCCATGGGGATTTCACAATAATAATTATTATTATGATATAAACAAGCATACAAATCGTCAGGTCAACAATAATTATATTTATCATTATTTTAATCTGAGAATAAATTGCTTGATAAATATACTGCTCAAAATAATTTAGGGAGTAAGGATAATTGTTGCCAAATCCTGATATTGAAGAATGGGCCAATGTGTTATTCAGAAATGAATGTCGATTTGGATTTCAACCTAATACCTGAAGGCAATGCATTTGGCGTTAAACAGATCGGTTAGAACGAGAGAGGCCTTTTTAGGAAGTTCATAATTATGGAATAGGTTTCATGATGGTACGGGGTGGTATTATATTGCATTACGAAACCGAGCTCGTTGGTTTAGCACAAACGCTAAACCAAGTGCGGTACTAAGACCATGTGTTTAAACCTGTTGTCCTTCCTTTTGCATAGGCTGCTGGCCCAGAACTCCTTTATACGCAAGACAATGCTCGTCCACATGTTAGCCAGGCTACTACGCGTTGATTCGGGGACAAAAATGTAACTCTTATAAATTAGCCACCACAGTCATTCAACTTAAATCTTATACATAGAGCATATATGAGACATGCTGTAAAGACAATTCTATCTACTCATGGCACGAATTCAAGGAAATATGGCTCTTCAAAATATTCTCAGGAAGCAGTAGCAACTTTTACCACAAAACACTATAGATAGGGTGATTTTGAGTATGCCAAGACGTTGTCGTGTTGTTATTAATGCTTGAGGTGGTAACACGAGGTATTGAAGAAGTTTTATGTGATTTAATACCATTAGATAAAAATTATAGCCAAAAGTATGCTTCTTCTTTAGATTCTTTTGAGCAGTGTATTTATTATTGTTTTCTCCTTTGCATTTATGGCGCAAATAATCTTTGATTTAACAACTATCTTTCCCGATGTATATATTACCAAAACGAAAACTTTCTCACTTTTCTCTTTTAATGTGCCTTAACACTCCTTGTAACAGTATTAATTATACATAAAAGGTTACTATTCAACTTACTAATATGCACCCATTTTCTATTTATGGCCAATAAGTAATGATAGAGTTCTCAAGCCTGGATATACCTTGCTCAAAAAAATCTAAGGAACAAGTCTACTTTTGGCTATAATCTTTATAAAATAACGTTAATTCACATAAAATTTCTTCGATATCTACCTCAAATAGGCCGAAATCCAAATCAAGACTCATTTGGAAATCACACATTGGCCCATTCTTCTAAATCTCATTGTTGTTAATTGTTGATGTGACCCAAGCCAAACATAAAGCCCGATTACCTTAACGCAGTGCAGGGACTATTGGGTGACGAAAGTGTAGACTAAATTCTTGTAATTGGTTTTTAGCAATTTGGTTTGAAATCAGCACCCCGTGTACCTCGTATAGGTGTCCAAATAGATCTCTAGGTATAGCTGTTCTTGTACGCCTAGTTTAAAAGACCAAAGAATGATTTGCACTGCTGTTGTAATACGTCTACGTCTTTCTGCCACGTCTTCAGTTTCTTGGTATCGTGCTCACAATCGGCTAGTAACCAACCAAGACACAGCAACAATTTTCCTTATTTCCTATATTATTTTGAGCAGTGTATGTAAGTTGAAAGGTTTGTTGTTGATCAATCAATATCAATAATTTAATTCTAGGGAAATTTTAAAAAAATTTATATTTCATAAAATAATAAATAGTAATAATTATATAAATATTATTATTTATTTTAATTTTATTAATAACAACAAAACAACGAATAAATGTTTCTTATAATATCCACAACAGCCACTTCAAAACCTTTTTATTATATTAATAAGTTAACTTTCAATTCAATTATAAAGTTAAGCCCAGACAGGACCATTGAACCTGTTTTTGAGATTATTTTAAAACTCATTAGGCAATTATTTATTCCATATTGCCAAAATATCAGTAAGCAGGTGTTTTGAGTGTTGGCCAAAAATTCAAAACTGCCCAGCTTTAAGGAGTTTGCCAGATTTACAGATGCCACTTGGTCAAGGCAAAAATGTTGTGTTAGGAGATCGAGGTGAATATCATTTGGCAACACAAATCTAATTACTGGTATAGAAACATGCCTAATAATATATTAATGCATATTTCGACCTTACAAGTCCGCTCGGATGGGTACCTGAGAAATGGTACCTATAAATCTTTCGTCGACTACACATTATACCAATTATTAAATTTATAGTATAGGCGACTAATAATCTTTAAAATCCTGTTCGGTTAGGTATGCAGTCTAGATCTCCGACATATGATCTCACTTAGGCCAAAGTGTGCAATTAATCTGGGAACAGCAAACTCAGCAACGGTTTATGAAGAGATTTATAGTGCTGTGACGTTAAAAACACATTTAAATCAAATAACTGAAAGTAAATGTAACGATTTTGAAAAAACTTTTTTACACGTTTTATAAAGGTCTTAAGTACTGGAGTCTAGGCGTAAGCACATAGAGGCAAACTGTAGGCTTAAAGCTGGGCTAAAAAGTGGTTACCCGCTATATAGTTGATTATTGTTATATTGTCATACAATCGTTACTATTAGGATCAATATATTAACATACTCAAGGCTTTATCTAGAAGATTATTTTCATAGATTCTACCAAGAAGCTCTCTAATGATGCGCCCATATTTCAGTGTTTTTATGGAAATTATCCACTTGGTAAAGTGATTTAGACTTTGATGGTATAAGTATGGAAAAACTTACCAAGAATCGCTTCTCTAGAACTCGGAAAATAAAGGCAAAGCATTGGCTTCTTTCTTAAATAATGCCAGGCCTTTCACCTAGTGGCACTCACGTCAATAATAATATGTGTTTTTTTAATGCGGTACTGTGATCAAACCCATTTTAACATAATATGATCTTTTGTTATAGGCAATAAACCTTATTTGGTGTAGTTACCAGAATAGCTTCTTCGAAATTGTCATGTATTCTATTAAAAACTGCAATGTCCAGAGTCCTAACATTACAATTGTAATGAAATTTCACCTTAGCTAAACCAAATACCAAATTCTAGGAAGAATATTTAAACTACACTTTTAAATGTAATTTCTTCCGTTTCAGTGGCGAATTTTAGAGATGAGTAGTGTAGAGCGTCAAAGACTGTTATGTGCCATATTATTCCACTTTGTAGCAGCAGTTTGCGTCGTTTGGTCCCTCTTTGTACTCATTGATAGGGCTGCGGAGGAAGTGCAAAGAGGTTTAATTGGTAAGTTTGATCTTAGAACTTGTTCGCCTTAAATTAAGGCAAAAATGGTTCATGCCCAGATCAAAACTCATTGTTTAAACAGCGGGTTTTAATCGCTTATTCAATGAAAACAATAGTTAGTGTGGTAAAATAATGTCATTTCAATGTTATCAAGGCATAATTTTTTTTATTGTAGGTAGGACATTAAAAGGCTTTCAAGGTTTTTGGAATTACATAAAAACTTTGTTCGAATAAATTGCTTCATTTTTCTTAAATTTGTATATGTTGGAATAATGTAGGAAGGCAAACTAACGAATTTACTACTACTCAACCGCACCTTTGCCCTTTTATACCTCGACTGTCCATTTTCTCTCCCAAAGGGAAATCCCCGACATTTGGTCATTTAGTAGCGGCGCTAACAGTAACCTCGTTCGACAGTGCTTCATCTCAAGATGGCTCTGTCAGTTTGTTTCTCATTATCTTATTACTAACTCTAATGCCATAATACTAAAAACTTATGAACTACATGGCCTCCGATATATAAAATATTGATGTTACTTCCTTTATCCGTCTTCGGTTTTTGCCGCTTCTTTTCTGTCCCCATTCTATTATTGCCATAATAACTAACATTTAATTTAACGTAATATTGCAGCTTGGCCATTCTGGACAAAGCTTGTAGTAGTCGCTGTAGGATTCACTGGTGGTGCTGTGTTTATGTATATCCAATGTAGACAGTACTTACATCTGTTTTCAAGATGGAAAGCCCACAATAGGTAAGTACTTAACGAAGTCTCCGACTTGGATAGAACCGTTCTTTTCTCAATTTCAGAGTAATTTTAGTACAAAACGCACCGGAGAAGGTACTTCCGATACCCCCGTCGCCAAATCTCATCAGCACAAAAGAGAGTGGCCAAAATTTATTGAGCCAAGTTGTAGCGCACGCAGAGTACAGCGTTCCGTCTTGTGATACAAACTCGACCTCTCAGAACGAAGTCCAAGTTTGCTACATCTTCGAGAAGGAAAAGCTGACGAAAAGCTTAGATAGTTGCGCTTCCTCGATTCAGAAAGCAGACGTGCACGTGGAGGATTTGTGCGAGAGCCCTCAGCAGGACTCCGTCAAATCAGAGGAATACTTAAAAGTCAGAGATAACTTAATTGCGTTAGATATTGAATGTCCTTCGAATAGTAGGAAGTTTTACACGTGCAAGACTGAACCTATAGGCGGTAACACTTGTAAGTCTCTGCCGAATTTGTTGAGTTCAAGTCACGAGAATCTGCTAGTTTGAAGATGAGGTTTTTGTTTGTGATATTATGTAATTATATTTTACTAATTGTAACATATTTACTTGATTAAATATGATTTATTAAGGCAGAGATATTTTATTAATCAAACATTTCGAAGTTAGATTTCCAGTCTACGTGTCGTAATATGTATGCTCATATAAACATGCGAGGAGGGAGTCCCTCTGTGAATCCCAACCAACCCTTCATATTGTTCTGTATCATCACCGCCTGTTTATTCAATTGTGATGTTTGCATCAGCTCCTCGGTATATGTTTTAATGAGCACCCATTACAAATCCATGAATATTTATTACGCTATCTACCTCAACAATTTTAAACCCCGCGTTTCGATTTTCGGCAACCATCAACTTTATTTTTTCTTATGAACGCCATATTGAATTTTTACATTTTTGAACTCGCCTTCTTTTTCAAATCACAGTGATGCACGACATGTAAGGTTCAGGTTTACAGGTTGGTTGAGATATAAAAAATTCCGTATTTGCAAAGACTGCAAGTAAAGAAAATTGTAAGAGGTGCTCGAAGGATTTTTCCTCCACTTAAAAGCGTAGCTCTGTGCGCTTTCTCAAATTTTGCAATTATCTTAAAATGTCTCTTCTTATTTTGATCTTTAAAGTTGTGGTGGCCTTAGTGCATACGTATACTTACGTAGTGCATACTTAGTTCCCCATCATTAAAAATCTGATGGGGAAAAATCTGGTGAACGTGCCGGCCAACGCATAGGCCATTGGCTGAAATGACTAGCGGAAATTAGTTCAGGCAAGTAATCAGCCACTGCTCCTGCAATTTAGATTCAACTAGGTATACTGAGTGTCTATGCTTATAGGAGTATGTGAACTAATAGTATATTATTGGACGAGCATATAATGGAGAAGCTTTTTTGCGCAACTTCGCTTCGCGTGGTTCAGGTAAGTCAAAAATCAACGTGCGGTAAAGTATCGGTTTTTACGCTCGTTAGGTAAGTAAATGGCAATTTAAGCAACATTTTAGTAATGCAATCGTTTCTCGTATTATTCACTGAGCATCCCTCGCTCTTCGCAGTTATACTTTTTGTATAACGATCCTAATTAGCAAAAACGAAACGATTTTGGTTGATAAACGCTTTTATATTTAGCGGCAGTTGCAGGCATCATAAATAGAACTTATACCTAAATGTAGAACGCTTATTTCTAGATTTGCGTAGTTTTGCTCGAAACTTGATATTTTTTTCAATAGAAGAATAATTAATCTCGTATACCAGTTCACTGCTTACATCGTCATAGAGATAAATCATTAGTATATCACAATAACTAAACATATAACAAACCTATGATTACTCATTAAGATGTAAAAGTTATCCTTACACATGAGCTACATGTTTGCACTTGATTGAACGTCCCAAGCTTTGTTTGTTGTTTCGATTTGTCTTGTTTCTGTGTAATTTCACTTTTGCCATCCAAGTGTTATCCTCAAGTGCAAAAACGAAGCTTTATCCAGAATTTAAACCTAAACCTATAATAGCATGCCATATAGATAAACGTTTATCTATCATTTTTTATTGTACATACCTACAGAGAAATGACTTTAATAGCCTCGAGAATCGTGCGTAAATATGAACTACAGATATGGAAAATAAATTAAAAAATTGAATAAGTTAATAATTATTGTAGGTACATCAGTTGAGAGACCTTCGAAGAGGTGACAAACATTAAATTAATTATCTTCATTCAATCATCTAGTATCGATATCCATTGGCTCCTCCGCCGCCACTGCCTGTACCACCAGAAGCTGGATAGCCAGCTTCACCTCCTCCTCCTCCGCCTCCAGCAGCCTCTTCAGCTGCATTTTCTTCCAAGGATTTCAATATTTCCGGCGGGATTGGAGGAGCCGTGGGCAAATGATCACCTGCAGAAGTTCATTCATCAAACTTTGAAAAAGTACTCAAATGGCAAAGACCTTTAGGGACAAATCCATTTTCGTCTGCTGTATACTCGATCTTAATCTCTGTGCCGTCTGGAGCGGTGTAAGAAAACGACCCTATAGCAGACTGAGCTTCAGATTCGCTTCCAGCGTTCTTCAATTCTCCAGTTTCCTCGGCTTTTATCCCGTTGCTGGTTTCGTAGCTGTGAATTAGGAACATGTTAAGGGTTGGTTTGATGAGGATTGAATTTAGGTTACCTCCATTGATAGTTACCACTTCCATCGTTGTTATTCTCGTAAGAGAGGATTGTAGCTTGGGCGTCTGCAGACGCTGCAGCATTCGCACCAGCTGCACCGCCACCTCCAGAACCACCAAATGGTGGCCTAGAACCTCCATTCCCTATTCATATAAGAAATAAGTAAATCAAGGTGGGTGACTCCGAAAAGGTGTAAAATATGAATAATTTACTTTTGCATTCCGATTACCAAGAGATGCTACCTGAATGTAACAACTTAAGGTAAGATAGGTTTTGTTAGTTAATCGTAATAACACATCCTCCGTGTCTTCTTTGCATCTCATTTCGCAACTTTAGCACCCTGCTGGAGACATAAGCCCGGTACTCTACCACGGTACAACCTATCACGACTTGCACTGATTTACATTCGCCGACGAACTGATATGGTGATCTGGGACGTAACCGAAGAAAGGATGGTATGAAAGAGACGCGGTAAGCACTTATTTACATATACAGTATTTGAATGAACCAGAAGTGTTAAATTTTGGTGACCCAGTAGATGCAGGATGTCCATACAGGGCATCTTGTTAGAGTTAAAGCAATGAAAGCCTAGGCCCTCGCTAATATCGAAATGAGAGAAAATAGTTCATATGCAAATGATTCTAAATTGCTTTGTTTCGGAGATATTCAGTACGTTTTTAACTCGCAATATAGGGTTCTACCTGTTAACTTTTTGACCTCATGTTTAGATTTGTTGGATTAGGTTTACAGGTACGAAACTTGTCACAAGTAAGACTTAAGGTCTTTCTATTTCACTATAATTTGCCAATAATTCTGTAAAAGTTTATAAAAGTGCTTAAAATAAGCATTCGTTTGGGGCACTGTTTAGCAACAAACGGAGGTCATTTCGAACAATAAATTGCAACACCGGAATTCATTTCTAGCACAATTTTGCCCATTATTTGCCCATCCTTCTTCTCACTCCTCCTTGAAGTAACAAGAACGTAAAAATTCGGATAGATAAGAACTCACGTTCAAAATTTCAGCTCAATATCTCAAAAACTAGAAGTGATGAAAGAAATATTTGGAACCCATGTAGAACTTTCAATACCTTAGTTTTAGACCATAGCTCATAACATGAAGTATTTTAACCGAATTCATTCTGAGGAAACTGCCTCATAATTTCCGAGAAAAATCTGTTCCTACCTCCTGACTTACCACCTCCTCCTATAGGTGGTCTTCCTCCATTACCCCCTCCTGAAGAAGAGTATGGGGGTGATATTCCAGGTCCTCCTCCTGCGCCGTTGGCTCCTGATGGAGGGAGATAATTGCTGTCCAGGCGGGCTGAAGAAGTGTACCCTAGGAGGACTGTCACTAATAGCTTAGAAAGAAAAATTTCAATTTCAATTAATGTTATTCACGTGGATAATTTCTTATCAACCAAAGAGTTTGAGCTGAGGAAAATTGGAAATTTTATAGGTTTCAGAGCACGTTTTCGTCCACAAATTGCTTATCAGAGTTTTTGTTATGGAGTTGAACAATTTCTCCAAAGTTTCGAGAAGTCCTTGGCCCTTTTTAAGTCTGGGGTATTTTTATCCAGGCAATTCGACGAACAGGGCAATTTTCTTTTGGGTTTTAATATTATATATACTCTAAAATCTTGGGAATTATAGTCTCATTTTCGTGTTTTCTGCAATCATCATTTCTAGTTTAAGTTTTTTTTGCAGGAAAATGGAAATGTTGTCGATTAAGATTTCAGTGTTCACAAGTTTTAATGGAGAATTCGGCTACCCGAAAATAATTGTGTACAAGTGGGTCTTAATAGCTATACAGTGTGTTTTTCATAAGAATATCCAATACAGGGATCTCGTAAATGGTAATAGATAGAGACTTGGTCCACTTTTGAAAATGCGCAGAAGTAAATTTTATGGGTAGTAAAATAATAAAAAGTAATGAAAAAACAGTACTTTGCCTGATTTATTAAATATGATGCATCAATGAATGTATAATAAAAAGTTGTCTTAAAATCAATTAAAAAAAATTCTCAGGGCCGTATTTAGGAAAAAAGGCGATGGTCTTTTTTGACAAACGAAATATCATAGAATAAAACGAACACACTCATATGGAAGTTTATAAAAACTGCAATGAAAAAGTGGTTTCGGTTTTTATTTATCTTTTCATATAATCCCACAGATAAAAATCACACGGATTTAGGTCGGGTGATTTTGCGAGACGCTTATTAATTCATTGCGACCTACCTACCTGTTAGAAAATTGGTTATTTGAAAAGACCCGTACTTTTTTTTTCTGTTTTTCCTACGTGAATATTTCGGTTGTTTTTGGAATTTTGAAAAAATGTTACGTAAAGATTTTTGCTTAATTGTTTGGAATCTGTGTCATTTTAAAAGGGAAACCCCTGCTGAAGATATTCACCGTGTGTAATTTAAATTTAGGGAACAGAAATAAAAGCAAAATAAAATATTTTAAATTTACTAAAATTTAGTCAAAAATATTTTCTATACACACTCCTTCCATCTCCCAAGAACTTTACAATTCTAGTAAATCTGAACTCACCAGTCGTGCATTCCACATATTCAACCACCGAACTAAACGCCAATAAAACTAACACTATTTTCGCTTAAGGACAATCTTACCATTTATATACTATACCCATTTACGGAATCAATAAGCCATTCTGCCCCACTATTGTCATTTAATCATCAGAATAAAAAACAGATCGCATCTTGAAGATGCCACAAAATGTTTATGGTTTGTTCGTTGGGTTTGCATTAAGTATGTTATTACTAAATATAGAAAAGGTTGTCTTCTTTCAGCTCACATGTGGTGCAAGTAACGTATTTCTGTGACTTCAAATAAATCAGATACATCTTCTTAACAAGGGTACCTATGCGGGTCCCATGAAGAAAATCCTTTCACAAATCCACTGATGATGTCCCATTACATAATAGACTTTAAGTAAATTTTTGCAAAAGCATATAAGTGTGTAAGGTCTTAATTGGTACCTAGATTGAGTAACTTTGTGAGTGGATTATTGGTTTTTCATCATTTTGTTAGTATTCAATTGAGGACACACCAGAAGTCACAAATTGAGGACATGGCAGAAATCACCATCGGGTGATTTCTAGTATGTTCTCATCAATCACCAAATAGTCATTTTTGGTAGTCATCAATAATAATTTTCCTTCTCAGAGGTCTATGAGAACGCAGCAAATGCGTTCTTGAAAACACTGATCATAAATACAGAACGCCATGAGCTACAAATATAGTAATTTTTAATGAAAGATGCGTCTTCATTGCACAACTCTTGCAGTTTATGGAATGCCGATGGATTTACGAGCAAAAACACTGATACCTCATCAATTATACCACCATATTCTTAATTCATTTACACATTGATGCGACTCTTACAATTCTATTACGTTTTATTGTTGAGACCTAATGGTCATCATACGTATTATAACACTCGATGAAGGCGACATTCATAAAGCCTAAAGACAATGTTATCTATCTCTACCATCAACCAGGTGCTCAGGGTTTCCTCTGCAAAGATCGCGCCCTAAACGATGGCCAGGTATTTACCTACGTCATTGCACAGTGGAAATTATAGCGAAGTGATTTCAAAACTTTCCTGTTAATCGTGTTGATAGAGTTGTGCAACAACAAGGAGGATCTGCATGGAAATGAATCGGTCTCATTGTCGTTGGTTTGTACCTTCACGATTGCACGCAAATGTGGTAGGTATAGTCTTGAACTTTGCTGACATCTATAAACATCGGGATTTATAAGTTTATTGGGTTAATTAATAAGAAATGTCTTTGAGGGAATGTTGCTCACAGCAAAAATGGACAACGGCAGGCATTGGGGTTTGGTTTAGAGCTCGCGAATGTGGGTCGTATACGCTTTCAAGCGAGCAACCCCTGACTATTGCCCAAATTCCTTCAACTCTACTGCTCGACGATTAAGCCAAAAATCAAACCGCTTTGTAGAGCATGTATGTTCATGTTCATTCATCTCAGATGTTTAATGTTGGACCGACTACAAACATTCTATGTGTTGTTGGCTGCAGAGCCGGCTTTACCAAGTTTAAAGCGCTGGCCATCACAGCCTCCCTACCCAGAAGAAAAACCACCGATCAGGAATTTGCGCCGCCCTTTCTAATCTGCAGCCCCGGGACTTCGCCCAATCTCCCCCCCCCCCCCCCCCCCTCTAAAATTCGGTACTGGTTATCTGAGAAATCAAGCGAAGTCTCTTAGAAATACATTGACCTTAATGAACACAGCCAGCATTTGAAATTCCTGTTGAGATTTCTGACGATAGCTGCAAAAAGTGTCACCCACCAGATATTCAATGTTCAAAATTCAATGTTTAATAATTGGAGAAAAAAGAAATAAAAAACAAACAATAGGAGTCATCATGTCTGCAAACAACTAATTGGAACAGTAAAAAAATTCAAATATTACTCCTTAAGGCAAAAACGATCTGAAAACTGTTGCGAAGGAAAACTCGAGCTCAAGGCGTTACCAGTATCTTATTAACCAGGAGACGCTCAGGAATCATCTGGAGAAAATGAAGCTCTTACGGTGGGAATCGAATCCGCAGAATCTGACTGAGAAATTAAACAGATGAAATCGCACTCAAACCTGAAGCAAAAGCTGCCAGCACATGTTTTTAGGAGAAATATTCAATTTTTCCAATACCTTCTACCTTGAGTGTATTCTTTTCAGCATATTGCCCTATTCCACATGCATTTCTAGCATAATTGTGGTAAAGCATTCTCCATCCGGCCAACTGTTTAATTCAGAAAAAGTATTCAATTTTCCACTTCTCTCCAATATATGTGTCCTTTTGGTTAAAAGATGTTGACGATCGCGAATGTAGTAAAGAACTGTTTTTATTTAATCTTGACAACTACTTAAATAAACTAATTTGACAAAAAGTAACTATTCGCAAATACTCTAAAAAATAATAATAATTGGTGGTTTGCCAGACCTATCTATGACAACAACCAAATTATAATACACCTATAAATAAGCTAATTATTAACAATTAAAAAGGAACAAGTAAGGAAGTAAATCAGGTACTCACAATCAGCACCTGACCTAAATTACGTGCACCACATATGTTTCGATCCAGTTTTTTCAACAGCGCGTCTTTAAAACCCATGTAATCAAAAAACGATGAGCTTCGACAAATATCGGACACTTGTTGAAATAATAACTGATTTGCCTTATAAAATAGAAATTTCCTACCACTGTTTGCCGCTAGCGCCATCTGTCGTAATTTCGACAAGGGATTGTTACTGGCACAATTTTCTGAAAGATCCCTTGTCGAAATTACGACAGAGGACGCTAGTAAAAGGAGAACGCTCTGAAAGATCTCTTGTTGAAGTTACCACAGAGGGCGATAGCATAGAGCACTTTCGGTGGATTTTCCCTGCACTAGCGGCCTCTGTCGTAAATTCAACAAAGAATCTTTCGGAGCATCTTGCGAGGAACGATGCCTAAAAACGTGAGTCCTACCCACTTTTAACTTAAACTTCTTACGAAATACGAACTCTTATCAATTACAAACTTCAAGACATTAACCAACAGTAACCATAACAAATTACACAGCCATAACAATATACAACAGGATTATCAGGCTTTCCTAATTCCGTAAGAGTGGTAAAATTTTTGATGCGTATTCATATATTATGATTACCTTCGTGGTGCTACAGGGGTTGATGCATAGGGTTTAAAGTGTTTAATTTGAGAAAAATTTCGGACTGATTTACACATGTTAGATATTCACTACTCATATATCTTAGTTTACTGCTTATTTTCGTTTTTCTACTCATTTTTTCTAGGTTCTGGAGACAATGATAAATACTATCGAAGCCTTAACAAAGGTGTTCGTCCGAGCCCTTAATAAAAGGTGTATACTATCCTCAGTTAGTTTTAACTGAGGGCTGGCGCTACTAAACGGCAATAGGGCACTGTTATTTTGTAAAGCTGCATTGCTAAATTGGGCGGAATTTCTGTAGACTTCAGGCACTTACATACAGATTCTATTACACATTTATTTAACTCACATATCACTGCATTTAGCATTTTTGCTTTTGAAAACTGTTTATTGTTGAACTTGCTGTTTCTCCGTGAAGAGGATTCTTTTAATAAAAACTAAAATTGAGAGTGAATCCTTATTTAATTCATTGCCATATCAACACCAGTAAATTAGTATACAATGAACTCCAAAAAGTAGTCCATTCTCGTTAAAAATAATCATACACGCACACTTATTAAGAAAAACTTCAATTTCACAGGAACATTGGTTAGTACCGATACCTCCTTTGATAGCCACTGTGCCTCTGAAAAGTGTTTTTGTCATACTCCTCAGAGTACTGACCTTCTTGTACTGGCTGTCTGGAAATTAGATCCAAAGATCTTTTGATTTCATCTGGAACTGGTGGAGGGGTGGGAAGGTGCGCCCCTTCCGCTCTAAAGCCGTTTTCGTCTGCGATCCAATTGACTGTGATTGGGGTTCCTACAATATTTAAAACAATAAAAAATGTTATAATAAATTTTGAAATAAATAACCATCTGGGGAGGTGTACGAGTAGGACCCTTGCATCACTTCGGCTTCAGTGTCCTTTTGGCCGGCGTTTTTGAGGTATCCTTGCGCTTGGGCTTGGGAACCATCACCAGACACATAACTAGGAAATAAAATAAGTGCATAAAAAGTGATTAAAACTTGAATGCAATTGTGTTAATTGATAGCTAATTATGAGCACTGAAACGTTTTCGATGCATCATTTCCAAATTTTCCAATGCCTGCAACCTTGCAAGAACAATAAGTCATGTTAAAATGCCAAGATCTCTATCTAAACTTCCCTTGGAAAAATAAAGCGGAAATCGCAATTGTTGCACTGTTGTTACATCTTACATCACACATTGTATTCTTCAATTTAGAAAATTGTATGTTTATGAGACATTGATTTCTCATGAGCAACTTTAATTCCGTTTTGATTTATGTTCGCTGCTCACGCGAAATAACGTATTTGAATCATTCATCTGGCTTAGGGAATTACAATTCTTAAGTTATTACAGTTTTTCAACAACAGTTTTGACTAAAAAAACAATCAAACCCTTACCTGTAACTAAAAGACCCATCGGGATTCAACTCGTTGGACTCGGAAACAATTGGAACTGGTGGTGGATACGGTGGTTGAGGTTGGTATGGTCGCTGTTGTTGGTATGGAGGTTGTCTATAGTAGTTTTGAGGCGTGGCTAGAGCTGTGCTCAGCAAACAACCGAATATGATCTGGCAGAAATGGGTAAATTTGAAATAAAGTCATAGCTGAATGTTTTGTTTAATTTGGGATGCTAAGACAGCACTTTCTCACATAGAGCATCGTCCTACCTATAAAAGTCCCAATACCCATCTGTCTTAGGTGTCGAATGATATAATATGCCTTGCCAATTGCGCAAATGTATCAAACAGGGCCCAAAACCGAAAATCTGAAGCAATACTTAATTAGATTCAATTTCTACGTCCTTGTGAAAATTAGCCTGCAGTTAAAATTAATGCATTCAGCGCCAGAGCTAATATGTAGAGTTCTATCAAGAGATCGTTTCATAAAGTGGCTGTTAGACACTCTATGAAGCGTGTATTACGTCGCCCCATGATAGAATTTTCAACCAGAATACCAGGGGTTTAAGGGGCTACAGCATACACCTTAAGCAAAAACTTTCAGGCGAGCAGACGCGAGTGTGCACTACGGAAAAAGACACGTTGAGCTTTCTGATCATTTTTTGCAAAAGTGTCCGATATGGTTCTGTCACATGAATAAAAGAAATAACATTAATGGCAAGGCTGTAGCGGTCACAAAAGCAAGCACCATAAGATTTCGGCTCTACAATAATTTTTTGTCCCTTATAGGGACAGATTTGACTATAGGCCACGACAGGCGCTATACTGAGTGTGTACACTTAACAATTTAAGTCTGTGCGGCAAGGCACAACAGCCTATTAGGAGACGCTGGTGTCTGTTCAAGGTGCCTGACGAAGTTAACCTGAAGCAGACATCGGTGTCTGCCATAGCTCTCAACGTGTTAGGTTTCGGTTTGATAAAATCTTCGTCTGATAGGAAGTTGTTAACTGGCAACTGTCGCTTCCTAACTGAATATTGAAAAACTGGCCCAAAGTTCTGGAAACTCGATGTGTATTCCTTGCTCTTGACTATTATTAACTAATTATTAAAAAAAAATTCCCTTACAATAAGTAAAAGTACTTACAAGCAACATACTGACTCTACTCAAGTAATCCTCGTACAGAATACACAGAAACACACGAAATTGATCAACTGCAAAAATTGTCTAATGAATCCGTGAAGTTACACCCATTATTTATAAGCCACCCCCACTGTAAACCAAGTTTTGGATCATCTCATCTTGGCACACCCTACCCCAAAAATTTTGCATGCATTAGTGAACATCTTTAGTGCACAAGGCCATTCTTCAAATTTCAGGTTTTTTATTACTTACTGCACGCCAGGCAGATGAAAGCGCCTCTTCCATTTGCGCAGGTACCCAATATATGATGGGAAAATCCTTGTTTTTTTTTTAAATAAAATTGTGAATAAGTTTTTGATTGTCGTTTCATGGAAGGAGATTAGTAATATTTTTAATATTCAGGAAATTTCTCGTTTAAGACCAAAGAGTGAGTCACATTTTTTGAAATAATAATCACAAAACAAAATCGATAATGATTACTTTAAACGATATAAATGTAGTCAATTTTGTCATAACAAACACCTAATATAGACAATCCAACAAACACGCCAAATGGGCCTTCGCCATATTGTCTCTTATTGGCTAGGTTTACCTCGTAGGTTATGACAACTAATTCAGTTTTTTGCCCAATTCTGACCATTTTTATCACGTGATGTTTCTCAAACCAAAATTATCATACCATAACAAATATGTTTCTGTATAATGCATAGTTCGAGATACTTTACTAAACAGTCCACTTATATGCAAATCACATCAGTTGGTTAATGCTATTTGTGTTAATGGCTATTCTTTATATGCACATCTCAATGCAATAATTAGACATGAGACTTTGATATTCTTGACGATACAATGTAGCCATTCAAGTAGACAATTAACGACAATTTTTTTTATGAAACAGGCAGGCAGTCGGGCACGATGTCAAATTTGATAAATTACCTACGAATGATAATTGCATATTCAAAAGCCGTTGAAATTCAATAAGGAATTGCTTGATTTTTATTGGTTCTGAAGTAGTAGGGCATTGTAATGTCAGAATTTGACCCTAAAGTAACCTACAGACATTAGATATTACATTATATGTGGACCATGTACTTTGACTTTAACAAATTTATTATTCAAATCAGTTTATCACTAAAAAAAAAAACGAAATGTGGAGAACCGTAGAAAGTATATGAGGAAAAAACCTAATCAAATTAGCAGGTACTAATCATGCCATTTCGGAAATTAATAAGTTTAATTTCGGCAGCAAAATCTAAAAGGAAGCAAATCAGTATCTCCTTAAAGATGGGTAATAAATCCTCGATTAAGGCAAACTTAATCCATCAATTAGAATTTAAAATGTTTTCCCAAATTATCCATAATACTCCAGTACCCATTACAAGAACCATTTGAATTAGACCAAAGACCCGTATACCACCAACTTCCCCTGTAATCAGACTTAACTGCCTACTTAGCATTTTCACAGCTCTTTAGAAAAAAATCACAATCATTCCCTCTTTCCTCCGTATCACTGATAAAATTTCCAAACAATAGCATTTCATGGTTCCCGCTTTTTCAGGTTTCTAGAACAATCGATCTCTGAAGATCCCCATTGCCGATACGATTATTATTCTAATGTAAAGTTTCCCAAGAGCTCTTTTAGAGGGTGTCAAAATTCGCGCTTTGTTGCCTGCAATGTCAAGGTTTATTCAGCAAAATAACAATGAGAATTTAACGTTTATTTATACATCAATATGTGCTGGGTACTCCGTAAACGGAGTGTGGTACCACTACAGGTTCATCCAATACTTTGGTAACACGAGGAACTGTGGACTCATGTTGAACTTGCGAGGTTGGTGCTACAGCATGAGGAATATAATAGTCAAACTTTGAAAGAACTGGGGCTGCATGTTCTACATTGTAGGGAGCGCCGTATTGTTCACGGGGTTCCTCTGGAGCAACATAAAGAGGCACTTCATATTTATCGGGCACTGTGGGAACTCCATATTCATTGGCTGGTGCTGCAGGGGCTACATGAGGAATGTAGTAGTCGAAATGCGTAACAATGGGGGATACATTTTCCACAGCATGAGGGGCTCCGTATTCTTCATGGGGTTTCTCTGGGGCAACATCAAGAGAAACTTCATGCTTATCGAGTACATTCGGGATGCCGTATTCATTGGCTGGCGCTACAAGAGCTACATGTTCCCCAGACTGAGGGGCTCCATATTCTTCACGAGGCTTCGCTGGGGCAACATGAAGAGGCACTTCATGTCTATTGGACACTGTTGGAACTCCGTATTCATTGGCTGGTGATGCAGGGGCTACGTGCGGAATGTAGTAGTCGAAATGCGTAACAATTGGGGATACATTTTCCACAGCATGAGGAGCCCCGTATTCTTCATGGGGTTTCTCTGGAGCAACATCAAGAGAAGCTTCATGTTTATCGGGCACATTCGGGACGCCGTATTCATTACCTGGCGCTACAGGGGCTACATGTTCCTCAGACTGGGGGGCTCCATATTCTTCACGAGGCTTCTCTGAGGCAACATGAAGAGGTACTTCATGTCTATTGGACACTATTGGAACTCCGTATTCATTAGCTGGTGCTGCAGGGGCTACATGAGGAATGTAGTAGTCGAAATGCGTAACAATGGGGGATACATTTTCCACAGCATGAGGGGTTCCGTATTCTTCATGGGGCTTGTTTGGGGTAACATCAATGGAAACTTCATGCTTATCGGGCACATTCGGGACGCCGTATTTATTTGCTGGCGCTACAGGGGCTACATGTTCCCCAGACTGGGGGACTCCATATTCTTCACGAGGCTTCTCTGGGGCAACATGAAGAGGCACTTCATGTCTATTGGACACTATTGGAACTCCGTATTCATTAGCTGGTGCTGCAGGGGCTACATGAGGAATGTAGTAGTCGAAATGCGTAACAATTGGGGATACATTTTCCACAATATGAGGGGCTCCGTATTCTTCATGGGGCTTCTCTGGAGCAACATGATGAGGAACTCTATATTCATGAGTTGGTGCTACTGGGCCTTCTTTAAGGACTACTGGGACATCATAGTTCTGAGCTGAACTAGGAATTGTATGAGGAATGTGGTAATTGTGGGAAGTCGCAATTGGCGTTGCAGGCTTAAGAATTGGCGTTTCATATTTATCATGCTCTTTAGGGATTCCATAGGAGTCTCGAGGGGGTGCAACATTTATTGGTTCTTCCATGGAAAGGACCGGTTTTGACATATCTAAGTAAGCGTTTTGAGTAGTTTTGGCCAGGTATGCAGCGGGCACTCCATACTCAGTGTGGGGCTGCTCTGGTGGGGGGTAGTCGGCTTGGGAGGAGGCCGCAACGGCTGCGAGAGCAAAAAGAATCTAGAAAAACATAATGTAGCATTGTATTCGTAAAATTGGAAGAGAAAATACTTACAAATTGCATGTCGCTTGCCATATACGCTGAAATGATTATTTTTAAAAGACCGCTTTCAGTTTTATACTTATACTTTGAAAGTTGAAGGTAATATGCAGTTAATGATGTTGTTAATTGGTTTTATTGGGGAATGGCAACTAAAAGTTGTTAGGTTCTTCGCGAGTACCGGATCTGATTACATACAGGGTGTTACAGAACTTAAGTAGTTAAGGTAACTAAGGTAAATTCTTCACTGTGAAATTCGAAAATAAATGATCATGAGTTATGATCGGGCTCATGAGGCTTAGATTTCGATGCCCTAGAGGGTACTTAGGTATAATTTTTTTTTAAATCATCATTACTCCTGTAATTTTGAGATATTTGTTGTGAATTTCTGGCAATCAATCTAAATGTTTTCCAGGGAATTGGAGCTTAATTGATTTAGAAATTCCTAAAATT
Organism: Euwallacea similis; assembly: GCF_039881205.1. Taxonomy (NCBI): domain Eukaryota; kingdom Metazoa; phylum Arthropoda; class Insecta; order Coleoptera; family Curculionidae; genus Euwallacea; species Euwallacea similis. The sequence goes on from NC_089610.1 coordinate 1,690,092, forward strand.
CTAATGGTGGTTAAATTTAAAAAAAGTGAAGTAGATACTCCCCTCACTCACATGGTTATTTCTCAAAAAAATATCTCAATTTTTTAAGTGTTTTTTGCTTAAAAATCGAATGAATCTTATATCTCTCAGAGGTAGAGGACCAGGCGTTATGATAAAGTATTTAAAGACGAAAATTATAGGTAATGCAGTTCGTTATAAAAGAAGGTGTTTTGTAAATCATGAAACAGATTGCAACTAGTGTCTGCCGATTATTTCAGAAACTATAAAAGTTATAACAGGCCAATCTGCAAAGGCTTATAAAGCCCTCAAGACGACTAATCTGAGAGTTTTATTGAGGGTCACTGGACCCCAAATATTAGATATATCTTTGATTAAAGTCTGTGCAATAACAAGCACTAGATACGTCCTATAAAAATAGGTATTAAAGTGATCACGATCTCCAAAAACCACAAGAGATATTTGAACGCACCCAGTGAAGGTTTATAGAGCTCCCATCGATTAAATGCATTTATATTTTAAAGCAGTTAGTGCTCCAAGGGGAAATATTGGCGGTCTAAGTGTGAAACGCGTAAAAAAGTAGGTAGTTACCCCTTTTTGGAAATTTCCACGAATAATAATATACGGGTTCTGTATTCAACCCAGGTATCTTAATTGAAGACCTGATGGACCTCTGCAAATGCAGTTTCACATTTGTTTTTGAGCTCTTTTCAAACCGCAAACATCGGGGTTAAAGTGACTTCGTATCTCAGAAACTAACAGAGATATTCCAACTTAACCAGTACATACTTCGCTTGCATATTTTAGTTATTTTTTTAAGGCAATTGTTCCATAAGTTCTAGTGATATCGAGGGTTAAAATTTAAAAAGTGACAAAAAAATAGATACATCTTCGCTTGTTTGAGGAAATTTTCGAAATTTTTAAGGTTCTTTTTAGGTCCTACCTTTTAAGTTTACCTAATTGTGAATAATTTACTTGACGCATCGTTTTCATTTAGAGGCAATTTTGTAACTCGGAAATTAGAAATAAGACATATACGTTATCAAAATATTTTTGAGAGTTTAGAATCAATGAATGTTTGAAATTTATAGCTATTCGATACTTAATAACGAAGACAAACTACATCTTTTGTTCATACACGACTTTAAGCGTTGAACATTGAAATTCCATAAACCTATCTAGAAGCAATTATCATTAACTCAAACATGTCAATGAGCAATACAACTAATAAATTCATGGATTTTGTTCTTAAAGTGTAAGAAAATTCTGCTTTCACTCCCCTCCCAACATCCCTACTTAGCAATTATAAATATATTTTGTAATATTCGAAATAATACATTTGTCAATCAGTTGCGGTTAAATTAGCACGTGAAGGTCAGGTAATATTACTAGTGTAGTAAGATGTAATTTTATAATACTTTTACCTGTAAGAAATAAAGGCAAGTATTTAGATACATGTTGTAATTTATAGGTTAAAATGGTGGGAGTTTTCCCACTTCTCTTGGCAACAATCATTGCTGCAGTTAAGGGCGATTACTACTACCCGTACCCAGCAGCTGAAACAGGACATGGAGCGCTAATTCTCCACCCTTATCCCGCTGCTGAAACTATTAATCCGATAAGTGGTCCCTATCCCACCGCTGAAACTATTGATCCGATAAGTGGCCCCTATCCCGCTGCTGAAACTGTCCTTCCAATAAGAGGCCCTTATCCTGCTCCTGAAAATATCCTTCCAATAAGGGGTCCTTATCCAGCTGCTGAACCTATTAATCCGATAAGTGGTCCCTACCCCGCTGCTGAAACTGTCCTTCCAATAAGAGGCCCTTATCCTGCTCCTGAAAATATCCTTCCAATAAGGGGTCCTTATCCAGCTGCTGAAACTATTGATCCGATAAGTGGTCCCTATCCTGCTGCTGAAACTATTCGTCCAACAAGTGGTCCCTATCCTGCTGCTGAAACTATTCGTCCAACAAGTGGTCCCTATCCTGCTGCCGAAACTATTCGCCCAACAAGTGGTCCCTATCCTGCTGCCGAAACTATCCGTCCAACAAGTGGTCCTTATCCTGCTGCCGAAACTATCCGTCCAATAAGTGGCCCTTATCCTGCTGCTGAAGCTATTGGTCCGATAAGTGGCGCTTATCCCGCTGCTGAATATAAAGAAACATCAGCTCCAACCAACATCCCTTATCCACCTGCACAACCCGCTGCGACCGGGCCATATTCATCTAGTGAACCCGCAAAGTTGTCAACGCCAAGCCACCCCTATCCAGCCGCAGAACCAGTAAAACCAACCAGAACCGTTCCATCTTCAGCTACAACATCAAAGGAAACAACCGCACACTTCCCTTATCCCGCTGCTGAGCTCATCAAAAAACCAGCACCTTTGAAACCAACCATAACTTTTTCGTACCCAACTGTTGCGCCAAAGGCGGAAACCACAAGTTTCCCTTATCCAGCTGCTCAACCTGCTAATGAAAGGCCGAGTCTGCCTTATTCAGCTGCAGAACCTATTATTAGTCACTCATATCCAACTACAGTAACTCACTCTCATCCTCGCGTGGAACTTAACACTGTGCCCTCTCATCCGTATCCAGCGGCGGAATATTAGCAAAAATAGGGATGGGAGAGTTAATAATAAAATCAATAATTTAATATGCAAATACACACATTTAATAGCTGGTATTATTGTTTTTTATATATACACGTTAGTGAACTTATAAGAGAACCGAAAACTCATTATCGTAGAAATCCGGGAACTTCAGTACCAATTTTTTGCTGGATGAGCTTTCCATATCCACCTCTACCTGCGTCATAATCTGTTCTGTACTCATCTCGAACCTAGGGCATAATGCAAAAAAAAATCCTTTAGTACTGTTTAAGTGATTCACCGTTGTGGTATTACCATATTTCAAATGAATTTCAAATATTCCTATAACTCTAAAAAATTATGGTTCTCACCTGTCCACCAGTTTTCCCTCTTCCATACTGTCTTCCTTCAATGAAGCCTGCATCCCAATCTGTTCTAACAATTCTGTCATCCAGTCTTGTTCCATTAATATACCTTATTAATGTAGAAAAATAATGAATAAGGCGTTGAAAACTAATATGCCTGGCACCGCAAAAAGTCCTATCATTTATTTGTTATGAGAACAAAATAAAGCCAACGAATATTTTAAAAATTATTTATTGATCAAAATAATCACCTTCACTCTCCAAAACCTTTTCTCAACATGGCTAAAGGTCCTGAATTCCTTTTTTTTATATAAAAATCAGCTGTTTTGGATGAGAAAAAACGTTTCAAGGCTTTTTCCAAGGAGTTGCGGGGCGAAAACATTTTTCTCCTCACACTGTTAGCCAACGCTCGTAACAGGTGATAGTCAGGAAATAAATCAGAATATTGCATGTGAGGTATAGTTCCAGTCTGAGAAAAGGCTGAAAATCACGCAATTTTTCGTAGGCTTTATCAATTATAGATGTATACGTACGTATGTATTTGCTGTAATTGATTCGCCTTGATTAAGGAGTTCAAAATAAACAATACCTTCAAAAGCCCAAAAAACAATTTGCAAAATTTTGTATGTAAATCCTTCTTAGGAAAAATGTTTTGAAGGTTCATTTTTAAAGAGTAATTGATAGGACCGTTTTGTGTTGTTATACAAAGCCCATTTCTCATCACGTGATGATCCCATCAAAAATTGGTTAATTTTTTAGTTTAGACAAAAGAAAAGACGCAATAAAAAAGCCATTCAATCGATTGTAGTCGGTCAGTTTGTAAGGAATCCACTTCTCCAGCTTTTTTGTCTTATCAATTTGATAAAGGTGGTTTCTAAAACACTCAGCTGTATGACTATTTCTGCACAAGCTTGACGTGTTCAGAAATAGCCATATAATCGACAACTTCCGGTCTTCCATTTCGAAGTCCATCCATAAGAGATTTATCCCCGTTACGAAATTTTGAGAACCAAAACTGCCCCTTTCCATCTAAAAAGGATCCTTCCCAAACATCTGGTGTAATTTTCGTGCTGTCTCTGTGGCTTTAAGGTCTAATTTATATTCTAATTTGTGTCTTTAAGGTGATTATCGTAATAATTTTCCGTTGGGCTCAGAATATCAACTGGTTTAAGTTTGAATGACCTTGTTTGCTAATAAAGCAATCATCTATTAATCCTTGTACAGTGTTATACATTGTTGTACCTCTCCAGGACACTGTTGTAACTTAGTGATATCTGCTTCCGCGGCTGGTGTTATTTTTGATAATACCGAAGGACCACTCTTGTTTTTATTAGACAGAGAAAACTGGATTTATGCACTAGGTTTCACTTATTTACGACTTTATTTCCTAAATATCTTAATTAATAATTACAATAAAAGCATGTATAAAAAACTTTACTTAGTCGGCGTTTTAAAGGATAACTAGCCACTGGTGTTTCTAAGAATAACTAGTTTGGTTGTGTTGAAAGAACTTGTACTTGAGTCCCTTGAGTGATGAACATTCACACTGTATATGCTCTGTAATGTGCAATGGTACACTGTATATGTACTGAATGCTGTTAAGTAACTTGACAGAGTTAACTTGGAGATGATTTCCCCGAAAAATCACATAAGGAACTGATCTCACTTGGTCTCTTCAATCTTCCCTGTTCCAACACCCCCAATGGAGAGGGTTGAATCATTAAATCCAACAACGCGGTTGGAATTCCCCGTTGCGGTGAGTCTAATTCCTGGCCTCTAATTCTTTTGCCTTTGTCGCTTTGTAGTGACCATAAACTTGAATTAAATAAGTTTGTACTGTCCTGGAGCCGATCCTTCGTCGGCCTTTGATTTTAAGGTTACCAATTTCTAGTTCTCGCAAACACTAGATGTTGAGGGTTAGCTATGGTCCATCTACGGCCCTGTGTTGTGTAGTTGTAAAACTTCTCCAGAAATTCGAGATGATTTTATTTACTAGCAGTAAACTGTATTGTCGACAACTGTTAAGTATCAATCTTTTAAAGATCCCGTGGGTTTATTTCCTTTCAGCTTACTTTATTGCAGAAAATTGGGATTCCCAAAAAGTCTGAACTGTTTTCAGACAATCCTAAATGTACCCTGTTTGATTATCGTAATGGCATATAAATTGGAGGTGTGTAAACATGAAATTATAAAAAAACGAGATGTCTTTTTGCGGTACCTGGTACAAATAAATTCATATTTAAATGTCATATTCATAAATCTTAAGATATTCATACATATAAAACACTATTTTCTTATCATGAGCCATGTCTAAACAATACAAGCGTCGTTCAGCAAGAATGAGAAATTTATAAATCTCTGGACAATTTTGGAGTTGACTCAAAATGACTACGAGAGGTAAAGAAAATTCTTGAGTTTTTGCTTAAAAAATGTCACATTTATAGAAATTTCTATAAATTGTAACAATAAAATTTGATATTGCTCTAATTGAAAACTAGAAACATGTTCAGTATCAGGGGTTTAGTGACAAGCGACGCGGGACTTTCCCAGGGTCATGTCAGGACAAAGATGAAGCCTTATTGATTTTAACACTTGGAAGATACTGGACATGACCAAGATGTGTCAGAGAGTCACATGGAGGAAAAGTGACTTTTTACCTCATGCTTATCAAACAACATAAATTAAAGTTTGGTAAGCAATGAAATGAGGAAAAACATTTTTGCAGAAGGTACAATATTTTTATTAACCACATGTGTATTAATTTTACTATCCTCTGAAAATTCAAGTAAATGAGAGTATGTGGCAAAAGCATGTCTAACAATCTCAAATACTCATAAAAAGCTTTGATACTACTACAGACATGATAAATGCTATGTACAGTTAGTAAATAGGTATGGTAAAGCCCCTTTATACTTATAGAGAAAGTAACAAATTCAATCTCACCGTAAACAATTCTCTGCATCTTCTCTAGTGTAGTACTCAAGAAAACAGAAACCACAAGGCGTCTTCTTGTACTTGTCAAGACCCATAATAATCCTCCTCACTTCACCGCATTTTGAAAATAGTTCATAGATTTGTTCTTCGGTGGTATAAAAGGAAAGGTTTCCAATATACAGGGTAGAGGTCAGTTTCAATAGTTTATCTTGCTCTGCCCGGGTACCCTAATGGGAAATTGGAAATCTGTCATTAAATTAAGTTTAATTAGGTCTTTATTTTAATAGGAGAGACCGAAATTAACCTATAGACTGAAATACCTTGAAATGTTGGTCTCGATAAGAGCTTAACTCTATCGAGGGTGAAGTTATGCTGGTCATTTGGAAGTCTGGAAAGCTTTCAAGTCAACAGATTTTAAATGAGATTCAAGTTTGCTAAATTTAATCAAAACGTTAGAGAATTCAGAAATCCAATAATAAATGAAAATAAACATATAAATCCAACAGAGAAAAAGATGATTACAAGGCCACAACAAAAGAAAACGAAATCATTAACTCCCTCTAACCAAAATGTCAAGAACTTTAACTGTCAATCAATGTGCTGAACTGTCAAATCTTGTGGCTAACCCCAAATAACGTCATTTGTCAGTGTTAATATGTTCTATAGGTTTGAAGCGGATTGTTCAGTTTTTCTTTATTAGCTTTAAAAATAAGGCTTCAGGCACAAATAGGGGTTGTTAGAGTAGTGGTATTGCACAATACTCTCAGTTAAAACTAAGTGTCCTTTACTAAGGCTTCGGACGATAATTCCTGTTAACATTTCGGTGTTAAATCTGTTACTTTCTTCAGAATCTAGGAAAAAATTATAAAAATGAGAATTAACAAAGCTAAAGTGTATGGGATATAAGTATGTAAAATATGTGAAACGCTTTGAAAATTCCTCGTCTCGATCGCTGAAAAATGACAGTTTCAGAACATATATAATATATGTTATATATATAATATATGGTACGTATATATATAAAACTAATACTAAGACATCATGATACTAGTACATTGAGAGATGTCAGTGCATACCTTGCAAAATTTCTCCATTATTAATTTTCCAAGAATATTGCCACAAGTTGCAATATTGTGTTAAAATAGCTAAGCTGAACAGTTAGCAAAATAATGTCGTGGATATTCGGTTATGGCCGAAATAAAGACCAGGGGCCGGATCTTTCCCAAATGGGACTCGGCGTTCCCGCAGGACCGCATGGTGGGTCCCGAGATCCGCCTTCTCAGGAGCCGAATTTGACGAAAGCCGAGATGAAGCACATGGAGGCCTACAGATTCGACTCGTCCGCTTTGGAGCGAGCGGCTCAAGCCGCAAAAGATCTTGAAAAATCGAGTAAGTTTTACCTTTTTAATAAGGTTATGTAACCTTCATTCATAACTTACATGAATGATCTAGAACGAGGTAAGATTGTTCTTTAAATCCAGCAAACTGTAGAGGGACCAATATTATGAAGTGATACATCGCTAGGTCTAGAGAACAGAATTATTGTGCAATATTTCAGTTTTTTTCAACCTTTGAAGAAAGCAACATCTCAGCTGCAGGATATCTCCTTTTTCTATATGTCCAAGGAGTATGGATACATCAAGTAAAAGCTGATCCAATTCTTGGACCGGATCAGTATGAGCTTGATTAAACTATGATTATATTAAATGAATATTATATGATTATTCAGTCTAACAGAAAAAGCCCCTTTCCAATGATTTACAATTAAAGGACAGAAGGTGGTTCAAAAACAGAACTTATAACCAAGCAAAATAGGTCAAATAAAAACAACATTTTCAATTTAATTGGACTTTATTGGAACCAAGAATAGGATCGAAAGTCATGATGTGTCTATACTCAATGATACATTGCAAGTGTAGCAGTTGCTTTAGCTGGGTGTGTAGAACAAGAAAAAAAGCAAAAATTGATTAAACACTAGATTAGAAATAAGCACAAATAAGGACTAAGAAAAGTTAAGAATAAACATTCATAAGCTTTTAGTAGTGTTTTTCATAGTCATTTTATGGTCGTGGTTATGAAACATAATTTTATGACTTTCGACTCTAAAAAGTTGATTAAAGTTTATAGAATATTTTATACAAGATGGCTCAAAAAAAGTCCATAAAGACATAAAAAAATAAAATCCTTTAGATTTCTGTTTTTCATTTCTCTCCATGATCCAAATCCATATAAATCCTAAAAACATTATGACCCAGGGCAGCTCTAGATTTTTAAGTTAAAGAAAAGTTTCAAATTTTTAATATTTTAGTGTATCACTATTATAAATTACAATGACCTTCTTATTATCAGTATAAAACCAACATTATCAATAAATATAGGGTGTTTCAGTTTTAATTTGCGTCCTTTCAGGAGGTGGTAGAAAATGCAGAATAAGATGTTTTTGTAATGATTATTTATTTAAGAAGTTCTACATTCCTGTAAGTTGATTACAGTTGACTGAACGATGTGAAGGTGAAGATAAAGACACTTTCGCACATGTCGGATACAATCTTTTTCTTAAAAGCGTTTGTGTATTCACTTTATGGTCTTCTGTAAATTCAATTAAATTTACACACCTACGTACAACAAAAAATTTTTATCCCACTGACACATACCACTTTGATTTGCGTACAGTAAAACATCTTACCAGACATGTAATATAAAGTGCTATTTTCAGCTCGGAAATGCGTGCTATAAAGCCATTTTTCTGTACAGTTCTTTAATTTTTTGAAATATTTAGTTGACATTCAGGATAGGTGTTTCTCAAAAAGCTCCACGTCAACTGGATTTGAAAGCTATAGGATGAAATTTTTTGCATCCACAATATTACCTCCAATATTTCCATTTACTACCGTCCCTTGAAACGACGCAGGTTAAAACTGAAACACCCTGTAGAGCATGCCAAAGAAGCCCTGGATCTTTCGAAGCTCCAAGAAACAACTAGGCAAGTTGAGCAACAGGCGAAAATCAAAGAATATGAAGCATACATTGCTCAGTCGCAAATCGAGAGCAAGAAAGCTGAAGCTGAAGAAAAAAGAAAACTGCTTCAGGAAGAAACGAGGCAACATCAAGCTAGAGCTCAGTATCAAGACCAACTGGCACGAAAAAGATATGATGATCAGTTAGCACAACAGCAAAGGATGAATGATGAAAGTCTAAGAAGGTAAAATGGATTTTGTATGAGTGTACATTACTAATTTACTGTTGTACTCTAGACAAGAAGAATCTGTAGCCAAGCAAGAAGCAATCCGTAAAGCAACAATTGAGCATGAAATGGATTTGAGAAATAAAAATGATATGAAAAAGGTGGAAGCGAAGTTTAGGGCCAAGGCTAAAGTAGATAGAGAGAATCGGGATTTGACTCTGGAGCAAATTCGGCTGAAAGCCCAGGAGAATCGAGTTACTGTTTTAGAAAGCATTAAGTGAGTATTCAGTTTTAGACTTTAGAAAACTATTATTGTGAGCAGGCAATTAAATGAGTTTGAATTTACAGAACAGTGGGTACTGGAGTTCAAACCATGCTAACAGACTGGAATAAAGTACTTACTGCAGCAGGAGGTCTAACTCTTCTAGCTTTGGGAGTGTATTCTGCAAGGGGTGTAACCGGTGTTGCAGCTAGATATGCTGAGTCAAGGATTGGTAGGTCACACTTAAAGTCTGCCTGCACCAAGAAATATATATTAATTATAATTGAGTGTTTTCTCTATTATAGGGAAACCATCTTTAGTAAGAGAAACTTCTAAATTTTCTATGCTTGAAGCTGTAAAACATCCTATTGAAACTTTAAAAAAAATTAAAAATAAGGAAGGTGATGTTCTTCAAGGCGTTGTATTAGCTCCAAAGCTGGAAGAAAGGTTAAGGGACATAGCCATTGCTACAAAAAACACCAAGCACAATAGAGGAATGTACAGGAATCTCCTTATGCATGGGCCGCCCGGCACTGGTAAAACCATGTTTACAAAGGTAAGATTATGGTATATAATTTTATTTGTACTTGAGTTAAATTAATATTTAAAAATCTCATGATTTCTACTATGTTATGCCGCAGTAATACATCTTACACTTTCTTACATATTTTAGAAATTAGCAAAACATTCTGGTATGGACTATGCAATTTTAACTGGAGGCGATATAATACCGATGGGTAAAGAAGGTGTTACTGCCTTGCATAAAGTGTTTGATTGGGCCAACAGCACCCGTAAAGGACTTCTGTTATTTATTGATGAAGCTGATGCGTTTTTGGGAAAGAGATCTTCTGAAAATATATCTGAGGATTTAAGAGCTGTACTTAATGCCTTTCTTTACAGAACTGGTAAGTGTTATATATAGGGGCGGAGCAGCTATATATTCTTAATTAAAGAGACCTTAAATATGACAGTTTTGCATTAAAAAATAATTACTTATGTGCTGCAAACTGTGGAGTTACTAAGTTTTCTTGGTTAAACCATAAATCAAAAACTGAGAATCCTAAATAGCTTTTGAGCCAATGGAAAAATTAGAAAATTGAATTTTTAGGTGAACAAAGTGACAAATTTATGTTGGTATTGGCGTCGAATACGCCCGAACAATTTGATTGGGCCGTAAACGACCGATTGGATGAAATGGTCGAGTTTCTTTTGCCTGGTTTAGATGAACGAGAACGATTAATTAGATTATATTTCCAAAAGTTTGTTTTGGAACCGGCAACGGAAGGAAAAAGGTATTATTTCATTGAATAACTCTGAGTTTAACATTTCTCCAATTATAAACCTAAATGTAGGATTTTCCTTGTCATTCTGTCTGCGCAAGTTATAGATAAACCTATAGTTTTATGTATATCATTAAACTGGCTGTTTAGTGTTCACATCGCTCTTTCAAGATTATTAAATCGTTTGACCCTTGATTTAATAAATGATGAGATACCTTCACATTGTCCCAGTGCAGTCAGTGGAAAACACCATTAACCTTTTTTTTTTTATTTAGGAGGTTGAAAGTAGATAGCTTCGACTATAGCGCTCTCTGTACAACCATGGCTAAAATGACGGACGGAATGTCTGGAAGAGAAATTGCGAAACTGGGAGTGGCATGGCAGGCGGCAGCCTACGCATCTGAGGACGGTATCTTAACCGAGAAAATGGTCTTGACTATAGTTGAAGACCATGTCAAGCAACATAAGCAAAAAGTAAGTAAATAGGATATAGTATAGTATATTATACAATGAGCGGGATTGTTTTCCCTTTTCTACCATTATAACAATTTGTGGAGATTAAAAGATATTGACTGCTTTAGAATTTCAAAATTCGATTATCAAAGGTTGTTGCTTATCAGAATTTACTTTTCTTTAGTTTTTTTTGTATTAAATGTTTTGCTCAACGTATCTCTTATTTTCAGGTGGAGTGGCAGTCGAAGCAAGAAAAAGATAAATCCAAAAGTTTTTATCATTCAGAAAAAGAAGACTCATACATCCCTGTAACACCAAAAACAATTGATTACGACGCACCTTTAGATGTCGAACATCAAAAAGAAGCCGAAACCAAATCCCAAATTTGTAGTAAATCGGCAGAAACAAATAGAGCCCTATCCAAAAGGAGGAAATAGACTGACCCATAAGATAATTTTTATAGCATTTAATTGAGCGCAAAAGCCATAGCCAGGGTGTTTTTAAGCGGCGCTACTTGTTCCTTGTCAGCACCACTTTAAAACCCGCCCTAGAGAGTTGTAGTTAATGGGTGTAGGATATTCCACATAGCTTTTTGGCTCTGTGATTTTTGGTTGATTTCCGAAATATTTTTTGTCCTAGTCTATAAGTATGTTGATGGTGTGATCAAATAGCGGGGAAGGTTTCTGAGAGTGGCATTTGAATGTTTTTGCCTGAATGTGGCTCTTTATACGCCCTTTTTGAGTCGTTTATTTGAGGCCAGTACATACAAAGTCTAGAGTTGATGTTTGCAGAAAAATGCGAGTGGTCAATTCCTGAGAGATCTGATTTTATAGTCTTTTTAAAATGGGATTTCAATAAGTTACAAAAGCAGACAGAGAAAACAGAAAAGTAATTTACATACAGTGTGTTCCAAATTCGTTGCTTTTTATTGGGACTTCGGAAACATTAACAGCTATATGGCGGATTTGATTTACAGTCGTTAAAATGTGACTGCGTAACTGACATCAAAATGTAATTACAAGGACTCTTCTTCTGGATGATAATAAATGTCAAGAGAAAACATGTTAAGTTTTAACCAAGAAATCAGGTAGTTTGTTGGATCTCTTGTGTATTGATTACAATCGTATATTCATACAAAATTAGATTTGTAATGCTAAACGTAGTTTTCTCGAGTCATAGATGTTTTGCCACAGGCGAGTCATTGTGATATTTAGGACGCTACTCAGGGAAGATTGTTTATCTTTTATTCCTGGCGTCCATTTTTATAGTTTTGTTATACTGTGATCTCGAAAGTGCAAAAAATGTGAAAAGAAAACATTTTTTTAAATAAAATCGTTTAATAAATACTTGTTTTATTTTTGGACTCTCACAAAAGTAGGCCAAATATGCCCAATATTCCTATGATTTCTATATTAAGTATGAAGTGAACATATGAATATCAAGCTATTTCTAGGAGAAAACAGTTTTTTTCAAAACTGTGACTTAAAAAAAAATTTAACTTGATTGACTTGGGATGAATACCCAAATATTGCCTTGTTTTTAAAACGATTGTTAGTCTTAAATTATGTTCGTGTGCCAACATTATTTGCGAACACTCGTCTCTTAATTAAGCATCTAATCTGAAGCCAATGTTGGTCAAATCTCATATACTGTAATATACAGGGTGTATCAGAAATAAGTACCTTAATTTTAACTGGTGGTAGAACTCTTCAAGGCCAACAACTTTTCCTCATACTTTTTTTTCGATCACCCCTCATTAACAAGATAAAATTAAATATAATTTTGGACAAATTTCACTACTCGGTACTGACCTAGTCGACTGAACGATAAACACATTCCAAAAACAACCGCAAAAAAGGTTGGCAAGTTTTTGTATTTACGCCGAATTCTTAACGTTTGAAATGTTTACGATTCTTAGTGATTCATTTTTTAATTGTAATACAAGATTTACTTATAAAGTAAGTTCATATTGTCAAGTTGAGTTTCATATTAATAAAAAAAGACACATTAAGCAAATATAAAAAATTCAACTTACTTAATTCATAAGGCGCTCAAAATAACCACCATTATTTTCAAAACAACACTGCAACTGCCGACGAAATGATTCTTCAACCCTTTATAACATTATTGGATTATTTCGAAGCGATATAGGAAGATGTTCCATACGTTCTCTTAACTCTTCGATTGTGTTTATCGAAGTAGTATAAACCGCACTTTTCATGCTCCCCCCTAGGAAAAAATCACATAAGTTTAGATCCAGAGATCTGGCGGGTCAATTTATAAGGCCATTTCTTTCTATCCAGTGTCTTGGAAAATTTCCTTTTGCCAGTTTCGCACTGCTCACGATTTATGGAAAGGTGCTTCGTCCAGAAGAAGCCACATGTTGGCTCGAATATTCAATGCCACATTTTCCAATAAATCGGGTAAAACATCTATTAAAGATTGTAAAAATCTTTGCTCATTTAACCGTCTAAGCATTACATGAGGTCCGATAAATAGGCCATCTATGAGATCTGCTCATACATTAATTCCAAATCTTTCCTGAAAGTTGTTTGGTCGGATAGCATGTGAGTTTTCCTCTGCCCAGATATGCGTGTTGTGCATGTTAAAAACGCCTTAAATCCAGCTTCATTAGTTGAATATAGGAATGATAGAAAGTTTAGTTGTTCATATATTTTAGCAAGAATCCATTCGTGGAATTGACATTTTCGTGGCAAATCTTCAAGATTAAAAAATTGCACTTTTTGTACATGGTAAGGGCACAGTTACCGTTATTCTAACATCCGCCATACTGTCAAATGAGATATCCTAGATTGAAATGCCAACTTTCTCGTGCTAGTTTCTGGTCGAAGTTCAACATTTTTAAGAATTTCCTGCTCGAGATTTAGAATCCTGTTGGAACGTTGTCTTTCATGTTCATGGGCTGTCGGTGTAAACGTGCCGTAATCCCAAAGATGTTGAATAACGTTTATAAAATTGCGTTCATTAGGAGTTTGACGTTTCAAAAACTTTTGTGAGTAGATTCTACGAGCTTTAGCAGCGTTTTCATCGGAGGCACCATATGCCAAAATCATGTCTGCATATTCATTATTTGGAAAATGAACCATTTTTAATAAATTTAAATCGCTTCACTTGTCGAAACACCGAAGGTAAAGGCGGTCGCAGTATTAAAAAAAATTGATTTGTTGATGAAAATACGCATATCAGAAGGTTAATCTCTAGCCCTTTATGTTTGAAAAATAATGTTAACTCGACAACAAACATGACTGGCATGTCATGAATTTTAAGGAAGGAAATGTAAGAATGAAAAAGTGGTTTTTGAGGAAAATAGTACATAAAACACCAGTTAAAATTAATGTACTTACTTCTGATACACCCTGTATATTTGTTTTATTATAGAAAACAATAGGTATTGAAAAATTGGTCCCTCAGTCTCTTAAGTTGCCCATTCACATACAGTTTGCACTTAAACGAGTTTTATATCACATTGGCCTTCAAAATTTTATAAAGACGCACCTGATTCTTGTAGTGCCGCTCCAAATGTTTTCCGTGATTTATTCGTCTTTTATAATATTATTTTTTAATTGTTTATGTCGCAGATCGTACAAATGGGGGAAGGACTTAACTAGTTGTATTAGTTCTCCGTTTGTTTTGAATCGGGCGTCAAATGTAGAAGATCTGGGTAAGTACGCCGCAAAAAATTAACCTAATTTTTTTTAGCACTTTTTTCAATAGCCACTTGTAAACTTCTTAAGTGTGGTTACGTCTAAAATTTAAATATCGCAACTTTTTTAATGTTAACTTTGACGATACGCGTTACAACAACACATTACGTGGATCTATAAACCAGGTTTTAAACTAGAATTCAGCCATCGTCAATAAAATGTAAAACTTTAATATTAAAATATGTTAAAATTGTCCACAATAACAGTAAACTCCGATTTATCTGGACTTAAAATCCAATTCTACAACTAGGGACAAATGGTCGGAAGGATAAACTTCGTTCGGCAAACCCACGTATTGCTTCAGTTCCTCAGCAGTCGGGACCGGAATTTGTCGGATCACAGAAAATTTTAAAGCGTCGACGAAAATATAGTCTAAACAGCCTTTATAGTCTTTCGTGTAATTTGTATATTTAGGAGTTCCACTGGCACTAATTAGACGGAGTTTGTGATGAAGCAGTGCGTCTCCTGAAGGGGAAACTGAAAAAATGAAATGATAAGACTAAAGTTATTTTACTGAGTAATTTCATTGCATATAACAATTACATTGAAAATAATCCACTAATTTTAGGGCAATGTGGATGGATTCTTTTATCATGAAAAAGGTATAATTGCACGAGGGCTTTTATCTGATCCAGATAAAATTATCTAGAACTTTCAATGCTCGAGTTATATTCGGAGCAGAATTCCATGACTATATTTGTGATACTTTTATTGAATTTGACTCGTAAACATTAACAGAAACTTAATCAAGTTAAAATTCTCTGATAGAAATTTTACCGTACTAAAATTTCTGGCAATGTATAGTTACTCACAAAATTTGAACTACATACCGTAAAAGTTAATAAATCTGTTACAAATAAGTGTTTCTAAATTTTTTTAATTGTTTTAACCAACATATATTTACGATAAATAAGTATGGAATGGAATATACTACAAAGGAAATCACAAAGTAGTTTCAGTTCAAAAATAATAAGTGATAAACAATAATCAACCATAAATGTAAACACAAAATTAATCATACAAAACACAAATATAAGTTATGTTGAGTGTAGGTTTATTTTTTGGTAATTTTTAAAATTGAAACTAACGGTTTGGTAACGAGATTTTAATGATGAAAAAAATACAAGATGTCTTGTCACCAAGAATACCGAATCAGTTTTGACCCTTTTGGAGAGCCGATTCGTTATCGGGAAAAATTATATAAAGCATACAATCGATACGCCGAATATCTTATTCAGCGTCTAGCAAAATATGAACGTTGGCATAACATACAGATTGCGGAGACGATTAGTGTCTACATCTATATATATTGTGACGTTTAATGTCTATGATCGCGTATCCACGTCGCGCATCTGGTACGATCTGTGGTGCAGCGGTGACAGGAACCGAATTTAGTAAACCCAAAATTTTCGAAGGAGATGTGTTGTGGCTCGCCAAATAATGCAATAAATTATGAGTTGCGCTATTAAAAATTTGCGTGTAGACAACATCGTTTATTTTTATATCGAAAATAAACAAAAATACTAATTTCCCAACTAAAATTACTAATACCTCAGAGATTCGATTAGAAAACGTCTGGTTCCAACAGCATGATTGTCCTGCCTACAATAATCGAGAGATACAGGAATTTCTTCAGAACGATTGTACCGGATGCACGACGTGGATGCGCGTTCATAGACATTAAACGTCACAATATACATAGATATAAACACTAATCGTCGCCGCAATCTGTATATACATATTACTAATTTACTTTAATAAATTTGAAGAAGTTAATACTTTGTAGCACCTCCTTTAATTTGAATTACAGCCGTCAAGGGACGGGGCATAGATTGTACCAACTTTGTTGATAAATTTGCAGAAATATTTTGTCATGCAGTAAAGACAGCCTTTCTGAGTTCTTCAAGATTACTGCAATTGCTATTTTGAACCTCGTTTTTTTAAATTCTCTACGAATTCTCAATCGGGTTAAGATCTGGCGATTGAGGCGAAGAATTCAAATAATTTTGGCATATTATATATCGACCATTGCTTTACGATCCCAGCAGTGTGCTTGGGATCGTTGTCTTGTTGGAAATAAAAAAACTCTAGCCATGTTCAATTTTTCGGTAGAAGATCTTAAATTGGTTTTTAGAATATCGAGGTAAACATTTTTGTCCATTATTCCTTTAATTTCATGCAGGTTCCCTGTACCACTACTTCCCATAGCACCCCATGACATAAAAGATCCTTCTCCATACTTGTCTGTTCGAACAAGATGTTTATTATGAAGCTCGGTGTTTGGTTTTCTCCATACGATTTGTCTCCCATCTGATCCGAATAAGTTCATTTTTGTTTTGTTAGTGAAAATCACGGTGTTCCAGAACTCAACAAGTTCAATAACATATTTTTTTGCAAATTCAAGACGTTTTTGTCGATTAATTTTTGATATACAAGGTTTCTTTCGTGCTATTCTACTGTTGTAACTGCTTTTTTTAAGAACTCTTCGCACTGTTTCAGTTGACACGGGTTTATTTACTCTTTAGGACATTTCTTTCGTTAATGTTGGAACACTTTTTTTCGGATTAATCCTCATTTCACATAAAATGAATCTTTCATCCTTTTCAGACAATAATTTTTCCGTCCTCTTCCAGGCTTATTTTGTATTAATCCTTCATAGCGATACTTGTTTATAATCCACTGCACTGTGAAATGGGTCTTGCCTGTTAATGCAGCAATTTTTCTCATTATGCTTCTCGTAGAATAAAGTTTTCCTACTATTGTATGCGTCGTAAGATCAGTTTGCGTTCTTTTGTTTGCCATAAGTATATCTACCAAAATTAATGCAGTAGACTCAACTGAACGAGTTATGACTAAACTTATCAGTCGTCAACAGAATTAAGCTAAAAAACTTCCTTTGATAAATTCTTACAGGCTATAAAAATGAATCACTTGTTTTGTACGGTTAATTTTGTGTCTACATTTATGGTTGATTATTGTTTATTGCTTATTAGTTTTAAACTGAAATTACTTTGTACTTTTTGTTATAGCATATTCCATTTCATACCTATTTATTGTAGATATATGTATGTTCGTTAAAATAATTTTAAAAAATTAGAAACATTTATTTGCAACAGGTTTAGTAGTTTTTACGTTATGTATGGTCAATTATGTGAGTAACTGTATATTACTGTGGTTGGACCTATTGCTTAATAATAAAATATCTGATCTTTAATGTAGCACAAATGGTAAATTAAATTCTTATATTAAAAATACCTTTTTATAACTTACTTTTAGTGCAGTCTTCATGCTCTGGATTAATGGTTCCTGCTACCATGAAATCGTAAAGGGATTTTGATACATCACTATTAAAATCTCCACAAAATATTATTCCTACCCTGCCATGTCTATTGCTTTCCTGAATATTAAAAGACGTGTTCACTAAATCTGTTTAAATCTCATACCCTAATTTACCTTGCCTACACGATCCTTCAAATTTCCCAAATGAAGCGTGGCCATGAAGGCTTGAAGCAGTCTTATATGGTTGGCATCCGGATGATAAAACAAGTGAGTATTTCCTACTATTGCGATATTGTTGGTGTATAGGTCTTGTAAAATGGTGGTTTGCAACGAGGTTTTCTGGCGAAGAAACTCCTTTTTTACATCACTGTTCGCGTTCAACAAATCCAGGATTTTTTTAAATTGTTTGCGATCTAATGAGCCTGACATGACCAATTGCTTAGTTTCTAACAGACTAAAAATTAATGTTTGCAACTCAAACATTCAAAACTTCTATTATACATACTTGAATCTATTTGCCTTAAAGGCACATACCAAACCTTCAGGAATGCAATTGCCCTTTCTGTTAAAAATGCTTTCATATCCTCTTTTTTTAAATTGGTTTTTATAGAAAACTTTATATTGCATGTCGTCCACCTCTTGCAAGCATATAATGTCGGCTTTATACCCTGGAATTTTTTACATAAGAAAGTAGTAATTACTGAGGAATCATTGTTTACCTTCCAATTCCTTCATAATAAGTTTTTTTCGGTAGTGTACGCCCAAAAACTTACGAAGAGTATAATCAAATTGATCGAAGTCCACGTACCGATCAGCCAAAACATTGTAAGTCACAACCCTTATTCTAAGAAAAAAGCAAACGTTAAATTACTTAATTTTAGAATTAAATCACACGTACTTGTTTCCCTTTAACTCTTCTTTAGTTAAACTATGCCTCTTCTCAAAGGGACATTCAGGCAATTGTGGTACATTATTAACCTTGTACTCTGAAATAGCTTCCACCACAGGACCTTTAACTTTGTGGCTGTTATATGGTACACAAAAGAATTTTAAATAATGATCCAAGTCCTCTTCTGTAACGTTGTATCTATATCCCTCAGCAATTTTATGCCAAACGTTCTGGTCAGTGGATTTCAACCAAATGAATTTAGAAGTCTTTCTATCCAGGTTATAGGCTTGAAATGTAATCGGTTCTACTGGGAAGTTGGTAGATATAGAGAAAGGCAGCTTAACCACCCTTATGAATGGGGCGTTAGTTACAATGGCATATTTTTGGTCACACACTTGAAGTATTTTATCTTCTTTTAATTTGATAAAATCTTGAATTTTTATGCTATCTTTATAGTCCTTATCAATTTTAAGAAACTTTATTATTAGCGTTTTCCTTGGTAAATCACACAACTCATTGTTTTCACAATTCTCATTACGATCAACCTCCGCATTATTGCTGCTGAGCGCCACTAAATTTTCTTCAATGCTTTTCTTCAAGTCTGCCAAAGTGTCAAAATTTTTTGCAAAACCAGTAACATCTTTTTCTAATGTATTTCCCGTTTTGGTTTTTACAGTCAGGGTAAAACGAATATCACAGATAGAAGTATCAAATTCTCTGAGATAAGCAATTTTTAATTCTGAATTCGACATAATTATTTATTTGCAAGTGTATTTTCTGTAAAAAAAGTAATATTAACATTAATATTTTATCTATAATGAATTAATATTATGGTGAAAAGATATGGGGTACCTGCTAGTTTTGCCACCTTTAAAGTGCTATGCACCAAATAATCACTGATTGCGATAACTTCAATACAATTATGCGTCTACAACCCACATTCAATTTAATAATTTTAATTAAGATAACAAATATATAAGTACCTATATAATAGATAATATACATAAATCATTATTGATTAGTTATCTTTTTAATAGAGTAAAATTTGATGTTTCGAGGATGTGTGAAAATTGGCAGGCTCCTTACATGAGCATAGACATGTTTGAGAATGCTAATAGTAATGGGAATAATCATGCAAATGCAAATACTTGACATCTATATGACAGTAATATGACAAATTACATGTAAAGTATATTTGCAGAATATCAAGTTACAACATCGCAATACATTAAAAATTATGTTTTGTTGATAGTTTCTATATTACATATTTTGAAACAAACAGAACATGATATAAAAGATTCAGAATGTTCATATCTGACGCCAAGTCCCTGAAAATGTTGATGGAGACAGAGAGATAAATATATAGATAGAACATTTATCTTGAAAAACAAGTGTCTAACAAATCACTTATATATTTATTCAAGTTCAACAATAAATGGGTGGAATACATGAGTTGAATAAACATTTTAAAGGATTAATAAGAAAGAAAAACTAAATGACTTCATAATTTACAACTCTGTAGGCATGGAATTAACTTGGCATCCTAACACTCACAAAATCATTTTGCTAGAATTGCAACTTTTTCTTTTCAGAAATCTGAAATTCGATAAATTCTGAACAAGTTTAGTATAAAGCTTTTTGTCACTTTTACCACTTAAAAAGGTATAAGAAAAGAAATGTTAACATATCGGTATCTAGGAATATAGATAGTATCTCTAGACACTTTTGAATGATACAAAATAGCTGGAAAATGGTGACAGATATAGAAAAGACGTTAGAGATAAAAACATTCATAACTTGAACACGAAATTCGCATATTACCAAATAAGTGGCCATTGACATACTATGAAAAGGTTTGAGATAAAATAAGAAGGCCGACCTCAGAAAATATGTCACCCTGTAGATTTAGGCAAATAATTGGGAAGTATATTTATGTACTTCCAATTAGTTAAATATTCTTCACATAATATCTCAAGAATTACCCTTAGATTTCTTTACGCTTAAAGAATCTGTGATGGGAGAAATAGTCTCCTTTTTCCGGACACCCTGTATGTCCTCCCCATGTTCAATACAGTCATATTAAGATTAAATCAAGTTTAATTCATACTTACTTGATATAGCTTGGGAATACGTGACTATTTATCTATTTAATAATAAACAATAAAGATTTGTAGAATTGTGTTTTGATTAATAGCCATCAATAACCACTAAACTAAACTGTCAAAAAAACATTGTTGTTGTTGATTCGGGGCCCAATTCTAGATATAAGAACTATGACCATGTGAGAGTGAAATTAAAAACTTTAACCAATGAATTTAGCGAATGAAATTTTTTGACCAATCAAAATTAACGAAAATTTCTTTCTTACTCTCACATATTCCCATCATAATCAGGTTACTGATTAATTGGACAATCGCCAAAACCGCTGTGTTAGTGTTTTGTTTTTTTTTGTCAAAAACAGCTGTTTTGTGTTTACTTTTCCAAGATTATTTCCATTTTAGTCTGATGAAGAATTTGGTTTTAGAAATTAGTGTTTCCTTGCTCTAGTTTGCAAACAATTCCTAATTCCCCCCCATAAAACATTTCGTATGTATTATTATGGAAGATTCACACAAAGAAATTGGAGCTTCTGAAGTAAGGGCTTTGCAAATATTATATTCCGAAACTGAAGGTAAGTTATACTCTCCATTCTAATTTTAAGCAATTTCCGACCGGCCACTATTGAAAACCTTTGATTGGTTGCTGGTTTCATTCACGGGGTTAAATAATAAGGCTAAAACTTACCAGCCTGGGGTACCAAACACATACCAATGGCTGGCCAAAACCGCCTTTAGTACAGTCATTTTCAAACATTAACAAAAATTATAAATAATCAATATTAAATTTATTAGTAAAGTTACATAACCTTAAAAAACTAAACTCAAGTTTATATTAAAACCTAGTATTTTTCTCAAGTTTGACTTATCATGGAACAATTCAACTCATGTTCAACGCTTTCATTAACGTTTCCAACAAAGGTGCAGCCTGACTTGCTGTTTGTACACTTCAATTTAATTTGGTCAGCAATGATTTCCAAGGCAAAGTTGCGACTTTCTGTGAAGTTCTTATTACATAGAACACAGTTTAATGCCATGAGTTTACATGCCTTACAAATGGTATGGCCAGTAGAACAATTATAAATTGGAGCGGACATTAACATTTTGCATATTGTACATATCAGGTTCTGCTTCAGCACTAAGCTTGGAAACTCCTTTTTTGAGTCTTCTATATTTTCCTCAACTGTTTCAACAATTCTAATTTTATAGTTTACATTATCTGATCTCAAAAGATTTGCTATATCACTCACATCTATTGCTGTGGTCATATTTGCTCGGATTTTCTCATGTCCTTTGTAGAGTTTAGAAAACTTGTGGAACTTTGAGTTACATTCCTGTTCAAGGCAAGTAATGCAATGCTCATGCTCTTTGAATGTTTTAATGGGTTGATTTATCAGCTTTATGAAACGTTTGCCATCTGGGGAAATGAAGGTTATCTCGAAACTTAAATTTTCATTTGGGGTACCCATGCAGTAAACACTGACCCAAAAACGAGTATTGTCTCTGTAATTGAACATCAAATAAGTTTGACCATTCAAAAGTAACATCCTCATCAAACATCTATTTGGCTGCTTGATGTTTCTGTTTAAAATACAACATTCTTCTAAGCAAACATACTTCTTATGAATCTCTTGAAAATGTGTTGCCAGCTCATAAGCAGGAAGTACATGCTCACACTGGTAGTAAGGGCAGTTAATTGTTCGATATATGCAAATGGCTTCATGCAGCTCAATTGTACTCCAATCTAACAGACAGTTGCATCCTTTGAAGGTACAAGGGAATGCCATGAAAGAGATGAGCTTTTCAAAGCCATATACAGGATTCTTGAGATTTGAAGATGATATGAAGCTACAGCGCCCACATTTGAATGTTGAGCCATCATCAGTGAGAATAGGAGAAACTAGGAGATATTTGTCACATATGCTGCACTTGAAGTGTTTAATAATGTGTTCAGGGATAAAAGGAACATCAGTTTCCATCGATAGTCCTGCCATGAGATGAAATTTCTTTGTATCTGGTGATTAGAGGAAAGATAATTAATATTAGGGTAAACACAGAATTTTATTTAGGGGTCAATAATCTCTTTTGGAAAGTTATTCAGGTTGCTTTTTTCTTAAAGGAATGATGAATTCTGAAAGTTTAGTTTATCTGTGTTATGTACTTGTGCTTTTAAAATAAAAAAATATAAAAACATTAAGAAATTACGTAATATGTTTAGGTAAGTTGCTAAATCAGTGTTCAATGGTTAATTGTATTTAAAATACTTACTTAAAGTTTCACATTTAAACTACTTACCCACCAAATTTCGATTTTATAACGTTTTTTAATTTTCCTAACCTATTTTCCGGTGTACTTGCTTGTGTAATAGGAATTTGGAATTCTTATGTTTTCGGAATTTGGAATGGAATTTGTTTTGGAATTTAAACATGAGACATGACATATAGCATATATGCTTAGTTGCATTTACTAGCGATTTCCAAAAATCGATACGATAAAAAATCAATCTTTACTCAACGCATGCAGTCCAAGCACTGTTCATAACATGTTGGATACTTCTTTTATTAAAATCAAAAACGGGCGGTCGATTAGGAAAAGATATTTATTGTGAACATTTTTAAACTCATAATTAAAAATTACAGTTACTGCGAATGCACGAAGTCTGAGAAAACTGCACTCTTTGAAAGTTTTTTTTTTGTATTTTTTTGATAATTCTTATTAATCATCTGAACTAATAATATACAGAATATTAAAATTTGTTGCTCATCATTGGAATCTTGAAAATTGTGAAAGTTACAAGTTCAGGTAAATTTGTTAATTTTTATGCCGAACAAAACTGGGTTTCAAAATTTAGAAAATTCTGACTATAGTCTGTTATTTTCAAGATAGACACGATCAAAACAATAATAAATGTGTTATCCACCACGTGGCCAGCAGCTGATTGGTCTGTTGATGACACATTGTTTATATGGTTGCAATTAGTGTCATTTTTATTGTTTTTATACGCATTTACATACATTTTATTAATTGCTATTTATTACTATTTGTGATTTGTTGATATTCCCATATATTTCAATGTTTAATTTACTAAATTATTTTTGGCAAAATCACATGTCGTCTTTGCTACATTTTAAAAGAGTCTGAGTGCGGTCCTGTTCAATAGTTTTGTTATGACTGTGTGCGCTTGTTTGTTTTGATCCTGGCTATCTTGAAAATAAATGCATTTTTGTTCTGGAAATAATCGAGAAAAAACCGATATTTTCTCGTATTGATTTTATTTTCTTCCGAACTTAGTTGAAGAGATACCAGACAAAACGATCGGATTTTTAATACGACGTTTCAGATTTTCAGAACCAACATAATTTTTTCAATTAAGAACCTATCTTTTTTGGAACACTTTTTTTCTTTGATTTTCTGAATAAAACCCATTATTATCCTATATATTAAGCATCTGCTTCTTTGCAAAAAATGTAATAAAAACATTCAACAACTCTGAAGAATGTTAGGAAAATACCCAATTTTGTATCTAACATTTTCTCTTTTTATAAACATTTCTATAATGAAATATTTATTTTGGTAAAAAATACACAATGTGATTGTGAGTTTTATTTGGAAGAATAAGGGTTTACAAAAATATAATAAAAATATCAGGTCCGTGTTAAAAGAAATAAATTTGATGATGAATCTGAAAATCTGAAACACCACATTGAAAATCTGGTGACACTATGTTCTAAGAAAAGAAACATGCTTATGAAAAATTCAAATTTAATTTAAACAATATCCTAATAAATAAGCTCAGGAAAAAATATTAACTATTTTAGAAAATATCGAATTTTTCCAAAATCAGTATTATTTTTAAAATTTTACGTAGTTTTAATTTATTGGACATAAAGATGCATCATTTTACCCTAATTTAACTTCATATCCTCTACAGTTTTCTAGGTCCTCGTGGTGACCGGCGAATTTGAATAATCCTTACATTAATATTAACAACTTATTTCAGATTTTTTATATCGCACTAGAGTAGTGCCGGAAGTGGAAAACTCTCAAATTTATAATGAAAACTGGCCCTTAGTGTTCTTCAGAGAATATGTATCAAAAAACTTCCCAGTATTAATTAAAGGAGGGTGCGACTTTCTGCCGGCAGTGTCTAAGTGGAGTTCCGATTATTTTAGGTAAGTTTGCCAAATTACTAATTCTTACAAATACGAAAGTAAACAATAAATTTTCAACTTTAATTATTAGGGAACGCTTTGCAGATAAACGGGTTACTGTTACAATAACCCCGAATGGAAATGCGGATGGCGTGGCCAGTTATAAAGGACAAGACATCTTTTTTTTACCTGAAGAACTAGAAATGAAATTCGGCGAGTTCTTAAACCTACTAGCGGAAAAAAGGTTTTTTCAAGATTTATATCAGGCGTTTTAAATAACCAATTGCTTTCAGGGATAACTATGTCACATATATTCAACAGCAAAACTCTAACTTAACTCAGCATTTTTCAGAGCTGCTTGAAGATGTCCCAAGAGAATTCGAGTGGGCATCTAAAGCTTTTGATAAGTTACCTGACGCTGCAAATTTTTGGATGGGAGATGAACGGGCCATAACCAGTAGTAATAGCTAATTTTAATTCTTGTTAAAAAAAGCACTTTAAAATCATTATTTTAGTGCACAAAGACCCTTATGAGAACATTTACTGCGTCATCGATGGCTACAAAGACTTCATTCTAATACCACCGGTAGATTTGCCGTACATTCCCTACAAGAACTATCCTGTTAGGAAGTATAAGAATGTCTCGTCTCAAGGTTTCGAAATTTCAAGGTGTAAGGACTATCCTGACAGCACATTCTGGATATCCGCAGATCCAATAAATGATAGCATGGCCGAGGAATTTCCAGAATTTTATGAGACAGCCAGAAGGTTCAATGTCAGAGTAGAAAAGGGTGATGTCTTGTATTTGCCTAGTTTGTGGTTTCATCATGTGAGGCAAAGCCATCAGTGTATAGCAATTAATTATTGGTATGATATAGAATATTCGGATCCGAAGTATTGCTATTATAGAATGTTAGCGGGCATGTGCGGGAAAAGTGAATTTACATAAAGATTGAGTGGTTATCAAAAAGTTGTATAGTATTACTTTGATCAGTATAACAAAATTTAATACCAAGAAAAATCAATTTCTTCCCTATGGATCATAGAAACATAGATCTGTTAGGTCACGGTCCGAAGGCAGTATACCTGCTTTTTTTTACAAAACTGGACATTGGCCTTAAAAAAAATTTGATAGACATCTCTGGAAGAATATGCCTTTTTCTTCCTCAAACGTAGGTGTCTTCCGTTTCGCATTAGATCTCAAAACATCCGTAGGAGTAAAAGTAATAGTTTCATATTTTGTTATATTTCTGATCCTAAAAATGTTCTGCTTAATGGGGACTTCACTCACCCACAAATCCTCCAAAACAAACAAACCAAAATATGGGAAAACAAAATTTAATAACAAGTTTCTTATAAACGTGTATTGTCTTGTAATTGAACTTCTAATTTACATTTCGCCGATGTACTAAAAAGAATCCTGTACAATATGACGCCCTATATTAAAATAAAATAACGTTTTATTACAGTACGGTCAGAATAATTACAATAAATAAAAACAACTACTATAAGTAATCACGCGCACTTTAGTGCCTACATAGGTTGGAAATTTGCTTTTATGTTTGAAATGAGTTAATGTCGAAAAATACCCAACTTAAGTGCCCAACAAACACAGATTGTAAGGAATATGCTATAAGGTAACCTGCGAAATAATGGAAAAATTAAATTAATCACTCCAACGATCACAATCGCTAAACGCAAAACTCATCATCAAGTTTGACTAAATAATATATCACAACGATGTATTGGGACCTGTCGAGTATCATCTTGAATGTGTTTTAATCTTTCCTGGTGGATGAATTCTGATTGTAAATCAATGACGAGTTTTGCATCAAGACGAATTACACACAAAGAGAAAATTTAGGCAGCTTTCAACGCTTTCATGAGTCCATCGGTGGACAAGGATTTCGGTCTTTCGATTGGAAGACCGAGTGCTCGATCCCAGACGAGGGCGGCTAGTACTCCCAATGCTCTTGAAACTCCGAAGAGTACGGTGTAATAGTTCATTTCTTTGAGTCCATAATACTATTAAAGAAAAATTATATCTATTTATACCAATTTAGTATTTCAGGTTTAGGACAATAAAATCAACTCTAAAGTTAATCAAGTATCGACGTTTCTCCCATATTTTTGCCCTCTTCAAGGCTAATTTGTGATCACAAAAACTTGCAAGATTTTGTATGATATTATTACATGTGTATTTCAAACTGTTAAATAATGAATTACCTGTAAGAGCACTCCGGAATGGGCATCTACGTTTGGCCATGGGTTCTTTACTTTGCCAAGCTCTAGCAGAATTGGAGGAACTACTTTGTAGACGTCTGAGACCAACTGGAAGACAAATAAAACGTATTTTGTACTTAAAGATGCAGCTTGATTGGTCATGTTAATAAGGTAGAGGTTACAGAAATTTATTCCATTCATTTTTTCCATTTGATATACTCTTTTGAACTAAACTTACCTTGAAAAGGGGATCTTCGGGCAGATGCTTCAAGGCAAACTCTCTCTGGCACGTATATCTCGGATCAGTCTTCCTCAGCACGGCGTGGCCGTATCCAGGTACAACTTGGCCAGACTTCAACGTTTTCCAGATGAAATCCTTTAGCTGCTCTTCAGTGTATTTGTCACCTACTTGCTGGCGCAATTTTTGCAACCACACGAGTACCTAATTGACAATAAATCCTGCGTAAAATACCGAGTTATTGAATTGACCAAACTCGCACCTCCTGGTTAGCTAATCCGTGGAGAGGTCCAGCCAAACCGTTGAGACCAGCAGCAAAGGATAAATAGGGGTCACTTAGGGCGGATCCCACCAAGTGAGTGGTGTGAGCGGACACATTTCCACCTTCGTGGTCACTGTGGATGGTCAGATACAATCTCATTAATTCGATGAATTTGGGATCGTCATAACCCAACATTTGGGTAAAATTATAGGACCAATCTTTGGAGGTATCAATGGCGCCAATTCCTGAAAAAAACTTTATATACGAAATACTGTGCCTTATTTGAAAACATACCGGAACCGTCCTTGTAAGTATTCCTATACACTGTGGCGGCGACCACAGGCAATCGGGCAATTAAATCCATAGAATCTTCGTAGATGTATTCCCAATATTTGGACTTGTGCACCCCACTAGCGTAGGCCTTGGCAAATTTACTATCGCTGTTTAAAACGGTAATGGCGGCCGATAGCTGCGACATGGGGTGCACGTTGCTTGGGAGGCTATTGAGCAATGTTACTACGTGGGGAGGTAGTTCGGCACGTTCTGCCCATTCTTTTGACACGGCTCTGACCTAAAAACACAAGCGGTCTTAAAAACTTTTGAACATTTAATAAGTGGAGTGGACATTACTTGGGCTTCAGTTGGTACGTCACCAGTGATCAGCAACCAAAAGAGACCTTCTGGCAGGGGCTCGCTGCCACCAGGTGCTTTTGGGAGGACCTTTTGACATTCGGGGATGGAGAGACCTCTAAAACGGATACCTTCATCGGCGTCGAGGACTGAGGGTTCCCACACCAGACCTTTGATCCCTCTCATGCCTCCATACATCTGGATTTAATGTAAGAATGGCTTGAGCACTTTGGAATAAAAATAATTTAAAATTCAGGCATATACATAAACTGACAAAATTTACCCCTTAAAATATATGTAAGAAAACTGGTAAAAAGCCACCTCAAATGTAGATAACGTGTAAGTAATTTAAAAAAATTCAACTTGCACATAAACTTAATCAATTATTTACGAGTAAAATGTGTGAAAGTGAAAGTCGCATTTGAATGCGAACTTGTAGTGTGAAAAAAAGTCTTGAACAGGAATTTTTGAATATATCCGTTACATTAAAATCACATTTCCCATAATCTCGCATTCCCTACTAAATATGTAGTAATATCTGATAGTGAATGACTATTTGAATTTCAATGCCACAGAAGAATTTCTATAATTATTACTTTCTGCACATTAAATGTTTCCAATCAGTATAGTTACCGCTCAGTGTCATATTGGAATAAATTAAATTCGCACTACTTGCAGAATTTGATCATATATGTGATATTGCGTATGTAAATAGTTATTTTTTAGTAAGTAGAAAAATTTCGTAATTTTGAGCACGTCTAGAGCAAGTATAGTGTACGCCTTAGCTATTTTTTTTTACTGATAATCGTATGGAAGTTTCACAAAATAACTATATAGCATAACATAACGCGATAATCCACCTGACAATCATCTGAAAAGCTACAGATACTCATTTTCGTGTACAGAATGTTAAATAAATTGAATGTTATTGCTCTGTAATTTAGAATATCTCGTATCCTATTTGTAATTAAACTTGCGCTACTTCGTGAATATAGATTATAATGTAATTCAACTTTATTAAAATCAGAACATAGTCGTAGGGAGAATTCAATTAACAAAAATCTAAATTATGAACCTCTGTAACTAAAACCTCAATTTATCAATTACACACAATGAAATTTGCAAAAACAAAACAATAATGTTGGTGAACGGTTAATCACATTTGGTTGTTATTAGACTATGATAGATACTTTGTCCTGACCTTTCCAATTTAAAATACTCGTTATCTATCCTTACATTATTATAAATACTGAATTTATTGAATATTGGAATGCCAAGAGAGATGTTTGTGTAATACTGAATGAAAGAATTACATACACAAAACCCCGTAAAGGTTGATGTTTGCGCAAAGAGGTAGTACTTCGACTTCACTTTTCCAAATCGGTGGATAGGCAGGTGAGGATCGCTCGACTGGCCAGCAAAATCACCTGACTTTACTCCATTAAACTTCTTATGGGGATATGTAAAGATAGTGAAGTATAGTGTAAAAAAGACCTTTTAAATGAGGTATCATAAATACATATTTTCAATTTAAAAATTTGGTTGTTGAATTTAAGGATGAAATTTTTCTGGGGCAGGATATAATTTCACAATCTAAAATTGTCGTATTTCGGTATTTTTTTTCACATATGTTGAAATGTGCAGATATTGAATTTATTCCATTTGGCTGTTTCACAGTGTATATCTATGAATATCCTAAGTTGTTATGGCCAAGACATGTAGAAAGCAAAAACAAAAATTACATTTTTTCGTTATTAAGTTCATGATTCTTAAGCAAGGCTATAGCAAAGTAAAATTTATATTTAATATTCTGTCCAGAATAAATACTTGAACTGTGAAATTTATGAGAGTTTATGAGATATGTAATGTCATTAATTAAGCTTAATTTCCAGGTAATTTGTGGCAACAATTTTATTACATTCTAAGCAGATAACAATATTTCTTAATAATTATTTGCCATCTTCAATATGCTTGAGCTGTAGATAACATTGAAAATGTACCCCAAAACGTTTTAGAAACCATTACAGCTCATACATCTGATACCCAAATCAAGTAGCAGTAAGATTCATCTAATCATTAGGTTTAGTTAATTTATTTGTGAGAAATGCTGGAAAGAAACATGCAGAATTTCCCAGATTTTAAAAATATAACAATGTTATCATAAAACGTGCAAATATTTTATGTTCTCCAAAATCTTTAAAGATTTTTTTTGTGGAATTAAGAATACGTGATTAAGTAGATATATTAGAACTGCATTCGCATGCAGATCAGCTATTTTTCGAAACAGTCTAAACCTCAAGGAAATTCCTCATTTTGGAAATTTTCCAAGATAATAAGTCTGCTTGAAATGTCGTAGGTTGACACGTGATTTAAATGGAACAATTAGCAAAAATATTATCGAACTATTTTTCTCTAGTTTCAAGTGCGAAATCTCACCATATCAACAGTAACTTCTCCAACTTTGGTGGCTCCATGGCTTTTCCTGAAATTCTTGACGCGTTCCTGTTCTTTGGGAACTTTGGCCGCCAAGACTCCCTTGAGATCGGTTGAGGCATCTGTGAGCTGTCTGAGTGCGCAGGACAATTGTGGGACGATTTTCTAGAAAAAATATCCTTTTCGTTACAGGAATTGTGATAAGGAAACATGAACGTCTTTCAAATAAAAAGTTCGCAGATATTCAACATAACATGATTTTATTGGGCTTATAAATCTTACAGTTAATCTTCTGGTACGTTAAAATACTAGTCTGAAAATGTGCTCGACTTAAAGTATTTATTTTAAAAATAAAAGTACTTGTTATTGGCCGTCAAGCCGCGGTTGTGTAATCGCGTTTTGGATTCTCCTGCGAAACTATACTAAAAATATCAAGAGTAGGTGCGCGTCAATTGATTAACATAAGTATTTTCGTATCACACTGAATGAAAATGATAAAGCTTCATTTTAACGACATTGTTGAATTCGGTCTTATGTTATTTACTATCTACATCATTCGCTTGGACTGTTATTGTAATGAAAATACGCCTCCTATACAGGATGTAACATATCATCATGGAGTTATTTCGGGGAGCGATAGTACTCCGCAAAATAATAAAAAAATACTAATGGATCTATAGTCAAAAATACACTATGTTCGATATACAGGGTAGCAGAGTTTCACATTTTTTTCCCATATTTTGTGTTTTTCTCATGTATACCTCAAGTTAAATTTTTGAAATTTCGGACACCTATTTTCTTTAAGACCCTCTCCAACAAAACGTCAAAATCGGTCGGTAGCCATATATAGGGTGGTGTGTTTCTTGAGTCATGTACTATTTTAAGCTTGGTATCTTTTTTTGTAACGCCCTGTATGAATTCCGATACCAAATTAAATTTCCTTCTTCAATTTTTTTAACTTTTTGGTCTCTTACAGTATTTTCATATTTTTGACCGTTTTTGTAGAATTTGCAAAAATATCTATCGATGCAAATTAAGAAAGTCAAGTTTACATACACTGGTTTGTAATTTAGGATGTCATGATTGAATTTCGGCCATTTTAACAATTTTGTTTTGATTTTTGACCTTTTGAATTTTCAAAAATTTAATATAATGCATATTTGAGAAAAAAGAAAAATATGAGAAAAAATGCGAAACTTTGCCACCCTTTAATCGAAAATGGTGGTTTTTGCCCATGGGTTTATTAGCTTCTTTTATTATTTTGCAGCATACCATCGCTTCTAGAAATATCTCGATGATGATATGTTACACCTTGTATGTGTAGCCATCAAAATCTCATGGCTTTAAAATGCAAATGTATGCAGATCAGGTTATTAACTTTATCACGGTTATGTGTGTCATAATATACTACATTCACAAGAAGGATAGTCAAAATTATAGTCATTCATGCTATGAAGCTTTGATATCAAAAATCATGCTACAGCCTATTACGTAAGTTCTCTCATGTTCGTCATTGATACCCGTCTATTATCTAATTTAACCCAGCCATCAAATATATCACGTTACCTTTCCAATTATTAAATAATCCCACGCGTAAGATAAAGACGTGACTAAATATATTTAACTCAGACTTTGTCCTCGTGGAATCTCGGCGTGACAATTTACTATGTGCATTGGACTTATCATTGTTACTGTCTTGACTCCATATTGGCCACTCATTAGCATTGTGATTAAACAAAAATGTATAAATAACATTTGGGAATTGATAAAAACAACGT
Organism: Euwallacea similis; assembly: GCF_039881205.1. Lineage (NCBI taxonomy): Eukaryota > Metazoa > Arthropoda > Insecta > Coleoptera > Curculionidae > Euwallacea > Euwallacea similis. The sequence continues at coordinate 1,722,858 of NC_089610.1, forward strand.
GATAGTGTACATGAAAGTTGCAGAACTGAAGATGAATGATCGCGTGACATGTTAACCATGCATGATTGACTGTTTTTGCACAGTTAAATGTGTAAAAATATCGAAAGGATTTTTGGAATTTAGCTCATCACAATAATTTGTTTTAACATTAAACCCTTGAAACCCCCCTTTTTATTTTGCAGAGTACTATCGTCCCCTGACATATCCCCATAATGATATGTTACACCCTGTATAAATCATCAGACACCTGATGACGCAAATTTGTACACATAGACATGTTACGTAAAAACAATTAAGTTGTTTCTGAATCCATTGAATCCTAAAACCACAATAGATTTAAGTCGAGATTTTAGATGAAAATTGCGACTTTGGACGCTTTGGAAGTAGGGCAGATATCGATGAGTAGGTGATAAAATTTCAAAGATAAACACAAGTAGCTTTGCTACTAGTTAACAACTAGTAAATAGTATGAATGGAAAGGCTGCTTAGTTAATAGATGCAAAGCTCTGACCTTCTTAGTGCTCGATCAACAAGCATATGTCTAACTTTCGCCTAGACTGGCGTGACCTTTTCATTACCGTTCATTTCATGATACCTTGATCTTGCAAGATTACTGAATACGTATAGGCTTGCGCAACTGTAATTTTTTTCTGTAAGAGTAGAATTACTGGTATTATTTCAGATTGTATCCGGTCGTGACCTTGCTCCTTGCAGTGTTTGATCAAATATCCGATGACCTACTAAGTACGCATTACGAGGTCATCTACAAGGTTCAGTATCTTTGGATATTGTTCACGTAATTTTTCGTGCATGTTTGAGTTAATGATTATGAGTTCATGCAATAGAACTTCGTAATTTGGTTGGAAGAACTTTGATAAATTTGGTGGAAAAGGAGATGAAATCGACTTTTGGGAACGCGGAAGATTATAGGAAGTGTAATAGAGCAGTGCTGCCTTTGCAATGCAGAGCGATTCAAGTTTTAATTGAAACAGGTGATGCAGAGATACTTAGACCTCTAAAAAGTAAAAAAGACAAGTTATTTATACTACTATTAAGTATTTAACCAACAAATGTATTAATAGTCCATTAATACACGAGCTAATTACAATATTTTTCTGCAGACTACTATCATGACTAGTATCAATCATGGTTCTTGAAGAAAATTTTTGATAGTAACACGTGACCTTAGCTTTCATTAATGGGAGTACTGTTGGAAGTATGCTACTTGCCATTTCGCCATTTATCTCAGTTCAGATTATTCCCAAGTAAAGTGAAAATAAGAAATGCAAGGCTAATGCCATAATGCGAAATAACGTTATACTAACATAAAGCAATATATATAAACGTCAGCATAACGTCAACTAAACCCTGGTACTACTAGGTAATCCAGTTGGTGAGTTAATGCAGATCACAGTTGACCATTACGGCATATTGCCAGTAATGCAAGCATTAAATATGCATTGATTTTGGCAATTTTGTAGATGTATTACCATTACTGAATAGCCCCCTACAAAAATTATTTTCTCTAGCGTAGTATCTAAGTACCACAAAACGATGAACTATCTGGGTGTCTTTCTGAATTTTTGTTGGAAACACGCTTCTGCTGAAATAAAGAAGACCAGGTGTGCACTGTAGACACACAAACGGGTCTTCGGCCGCATCTCGGATCTCAATGCACGGAAGTCGCTCCGACTTTATTATGAAGTAGCCCTAACATACGGTCCCGTTTAGAAACAGCTAACACACCCAAGCTTTTAATGGACAGGGTTCAGAGTTTTACGTAAATGGGAATAACTAGGGCTATGAAAGACTCCTATTCTATGGTGAGGGTGGCGGCCCTGGAGGCGTTACTCAATTTTACGTCTACATCTAGTTACAATCTAGGGATGAAGTCAGAGGAGATATGTGCGGCATGTGGGATACGCACATTTGACTAGTTGCAGGGAGAAAATTAGTACGCTCTATATGTATATTGTTAGATATTTTGAATAAAAAAGCGTTTTTTTCCATTATTTATTTTATTTTTTATAGCAAAATCATGCAATACACAAGACAAAGAATGACGCTATGGAATTGTACGACAGAGAATATTCTAGAGAGCTTTTCTGAAAACAACAAAGGTAACAAAGTTTTGAAAATTTCAAATTAAAAAAATCGCTCTGTATAATTGCCCCTCTGCCAATCCAATTGTCCAACAAGAATAAGAAATTACATCCAGTAGGCAGAATTTTTATATCTCCCGTTTCTTGCACTCAATCAATCAATCAATAATAGACAGAAAGTAAATTGATACATTGAAATCACTCTCAATCATAGTTTATCCCTAAGACTGTCAATACACTGGTTCCTAGATATAGAAAATAAAAGTAGTATTTGCTGATGCTTCAAGTATTCATTTACTTCACATAATAGAAACTTCACATGCAAAGTAGATGCTTGATCATCAGCAAATATTACTATTTATACATACAACTCATTGTCAAATTTAAATGGTACAATTTCCATAATGCACATCATTATGTGGCATGCCTCACTACTATGAACTGCAAACTAAGAGGAAGACAGGCAGGTTTGAGGGTTTTTTGACAACACTTGCAGTTTTCGAAAAAGGCCCAAGGTGGCCATGATTATAAAGTACTATCTGGGAGTCTAAGGTAATTAAGATGATGATGAGTCTGCATACCAGTGTTTCTTTAGCTACTACGGGCTTACGTACTTAATCCAATTATTACTTAAAATTATTATATTCAATATTACTTAGAGAAAGATTAGAGGTAAATAGGTTATGAAACATATCAAGCTGCATAATCTGGGAAAAGTATAGAATCAAAGCTGGGACTAGGAGCACCCTTTGAAGGAATTAGGAGAAGATAAAAATGGTAATTCCTGAATAGATGTGCTACGAGAATACCCAGCTATTTAGTAAAATCATGACCAAAAATAAGGAAGCAGAGGAAGAATGATCATATGGGAAGGAAACCATAGAATAAAAATGAACCTAATCTCATTAATTTACTTAAATACTTATATGGGCAATTTTTAAACGACAGTCAGTAAGCTTATGGCATGTTCATCTATAAAGAATTATTGCAAGAGTAATTGTAAAATTTTCCCTAGAATTTAGGACCTGAAAAGAACTACTAAATAGCCAAACGTCTTACGTAATGCTGTGCGTCTGAAAATTCTCGTCAAATGCCTCAAAATCAGAAACACATTCTTTGCAGTACCTTAAACTACGGCGAGCTACACTTCCAAAACGTGCATTTTTCAGCAAACTTAAAGGGCGTCCCAAAAGGGACTCACAAGTCTGATCTTTAGAACGATGCAATAATTTTAAAAGAAAAGAAACAATTTTTTACATATAATTTACCTGCGATTCTTGCAATCTGGCCGTAGTTATACGAAACAATGCCATTTTAGCGGGATCAGGTTATACAAAAAAATTTTTCACTCACGATACCGCCAACAAACGAGCCCCCGTTTCGCGAACCTCCACTCAAACCTCGAGCTAGTGCGGACCTGCGCCTAGGAAGCAAAGTGTATGAAAGAATTGCAAACGTCATGTGAGTCACTATGAGACGCTACTACTTTCACGTGACTTCAGCGACATTGTCACTTCTAACTAATTTGTTAGGGTTTTAGGATAATAAATAAATTGGCACTCAATGTTTTTTCGTATTGTAATGATATTGAATAAGTAAGCTACTTATTCAGCGCCCTACAGTAACGTCTATTCCTAGATTTTTTTATGATCACTTTTATTAAATTCTTTATTCCATTTATATCATAGATGGGGGGAACAATAATTTGGCAACGTAGTTCTCTTTAAACATTGGATCTAAACAGCTGATACTTGCCAAATTTTTGTGCTGACAACTGACAGCTGCACAGATGATTTATTGATCGATGTGATTATTACCTATAATTCAATAATTTCATAACTATTTCTTTACAATTAACACTTAAAATTTGCCGGTTTTTAGCTTGAAAACCTTAATCAATTGCGAGAAAAATACTCAAAATCCGCTATACATTATAAGTCTTTTGTGGCAATTCCCCACTTGCAAAAGGTACCTACTTAACCATTCTTGATTTCAGGAAGAAAAAGTGCCCCCATTCTTCTGCCCTGCATGACTCATTTCCTTTCACTGATTCTATTGTTACGTCCACAGACTAACTAATTACTTAACTGCACAGTGGAGAATTCGGTCTTGGTAATTTCAAGCCCAAAAATCGTCTTTTCTTGCAGATGGAGTTTCCACAGTCCTGTGACACTTTTGTAGTCTTACCACCTTTCACTCAACATGGGGTGATTTTTGGGAAAAACTCCGATAGACCTCAAGGGGAGATTCAAGAAGTTGTATATTTCCCAGCTGCAGAATCTTCAGAACCAACAACCAAGGTGAAAACACCAAATATAAAATTAATGCATGTTGTTATAAAATATTGCTTACAGTGTACTTACATAGAAGTGGATTCTGTATCTAAAACTAAGGCCGTGATATTGAGCAAACCAAACTGGATGTGGGGTGCTGAAATGGGGGCTAATGAATGTGGAGTTGTGATTGGGAATGAGGCAATTTGGACTAATGATAATGAGGGGGATAGTGATCCAAAAGTGAAGAGGTTGTTGGGAATGGACTTGGTCAGGTAGGTAATTTAATTTATAGTATCTGTTCATAACAGGAATAGGAATTTTGTAAACAATACTCAAGAGAGTAGATTACTGATAAATTTTTGTACACTAAAATACAGCAGAAATATCTTGAAAATGTCTCAGAAAGTTAAAAGTTAAAATTAAAAGTATCTCAAATAGAGATATGAAGGTATTTGCATTTTCTATGGATTCCGAGACAGACATTTTAAAAATTAAATACAGCAATTTAATCTTTTTGTGTTTGCATTTGCATTCACAAAGAGTCTATTTGTGTTAAGTCAAATTTTAGCCCTCTATATAATTTTGCATTGACTACAAATATGATTCACATTTGTGTAATTTTACTGCCCCCTAAAGCTATTGTTTCCCCCTCTTCATTCTAGACTGGGTCTGGAAAGAAGTTCAACAGCAAATGAAGCCTTAGAAATTGTAACTGCCCTATTAGAAAAACATGGACAAGGTGGTCCATGTTCTAAAACAGATGAGGGTTTTTCCTATCATAACTCATATTTAATAGCTGATAATTCTTGTGCTTGGGTGTTGGAAACATGTGGGAAACATTGGGCTGCCGAACAAATAACTTGTAAGCTTAAGGTCACATATTTTGAACCACAAAACCAACAAATAAGGGCATTTTTATTTTAGGCGGATTTAGAAATATTTCAAATCTCCTTACAATTACCACTAAAATTGACCGTAAGTCAAATGGGCTTGAAAGTTATGCTAAATCAAAGGGTTTATGGGATGGGAAAGTAAGTTGTCACAATTAAAGAATATGTATGTGTGGTTTGTTATTAATGTTTTCCAATTATTTCCAGGAAGAATTTAATTTTTCCTTAGTGTTCTCTGGAGAAAAAAAACCCGGAGACGCACGCTATGACGCAGGTCGAAATTTATTGCAAGAATATTCTGCCTCTAACAAGTTTAGAGAGACAGATATGTTCAAAGTGCTTAGGAATAAAGAGTCAGGAATATGTAGGGGTTGTGATGAGGCTTTTCCTACTGCTGGAAGCCAAGTATCAATTCTTTTGAAAATAATTTTTATTATTATTTAATAGTTGTTTTTAGGTGTCCATATTGTCATCCACAATACCTAATGTGCACTGGTTTACTGCAACACCAGACCCTTCTAGATCTGTTTTTAAGCCATTTATTTTTACTAAAAACGCTGTGATTTCGAAACACACAATATGTCCTGATAAGGAGGTAAGCGTTCATTGGGTTGTCGATTTATTAGTTTGATTACCATGTTTTTGTATACTCTGAAGACTACAGAATGGACTCCAACTTAGAAATGTTTTGAAAAATCTATGTATTAACGTACCTTTTTTAATTTTGAGATGCTTGAAATTTAAATCTTCTACAGAATTCGCACACTCTATACACCCTTTACAAAAAGGCCGAATACAAAGGAGTGGGAAATTTGCTTCATGAAATGGAATCGAATTGCGTTAAAGAACTAAACGACGTGATTACCCATGTGGGTGAGGACCTTTCAGAATTCGATGAACTTTTCAAAGATTGCGTTGAAACTGAAGTCAAGTTCTACCGCTAAAACCAGGCTTCGATAGTAATGTTTAATTAATAATTTTATTTGCATGAGTGAGATTATATTATTTATTATGATGATATTTAGGCTTTGAGGTTTGGACGCTTCAATTTAGGTCTATTTATTATTATGGCGCTTTATTTGCGATTAGATTTGAGTGATTTTGAAACGGTAGAAAACAGTTACCAATAGAGAGTTTATGTCGCCGGGAATTTTAAAGTATGTCGATGATATGTCTTGCAGGGCTATTGAAAATTGTAGTCACTGGCGAATATATAAGAATTCAGAAGTTTCAGTATTTTTTCGGATTAATTTCTGCCATTCTTTTGATGCGCCAGCGGGTTTGTAAAGCAAATCATATGTTTTATGACAATTTTAACCCACTTTTGAAATTCCCTGGAAGACTATACATTGCTTGCTTTAGTTACTCTGATGAATATACATGCATGTGATTTTGTACCGATGTAGGTAGGTATTTGTATTCTGGTAATATGGGAGCCCTATGACACATCAGTATTTTAAAAAGGAGCTCAAATTGTTGATGTTTTATTGCGATTGATGCATATTATTAAAGAGAAACATACATATAGAAAACTACAGAAAAGTAACAAAGGATCTAATTTATTGAATTTAATTCATGAAAAATAGAATAGAGGTTTGTTTATTTTCTTTTAGCAAATACTTCAGTTTTCTATTCGATTTTTCGTTTAGTGTGAATTTACTTTGTGAATATAATACGTTCTATGAATGATCCGTACTGTATTGTGATTTTCCAGCTTTAGAAAAAGTTTAGGTATACGTTATTTTTATGCTTTTCATATAATTTAACACATTTTGCTTGTTAAATTCCGGTTTGTCCTGTTTATTCTCCACTTTCAGTGATCCTTATATTCACTATACATTTTGCGATGTTTAGTGGTGTAATGAGATCTTTCCATCTCATATAGGTATCTATAATATTCAGGTTTTTCACAGAGAGGTAAATTTAAATTTTATATAAATTTTTATTTCAAAAATAGCTACTTTTCCGTTCCAGTGCCACAGCTTTTATTTCACATTTTTGATTTGTTTTGCGCACCATTCAATAAGAAGTGAAACCGTTGTAACTTATAAATGGTCATTTTCCTTAGATACTTATTACCGTAAGTAACGAACAAATGTAAGCATTCCATAATATGGCAAAATATATTAATTAATCGTAATTTTGGAGTTTTACTAGGAAGGTCCTCAAAACGATTTGATATATAAGCCGCCTCGGAATTGGACATCCGCGTTGATGTAAGAGTCTTGGATATGTAGTTTGAGAGGCTTTCTCCATTTAAGAGTTCAAATGGATGTCAAAACAGTTCCATATCTCGGAAACTAAAGTAAGTATACCTGTAGAGCTCGTGGAGCCATCCTTGGAATTAGAGAATTCACTCTGGTGGCTTGTAAGTTCAAGTGGGAACCATCTGTAAACTGGACATCTCTTCATGGATAAAATTAATGAATATGAGAATGCGATATTCAGAAACATCAGACATATTTGAAGTATTTATCCTAATTTTCTACAAACTCCATAGGTATACGTAAACAAATTTTTTTATATTTGAAGAGGAAAGTATCCTTCGTTATGGGCATCGAAATATCAGATGTTTGCGTTATACGAAACAGGAAGAAAGGTCGATCCTCAACAAAAAATAAAAATGTTCTTGATAATGGTGAAGGTAAAATTTCAGTCGTTGATCAAATAAGTTAGTGACACCTAGCACCCCTCAGCTCAACTGACTGAATCAATTAACTCGCTCCAAATATAACTCCTCTCATCAGCACCATCTGCCGGAATGCGCTACTAACTAATATTCTCTCAAGATCAATTTCGTGTAGTTTTAGATTTTTTGAGAAGTGTTAAAGAATTATATCTTGAATTTTGAGAACAGATTTATTGAAGAATTATCGGTTAATGATGATGAAACTGATCTAGTGTAGCCCCTACAATAAAGCAGGAGCAAGTATAATCCTAGTAAAATGAAATAGGTAGTAATATATGTATGTATGTGTTTTTTGTGAAAGCGACAGTGATCGAATATTGACTCATGAACATAAATTTCTTTTAACAGATGATCGATATATTCCAAAATATTTAAATTTTGACCTAAAAGCTAAATTATTAGCATTTTAACGGAAATTATATAAAAAAAGTTGTATGTAATATGTAAGTAATGCGGCTGTATTCGCTTCATAAAATGTGAATATTATGTGTATTTATTACATAAACAACCATTATTTATGTTTAGTATGTGTAATTACCAAGGAGTGCTTGGTAATAAGATAACCCTCTGGTCCTGCTTGAATATGGTCACTTAATTCATTAAGAATTTATTTGAGTTTGAGTACCTAAATAGCATATAAAACCTCCACCTGAATGCTCTTTCCTATTGATAGACTCCCACATTGGCTGTTTATAAAAAAGAATTATATGAATGTTTGGCTTTTCCATTTATTCCGATGTTTACGTCCCAAATAAATAAATGATGAAGTTTACTAAATTAAAAAACAACCCTTTCGGAGCTGAGTTAATTACATCGAAATGTTTGTTCAAAGCATCGACGTATTTAGGTCAATTAATGCAATCTCACATTTTTCCTTTAAAAATTCCAAATTTACTGAACATAAATTTCTAAAAAACTTCTTGTTAAGTCTGGGCCATTTTCATTAATTATACTGTTTATTTTTTACCGGTTAATTACTGCCCACTGTGACCAAAATTCCATTTTCTGCTGCTTATTAGCACCAACCCAGATATAAAATTATATGTCGAAATTATGAGGTTTCCTTTCAGTGAGGCTTAACAGTAAAGTATGAAAAAGGTATTATAATAGAAAGACTATTTAGGTTTTTAGGTCAAAGGAAAAATTCGAGTTAAGTTTCAGAGGCAATATTGTTTGCAGTTGAGATTGCATTTAGTCCTTATTACGCCTGAATGATGATATAATGGAAATGTTAGCGTCATGATTGGAATTATTGGAAAGCACTACATCCATTAAAATGGGCCCCCACTGTCCACGTAAATATCGCAACATAACTTATCGATATTACGTCCTTATGTTTTAGACGAAGCGATCCTTTTCTGGAAAACATGCTGACGTAAATGGACCAGCCTTGTAGCGTATTACGAACTTTTGTAATATTTGTTTTAAGAAATGGGAAAGTCATTCTTGTCTGTGATCTTGGAAAATGAACGAAGCGAAATAAAATAAGGTATTTTCTAATAAACTTACAATTTATTAATTAATAAAATTAAATTCAAAAATAAAACTATCACAGCCGTTTGGTGCACACAACATTATTCACTATGCAGTATACATTAAAATGGAAACAAAACAAATAAATTAATGAAACATTAGATGAACTTATCCATAATAAAATAGTGGGAATTTACTTTAAATAACCCAATCCCTTCACTTTTCCTGACAAAAACTATTCTTACAATATTGTTATAAGTATTGCAAGGATCGACATTTATAGTATACTTACATACACAAATCCCAACACCATTTTCAAACACTTTAATGTGCGTAAAGTCTATATACTTTCATACACACAATTATTTTCTAAAAAAAGTTTGTGGTAAAAAAACTAGAAACCTACAAGATGATCAACAATTGCCCAAAACCAGCCATGTATAGGCAAATTTAGGGAGCAAATAGCATGGTTTTTGGAGTTGCAAACCTAGAGGCTCAGTATACTGACTGTAACATACTGTAGTGAAGATAATTCAGGGAGCGACAATACTCTGCAAAACAACAAAAAAAAGTTACTAATAACAACAATACATAATATAATATGGTCAAACATGTCATATTCTATATACAGGGTGGTAAAATTTCACATTTTTTAAAGGACATTTTCAACAGGTTTTCCGTCTATTTTGATGTTTTGTTGGAGAGGGTCTTAAAGCAAATAAGTGTACGAAATTTCAAAAATTTAACTCGAGACATACGTGAGAAAGACATGAAATATGAGAAGAAATGTGAACTTTGCCACTCTGAATATCGAAAATTGTGCGTTTCTGACAATGGATTTGTTAGCATTTTTTTAAAACTATTTTGCAGACACTAGCGGCCCCTGAAATATCTTCATGATGATATGTTACACCCTGTATATCATACTAAGGAACCTCTAAATTTCTCTTAATCACAACTTATCAGCTACCTCATAAAACTGAGAGCATTAGTTGATCAACAACAATCAACTTTCATACTGATTTCAGTATAATAATAGTAAGATTTAAAATTTAATTTAACTCTCATTCTCTTCTTCTAGTCATAGGGACGCAGTTGCAGTGAAATTCTGTCGCCTCCTTAGTACCCTGGATTTGTACAGATCGGATTTATGGCAAACCACCACGGTACCCCCCTGCTTGGTTTCGGAATGAGGCTTGGGGTTTACGTTGCCTATAAGGGAACCGATCATTTTGGACACAGAGAACTTTCTGGTTTTTTGGGTGCTTTGTCTGCACTCGTTTAGGACCATGTCAAAAGCTTGGTAAATTTCCTGGGAGTTGTCTGCTACGGACACTTCGTAGAAGGTGCAATTGTTCTGGATCCCGACGGTACGGCCTTCGGTTTCCTCGACCTGCAACAATGGAAAATACTATTAGAATATTATAGTTTCTAGGAGAATATGATATGTAATAATCAATAAAATCGCTTAATGTTTGAAGTTCCCAGCAGAGCGTTCTAAATATATTTATATTGAACTCGCTAGAATTGGGTATTTTATAATAATTTTCCCATAAATATTGGGTTACCTCATAGACAGTCGGTTCTGATGTATATTTTTATTTGGCAAAGTAACCAGAATTTATCTGGCAAAAGGGATTTTTGGCTGGAAGTGCCAGAATTTATCAAAGCGACATTGCGTTTATTAGTTTGTTTTGTCTTCGGATAATATTTAGGTATCAAGTTGAGATATTGATGTATATAGTAAATAACTATTAAAAATTTGAGAACAGATGTAAAATCCATCAGACCCGATCACAATAGCTTGGAAACAAACCTAGTCAAGGGATTTTGGGGACCGAGTGTATAGTGTGTTGCCTAAATCAGATGTTTTTCGCGAGTGTATTGACTATATTTATATCGCTGATGGTCAGTCCTATTCAGAAAATTTTTGGGAAATTTATTTATAAGTGCCTGTTTCATGGCCCACAAAAGTTTCCTCATATGTCCTGAAGTCGAAACATTTCATAATTAGCACGAAGTATTCAAACAGGAACAATTCACCTTCTGCGTTATGTTACATGACCAGTTTCGCTAATGTTTCAAAACCGACTTCGATCTCATACGAGGTTTCCTGTGTAGATATCAAATCTATTTTCGCTCTCCCATTTTCTCTATTTGGGATTCCAGACGCCATAGAATGGCTCTAGCGTGCCTATAAATTTGCTAAACACACGTAAAATTGATCCGAGGAACAATGACCCCATTTTTCCTAATTTGTTTTCCTAGAGGCTTTTCTTTGATAATTTTCATTTATTGCAAGATAAAGAGTCCCGTGCTTGTGCACACAAATCACAATGTCGAAGGCAAGTCGCATTACAAATTGCGTCTTTTTTTTCTATGTTCCTGGATGAACTTTAAGTGAGAGAAAACCATTTTTCACATCCGAATTTCCATTAAGTTAAAGCTCCAATATATGTGTGGTCATCAACCCCATTCTAGTTTATGACTTTCCCTAACCATTTCTGGGAAAGTTTTTTTCTGGCAGATATTAAGTGGACCGGGATATACACCCCTGTTTAGGGTCAGTCACATGCGGTTTAACGGCGATTGCTTTATAAAAAGAGGATAACTTTCAGAAAAATTCCGATATTTAAAAGGTATCTTTATGAGTTGAAGTGCACTGAAAGTACGGAACTTTTGATAGGTATTGTTTCATTGAACTCACAATGCAGGAGATTTATTGGGAAATATATTTTACCACAGGTTTGAATGTATAAAAAATGAACATGATCATATCTAAATTAGGAAAGTTACTCATATGCTCTTCTGGTATTCATATATTTTCTGGGGGGAGCCAAGGAAAGTTGTTTTCGCGAAATCTGTTTATAAAGGCTCTTCCCGATTTGGACTCTGAATGTTTGAAAGCAGTAAAGTTTATGGATCGCTGAAATCTTAACAACTGAAATTAGTTTTTTCTGTACTGATTTTGCCTCTTGGAAGCAGGTGCGAGGATTTAAAAGTTGTAAACCATGAGGAATTTTAAATATTTATTCCATAGTTTTCTGTTCAAAAAAGAAGCAGCTTTTTTGTCCGAATTTCGTTGAGTAATGTTGAAGAAACCGATTCAAGGTTTGTGGTGTTTATTAACTCTTTAAAGCACGAGAGTTCAAATATCTTTTTCTTCAAGACATGTACATACGCAATTTGTCGCAACTTTGTCACTCTTTCGGCCTTTAATGGAGCAATTATCGATTTCATAAACCTCATTTCTTGACCTATCACGGAAAAATAGCCTGAAATTTTTAATAATCTTTATAAGCTCATTTTTCGAGGTCTGCATGACATTCTGGAGTAACTTTTGGGTTTGATGATTCCGAGTAACTGTGTCCTCTATAGGATGATGTGACTCGCCACTTTTAGTTGCTGCTTTTGCTTATTTTAATCAGATCTTTCAATCACTTATAATGAGTAAGCAAACTCGTTCTATTGTCGCGAAAGCATGTTTCAATATTGGCAAACGATTTGAAGATCTCAAGGCAACAACATACAGAAATATGCCGGATTTACAGTCGTCCTTAAGTGCAACCTTCAAATCTCGAATATCTTTATTTTCTAATTCGCCTTACATCTGATCCTACATCTAATAAAATCAATATAAGCACCCATCAGGCTTAAGAGCTTTTGCCTTTAGAAAAAAGCTTTTCATCGCAGCGATTGAAATTTGATTTTTAGTTTGAAAGGACACGAGCGATAAAGCTTGAGTTCAACACTCAAGTCAATGGCTCTTTTATGAGTTTAGATTAATACCTCTGGAAGAAATTGTATTGAAATTGAAAGTAAACTAGAAATTTATTAACGTTAAATGTGGGAGACTTGCAGGGGAATCCCGGCAAGATCTAGTTTCTGAGAACCCAAACTTCTCGTCTAATTTATTTAAAACTTTTAAGGACAGTCATAAATCGTCATTAACTCCTTCCTCATTCATGCATATAATCCCCTTGAAATTCTAAGATTGCTTGCCAATATTAATGTATGTTTCTTATTACGATAATCTTGTTTACCCATTAATAATTAAAGGAACATTGAACGCAGTTCAATGAAAAGGAAAAGCCACAATGGAGTCGTCCTAAATCAAAAATTGGGACAAAGAGGATGTTTGGATTTAAGAATGAAATTGCCTCAATTAATAGTCAAAGCAACAATAAATATCAAATTTGTTTATTCCCAGCACACCTCAGTTTATGCCTTGAAACTTAGTTAAGTGTGGCCACAAGTGGAATATAATGTTGTGGGTCAATGCTGAAATTGCCATAAGTTTTGCACTTATTTAATGGCATCCATAAACCGAAAAACCTCGTATTCTCAAGATAAATCCTGACAAAAAAAGGTTTTAAGGTCAAATTTAATTGCAGGTAGTCTGGGATTGTGAGGCATAGTTTTGCTTCCAAACTTCTTGTTTTTTTGCAGCCATTTTAGAGAAGAAAGGAGCCCTATTTCTTATATTTTCTTCCAAATTTGAGGAATATTTATTCAAATTATAAGACATGAAATTAGCTATGAGAAACCTAAATTAATCACACTTGGGAGGAGAAATATTTGCCCAATTTTCTGTATCCAAACCTCGAAGAGAATATGTATAAAGAAAAGTGAAGATGCATAAATTCCGAACTCTCAAGAGGATGATTGTTTCAGATATTTATTTTTAATTTGAATAAGTGTTGCAGAGAGCCAAAGACCTGAAACTAGCTGTGAGAAGCCTGAACGAGTCTTCCTTAAGAGGATAAGCATTCTCTTCATTTGGTGCCTCAAAACGTTAACGGAATATAAAGAAACAAGAAGGCTCATTTTACGTAAATTCTGAATTCCAAATAGGAGGAATGTTTTTCAACAAATTTTAGTCTGTTTTGTAGGGAACTGACGATGTGCGAAATAAGCTTTCTGGATCCTGAATTAATCATCTATGAATCGACAAATATATTCTTAATTTTGTCTCTCAAAATGTCAACAAAATATAGAGAAACAAGAATTTACACAAATCCTGAATTGGCAAGAGAGGAGAGAAATGTTTTCCACAAATCTCGTTGCACAGCACTGAAAGTGAAAAGCGAAGTTTTGAGATGTCTGAATTGATGATCTGTGAAAAAGTACCATTTTGAAGAGCTCTTGTTTGAAATTCTCAACAGATTTCGAAAACAGGTAGAGTTTGAATTCAGAAAAGAAAGGTGTAGGTAGCGATATTTTCAGAAAAAAAGCCACGTAAATATTTTGTAGATTTTCATTCTAAATCTGAAAAGAAGTAGAGAAAATGGAGAAGAACCTACTTTTCTGAGATGCTCGAGATCAGCCTTATTTCCCAGCAGTACCGTCGGAATCTGAGGCCTCAATTGCAGGACCTTCTGAAGCATTTCTGAGGCTTGCGAAAAGGATGTTCTGCAAGTGACATCGTAGACAACGACAGCGGCATCGGCCCAGTAGATGGCTTCTTCAGGGAAAGCTTCCAGGTCGCAACTGCAAACGTCCACGATTTCTACTTCTAGGGACGTGTTGTTTATTGTCAGAGTCTGTCTGTAGAGCAGATCTGCAATAGCAAAAACAAAGCGTATTATTAGATTTATTGCAAGTGAGTTTCGTCACGATTATGCATTGATTCGAAGATCTATTTCTGTGTCAAAACTTATTTGAGTGAAATTTAAACAAATTTGGTTTAAAAAATTGTTCTTGACCGGCTGACCCACTTTAATGTAAACACTTAAAACATTCTTTGAACTTCATAAAATATGAAGAAATGTAAACTTAATTTAAGTGACTTCAATTGTGCGTAAGTAATTTTAGGAATGCATGTAATGATGTTAGGATTTGGGTTTTGGAGATGGGAGCTGGCACATGTTTGGCACAGCCGAGCTTTGGATATAAATATCAACACTACAATATTGGGTAATAAGCAGTTTCTGCAAGAGTAAAAAAGGCAGGAAATTACTAATTTCTGGATGACTCAATAGTGAGTGCACATGAGCAAACAAACACTGGCATTTTTCGCCAATTTGCACATACCTAACCATTTTAAAAACGTTTTCAAGGAAACGGTAGACAGGCGTACCTCATTACTTTACGATTTAACGAGAAATGACCACGCACCGTTTGCAACTTGGTATCCATTTTTTTCGAAAATCCTCTGGAAATTTATTGCAACAGCAATTTTACTTTGTCACTTAAAGTTGTGCTTGCAAAACAGGCATCCTCAAGGATAATCAGGAGTGTCGCAATCCTTGATGATATCGAGCTACCAATTAAATTCGCTTTGGCGCCATTTCTTTAAACAAATTTAGATTTGGAAGATATTTTAACGGCTTTAATTTTAGTTTGCACCCCTTAAGGACCTTGAGTGTGATATTACGGAAAATGCGCGAAGTGACATAGATTTAGGATTTCATTCATTGCATTGTGTCCGTGAGGAAAGTCCCACTGGTTCTGCAAATTGCTGACTATCAAACAATATTTTTCTCATTCCCCACTGTTTCAGGGACGTTTTCCGTGTAATTTTGTAAAGAATGTATAGTAGCTCTGGAAAGAAAACACACAAAACAATCTGCTGATTTTCCTCAAACAATGGGAAAAACATTTTTGGGGAAATTCTGGCGGAAAATTTATGGCGATTCTCGCCATTGTATTGATTTTACCGAATCGTGATCTATTTCCTGAAACTGGAATGCTTACAGATTCACTTAAACAAACTGAAAATACACTCCTTTCGCTCTCATATCAAAAAACAGATGGTTCTTGTTATACGTTATTTCTCCCGGCAACTTCAGCAACCTCCTCCGGATTAGTTTGGTCTAATGGAATCTTAATTGAGGTTCAAGAACTGTGATTTTGATTTTTAAGTTTAGCTCTTGCTAGAAGAGATACTGAAATATAAATAACAGAAATGAATGAGAGGGAACAGATGTGTCCTTATTGGATTTTCTGCACAGCAAAATCGTGAAGATTCTCATCAAACTTGGATTAAACTCGATCGACTGCTTCGCAAATGGAATATTTGCTCGAGTGTCAAAGAACCCTCCAGTTATCAATCTGATCTGCTTGTTAGGCTTCGAGAGCTTTTGAGAAATTTGGCCAAGTGATCGGGAATTTTGAAGAACCTCGGCCGACTGAGGGCAGTTTGAACTCATCCGGGCCAAGCTGGGGCCTTCGTGAGATTGCAACAAAGTGACCTCCCAAGAAGGACCATCAGAGAATCTGAGGTAATTTGGGCAGATAGGTTTGAATGATGTATTTGCATGTTCCATTGAGAAAGTTTCCACTGACTCCGCCCATTGCGCCTCAGTATCTACAGATTTGAGGAGCTGAGGAGCATTCAGCAATGACGCGCAGGATGTTATAAGTTTTTGATACTTCCAAAGATATCAAGTGCGGTCTTGATATCAAGATATGAAAATTTTAATTATTCAAATGAATGAAATTGTCGCGTCTGGTGAATTTTCAGACACCCTTAACAATGCACTCACAGATGTTTCGTTTGTGGAATTCCATGGAGGTGTTAATACTCCTCTCCTTTAACAAATTGGCAAATCAGTAAGCAATGCGGATACCTATTAACCCACATACTCTACCATATCAAACGAAGGTATCAATATTTATAAAATACATCAGGTCCTCGTTTTGTTCACTAAAGGCCCAATAAAATTTGGCAACTCAGTGCTAGTGCATTAAATCAACCTTGATTATAAACAATCGATTTATGTGCCTGAATTTATATCATTCGGTATTGCACAAGCAATTATATATTACCCCAAAGAATCCCGGCCGAGGTAAATTATACAGGCCAGGTAAGCTGATGACCAGGTAAAAGAGAAATTCCACGATAGCATAAAGTAACTGGGTCAGATATTTAGCGCCAGTTAGTTTTGCTTGCATCTTATTTTGGAGCTATAAATAAAATGTGGGGCATTAATATTTCTTTGTCAAACTGTGCCCGATAAATCTGCAGGATGGATGCATTTATTAGTGCTTTTAAGTGCAACAATGTTTATTTTCAAATTCTCCTCTATTAGCGAATGTTTTGACGGCAAGATGTTCGTTTTACTCAAAATCCCATTTCTGCATTTGTGCATTTCAAGTGTTGAGTAAATACAGAGATTAAGCCCAATTAATCGCCATTTTATTGGCCCTTCGTTTCGATTTAATTCGGGGGCTTTGCCTCCTTTTGTATACCTACCTAGCTCATTCGGGCAGATTTCAGAATGAATAATTTAGCAAACACTCGTGCGAATTTCCAGTAAATCGCATGGTTAAATTGAGAACTGAGATGAGGGCATAGATAGCAAGAGGACAGATAATTGAAGTAATTCCTAGTAAACTACTCTATCAAAGTAAAGGCGAAGATAAGGATAGAGATGATTTTTTTAGAGACATTATTGCAGATGAAAAATTGATCGCTGGTTGTATTCTTATCTTCTTGAGTCTGATAAGACCGGCTCTATACACCAAAGAGTGCTCTTTGTCGTTTTGCGCATTCACCATTTTGGCAAGATGGGGAAGATACAAAATTGTCACTGAGAAAGAGAGTGGTTTTGAAATGAATTTCAACAAATGAAACCTCGATTAGACTAGAAAAATTGGCAGTAATTACGCGTTACGCCGTTTAAAAAATAAACATGATATTTCTAAATTCAATTGGTTTTGATTGAACATAGCATCTTTAGGAATTCAATACTTGCCTTCAATTTTGACAGTTTGTTAGTAAGTTCCGTATTTTCAATTAAGTTTCTGGAATTGTAAAGCAACCACATAGAATCTCGTGATAATTGTTTATTCGCCATTAGCTACATAAATACGATCTGACCTAGTGAGTTTTTTTTTAAATAGACATACCCAGTTTGTAAATTAACTATTTTACGGCTTGTGTGCCTTTAAAACTGAATGAGTTTTTCAGGATTCCCAAGGCTTTCCAGAGTTTGTTTTGACTCGCTTGAAACAATAGTTGTTAAGAAAATAACTCAGTTCGAGTTTCAGCTGAATATAGGTAGGTACATATGACTAAAAATAGACTCATCTATGGGTTTCATAATTGAATAGACGAGGCAAATTAATAAGTTTCATTGTTTAGGTTTAGAAAAACAACAAAATTTAAATTAAATGTTGTTTACATTGGACGGTCCGAATTTGAGATCGAAAAATTTGATTGCAAAACACGCGGAAGAGAATCCCAACCAAATTTTATTGCTGTTTAAAAGTGAGTTAAATTATTGCTGTTTATATCAAATACAAAATAAACGGGTGCGAATTTTTTTCTGGCAGATCCAGGTTTTATGTCATATTACAGTTTTATCTAAATTTCTTATATTGAAATCGAATTTAAGCTTAGGGCTTAGTTTAGGTTGGTATAGGTTAGACGGTTAGGTTTAGGTTCACATTAAATGTTTGAAAATATCAAAAGCCAAATAAAAAATTCAAAAGCACTTTCAGTAAATTTCGTTTTTAAGTATATCAAAAAATTCAATTTGGTTTCAATTATCAAGGAAATGGCAACAACTTGATTAGCGATTGTTTCTAAAGATTGACGTTTGATTTTAACAGAAATATAGGTCTACCTTGATGTGCAGCGTTGTCACATAGGGCAAAAATTTCGAGGCACCAAGGATTTTTTGATTTGAATTACATTCTGTTCATCTGGAGACGTTTTTAAAATCTGAACCGTAGATTATTAAATGATCCAATAAGCGTCTTAATCGTACTTTTTCTTTGAAGAGAAATCTTTGCATATTTGCCAAAGGGCATGTATTCCAAGTACTGTGTTAATTTATTAACATTTTTAAGATTTTGAGCCTTCAAAGCTTTAACCACAAGGTTCTGTGGATTATGCAGGGTCTTAGCAAAAAAAAATGATTTAATCAAGTAATCAATACCCTATAGCTATGTGGATTCAAATAACAGCCACGGAAATGCAAAAATAAACCAAACATGAGTTCAAACACCACAAGTCCATGGCATTGTTCAAATAGTACAAAACACTGTTGGAATCTAACAAAAATCGCCTTCGAATTGACGCATATAAGCGTCACGCTCGTTATTTTTAAAATACGTGTGTGAATGGTTACATGAAAACGATTTTTCATTGAATAGATGATACGCATTACGTATTTAAAATCTTCAAGTTACTGGATTTGGCTCTAAACTTCATGTCCAGATTAAAGTTGTTTAAAAGATTGGACATGAAAATAGTTTCCTGACTACATACCGGGGATACTTTTCCTGAAGCACAATCAATAAAGCTGAAGTTTTACATGGCTTATCGTTTAAAAAGTTTTAAGTATAAATTATGATCCGCTCTCGAAAGCGTTAAAAATATTTTTTGGCAATTTTGAATCATCCCACGGTAGATCAACTTTCACCTGCGCACTTCCAAGCTCCATGGGTATATATAGCGTACACATTTGACTTAAAAAAATTCCTTGTTTGTTTTTTTTTTTTTTGGAAAGACTTCAGTTTCGATAGCACAGATGGGTGCCTTAATACTTGGACGCAAGATCGCTTAAGGAGCAATATTTACAAACATTTTCGAAGTTACGAAACTTTTTAAAGCCAAGGAGTCCGTCTGTTTTGAAAATAATTTAATCTGCCTAATCCTTAAGATTCCGTCGAGGTCATTTTTCATTGGGTGGACATCCTGTCCGCAGCTCCTCAACCCGACTAAAAATAATCGCTGATTAATGCACAAAAGTATCGGTTTCTTCATTAACTAGCGCTAAGTACCACCTTCACAATATGAAACATATTTTGACCTTAATTTTTCTCGCAAAAAAACTGGAATAGATTTTTTCAGCAGATTTTTTACGTCAGTTTTGCCCTATTTGTTTCAACAAAATATGGCTCATTTTGGTGTCACATAAAAATGCTCTAATTCATTTCTGCCCACGCAGCACAATTCCGGGGATTTCCTGCAAATCGCGTCCTTCAGGGCCTTTGAATAAATATTGATGCGAATATCTCGAATTTGCTTACTGATGAGTTAATTTGAGGCAAATAATGCATATTTTTTCATCTGACGACACATCCTTTCAGTTTTCATGCCAAACTTTGCACTCGGCTCTAATAGTTCCATTAGCACTTGAAGAAAAAACACATTATTAAATCCGAGTTGATTTAATTGAGGGGGATTGATCCGAAAGCTAACCGTACGAATTTTGATAATTCCAGGATTCGAGTTAGCAAAAAAGAGGCAAAAAGTCCGATTTTATATTAGATCCTTGGAGATAACCTTTAGTAAGGTTTCTTAAGGTTAAGGTTAGTGACGTCAAGGTTAGGCTAATTTAGGAGGCTTAAGCAATTTTCTGAAATATTTCTGAGAGCCCTTAAACATACTTTTATTTAAATTCACCTTGGTTTTTTAGGAAGTCCATTTTTTTGTCCTAAAGCGGAAGAGCTATTCAGGTTTAGATGCTCAATCGGACGATTTCTGATGTTACGCTATGCATATACGGCTTACGAATTTTATTATAATTTCAACTTACAATGAAGTCATTATTTACACTCTTCTGACCATTTCCAGAAAGAGAATTCGCTCTCTCGATGTGATAAGGATTTATAATCTTCCCACTCTATGACCTAGATGTTATAACAATAGTTCTCTATTCTCTGTTTAACGGATGATAATTAGAGAAATGCAAAACTTACGACAGAATAAAACATTTTCATGTAGAATTATTCGTGTTAACATTGTTAATAAACTTGAAAGGATTGACTGCAACCTATGAACCTGAAGGAAGTGAAAGTAAAGCACAGTTAAAGACTGAGGTCGGTAATCTGAGGCCTGAAGTAATTTTAGAAAATTCCCATGATAATTAATTTCCTTATAAACATGAAGAAGTGACTTAAGTGGGAAGTAACATGGAAAGCCACTTTATAGAATTATTGTTTTTGGAAAATCAGTGAAACTTGACCTAATGATATGAGAAACCTCTCATTAGACTGATTTTTTGAGAAAACGATAGGAAATGACTTAAGGTCAGAAGCCGTGACTTAAGAAACCCTTCGTCAGTACAAACTTTTGTAGACATTTGTAGATAATTGATTTGAGAAATAATAATTCATTAAAATGATTCTTCTTTGAAATCTGAAGCCACCTGAATCACCTGAAACGTCTTAAGTAAAAGGGATCTACCGGAACTAGAATTATAGTAAATGCCAACTCGAATGAGGTAAATTATTATGATTTGAGTAAATTTTTCCTGGTAATTTGAGAGACTTGGAGAGGTCCTAGGCGATAATCGGAAAAACCTAGACTCGCATGTGGAGGGTTGTGCACTAGATTTCCACCAGTGGTTATTTCCGTTATTACCAGTCCTACACGAATATCTTTAAATTGGCAAAGTATCATATTTTCCTCCAAATCATCGGAATCTGTTGTCGATTGAACTTCCAAAATATTTTAAAATGACACCATTTTTTGGGAAATTTCAGAGCTTCGCGGAATTCAGTTATGATTTCCAGATTTGGAAGAATCTCAGTAATTAGTCAAGATCTTTAGTTTACTGAATTATTTTAATGTGCTGCTTTGTAAATTTATAGGCCCTTAAGCGTTCCATTTTTCTCGCCTCTGGATATTTAGAATTTTCCAGGAAAAAGGTTTTCTTATGAAAACTACGGGTAAAACCTGTTGACTGATATCTAAATAACTGGAATACCACTAACATCCCTCGTGATAGAAAAAAATCCCCAAAGACATGAGATAATCAAATGGATTGTAAATATTGAGGTAGAGGAACTCACATGTATCGCCATTGTTTACTTTCCGAACAACCTACGCAGCATAATGGAGTGTATCGTTGTGTAGATGTATTTAATGCGTAGTTACGTGACGCTGTTTCAAAGGATGATAAAGTTGGAAGACAAAAACACTCCTGAAGACAAAATTGTTAAATGCGTTTGCCAATTTTGTCGCTCGGCAGAGCGCTAACGAAAAACACTAATAAAAATCACTCAAATCCAGGAACCGTCCAGATAAGTTAAAGTACCGTTAATAAGTGACATTAAAACGTGGAAATAAAATACCCATGCCGAAATGCTGTTGGCTCGAAATTTATATTATAAATGCGAATTTCGTTGCAATTATATGAAGGCTTACGGTGCAAATGAGCCGGTGTCTCGGTGACATAATAAAAACCGAAGTGGTGATACATCTTATTACGAAATACGTGCGTGTGTCACATTGGAGGCCAAAGTGTAAACGAGCTTGCGGAAAATTCACTTTGATACAGTGCTGAAGCGCCTATTCTCGACATCAAAGTCAGGAGTGGTTGCTCAATGTTTAAATTTAAATCACCTTTTCGAATTTGGGATTGTCGCGCAAAGGAAAAGCGAACAAGACGAGCGGGGATTTTTCGCTAAAAATATTAATTTTAGTCTTCCGCTCAATATTTACCTGTGTTGCTGCGGTATTCTCCGATATACCTCCTGGTGAGGTACCGCACGGTGAGAGCTGAAACAAATAAAAAAATCAAATTAATCTCAAACACATTTTTTAAAATTTTTTTTTATATTGCCCAACCATCGTAAATTTTGGACGATAAATGCAAGGTTGAGATTAGCTTTAGGTGCGGCCTCAACCCAAAAAGTTTTTGAAAAACGATGGGTCTGGCATCGTATTGAGGCGAATTAATTGGCAAACGAGTCGCCGATTGTGTTTTTTTGTTATTGTTTTATTTGCAATGGGGACCTGGATTAAAATGACTCGGGGTATGATTAAGCGAAAGCCCAATTTCTCAGTTTTTGTTTATTTTAAATCTGGAAGAAACGTATTAATATCGAATTTGAAAATCATCGCGGGAATTAATTCGCTCGCCTGGTTTTCACAAAGTTTACTGTCACATAAAGTGTGTCTTTCTTAATCATTATTACTGTGTATCAGTCAGTAAAACTTAGACATTGGGGTCACTTGAAAAACGATATGACCACACCCGGCATGATACTAAATTAACTATCAAATAAGTGGCTGATTGTGATTTTTGTGTTATTGTTTTATTTGGAACGGTAATCTGGATTAAAACGACCAATCCGTGGTATGATTAAGCGAAAGTCCAATTTCTCGGTTTTTGTTTATTTTGAATCTGGGAGACGCGTATTAATGTCGAATCTGAAAGTCATCATGGAAATTAATTTGCCTGTCTGTGTCTGGCCGAATTTATTGTTATATAAAGCAACTTTTTTTCTAATGGTTATTATTTTATTTTGCTTAGGGACACTGAGATATTAGGGCACTAGAGAACTTTTCTTCAAACTGTAAAACTTGGCTCAGAATTTCCGTCTAATTAAATGATTTTTAGAAAATATGGGATCTTTATTTCTACAAAACAACTTTTCAGTACACGCAGGAATCAGTATAGGCATCAGTATATGCGATTCCAAGCCGGGAAAAATACTTAAAAATTCACCGAAAAAACTTTTAAGTACTAAGCAATTAGTGACTTGCGACAAAAGATGTTCAAAATTGTCGTCATTGGTTTCATTTACACAAATCGTCTCTCGTCTTACCCATGATTCTGTACATGCTGTTAGAAGAGATTTTTTCCCCCAAACTATTTCTGCGACGTTTTCTATTCGTTTACGTAACTCTGTCATTGTGTTAATTTCAGTCGTAAACACCAGACTTTTCATATAACCCCACAGATAAAAATCACATTGATTTAGGTCTGGTGATCTCGCGGGCCATCTTATTGGTCCATTGCAACCTACTCAGTTGTTAGAAAATTGATTATGTAAAAAGTCCCGTATTTTTTTACTGTTTTTCACACGCGTAGATTCGGTTGTTTTTGAGATTTCGAAAAAATGTTACATAAAGATTATGTTTAGTTCTTAAAGCCTGTCGTGTGAAAAGAAAAACCCCTGCTTAAGATTGACCCTGTGTAAAGGTTATAGCCAAATTATATTTCTCTTAGATTATTTTCAGCAGTATAATTCTTTAATCCAAGTTGATTACATCGAAAAAAGCCTATCATTACTTAACATTCAGGAATGTTAAGGATATTTGGGTCTTATTAGAATAATGACACAATAGAACTATTGTCCCAAATTCGAATCTCCTGCTTACATCAATTAAGTCCGTCAAGCAAACCATTCATATTAAAACCAAACCCATCACCCAATAACTAAAAAAATACTTCGTCACCGTTCGTTAGAGGATAGAACCAATAATTATTTGTATTAGTTCTAAACGGTGATCAGTAAGGAGAGTTTTTATTTGAGCAACTAAAAATATGAAAATTTGTAAATTGCGAAGAAAAATGTTAAGCCTACGTAATCACATTGACAAATAGAAGCAGTGACAAAAACAGGTCAGTCATTACCTGTCTCCAAAAACAAAATACCCGAGCCAAAAATAATAATAGTAAAAACATCTACAATTCACTAAAGAACAAACACATTAAGGCTCGTTTTATTAATGCACCGATTGTCTAGTAGACACATCTATCAGATAAAGTTATCCAGAACATTCAATGTCTGAATCGACGTTTGACATTTAGCAGAACATTTGGCACCATTTCACTCATGCCGTTAAATCCAGACAAAGTATTTCTGATAAGTTTCCAAAGAGTAATCTAAAGGGGCATTGTAGCCAGTGTTTATGCTTTCCTGGTCCGTTTTTTAATTCCTTTTTTAGATCTCGCAAATTATGTGTATGGGTTGGATTCGAGCCAGGAAAACGCCATATTCCTATTCCTAAATCGTCCTCCTTGCTTACCTGATTTGCCTACGTTGGACTTTCCTATTACGGCGATCCGCACTTTGGGGATGTTGTTCTTGTCCTCGGTTTTCATTTTCTGGAAAAGGAATAAAGTTTTCAATCAGCAAAAGATGCCGAAAACAATTTATCTACGACGACTTGATTTTATTTATGTAAAACATAAATTGGCCAATGACGGCATGCAGCGGATTAAAACTTGGATTATCTAAAATCATAAATTTTCCCGAAATGAAGGATCACCTCGTAAAATTAATCCTTTCGGACACATTCTTTTGGTTTTTTTTATTGGGAATTACGTGGGGAGTCATTATTAATGGCTTGTTATTATCTATTAATACATAAATTCCGAACATCATTTTTCTGTTCAACGAGCGATTTTTTAGTGTAGGTAGAGACACTTTCGTGCAGCCTCCTTGCTATATCAAAAACCTATAAATCTGAAATTAAATTTCTACATCTCCCAGTAATTTAATGCAATAATCAGCAAAGCACTTTACAGGCAATTAAAGCACTGCACCAAAATTTGGGAATGCAAATAAATCTCCTGGTTATCGCACTGTTTCTCAGCAGCAATCTCATTTACATGCAAGAAAACGGAATCGATGAAGTAAATATGTGTGTACGTTAATATCTTTGGAATGTAAATAATCGATATTTTTCCTTTATTCGCCCAGATTAATCGCCACGGTTTAGGTTGATTTGCGTTGTAATATTAAATTCCTTGTTCAGTCAATCCATCGCTGAACACCTCCCGGACAATATTATTTATATTACATTGTCAAGTAGGAATTCAAAACACTGACCTACCTTCAATGTGAAATAATTCCGCCTTTTATTGGTGCGAATTAATTTTGGAACGAACTAAAGCAAACAATGCAAATTGCTCAAAAAGATGTTTGCAAATAGAAAAAATGGACATTAATGTTCTTGTCTGGTGGCGTGTTTTTAAATTGAATTTTGGCAGGGTGAATATAATGGAAATTTGCTTGAAAGCTTTTTTTAGCTTGAAGTCTGTGACCGCTCAGATTGACACCAATATTTTGTCTTCATTATGGATTTTTTTAGACGTTAGTTGGGACAGTGTTTCTGTCTAAAGGTCTGTTTGCCATTCTAAATTGGTGTGTTTGGATTGATGGACAAGTATGTAAAATCTCATGAAAATGTTGTATGCCGGATTGCAATACATTCACACATTTTTAACCTCTAAAATTGTCGCCGTTGGTTTCATTTATACAAATCGTTACTCGCCTTGTCCACCACTCTGTACATGTTGTTAGAAGATATCTTTCCTTGAATTATTTCTGCGGCGTTTTCTATCCGTTTACGCAACTCTGCCACTGTGTTATTTCCAGTCGTAAACACCAAACTTTTCATATAACCTCCACAGATAAAAATCACATGGATTTAGGGCTGGTGATCTCGCGCGCCATTTTATTGGTCCATTATGACTTATCCACCTGTTAGAAAATTGGTTATTTAAAAAATTCTGTGTTTTTCCGTTTTTTTCGTACGCGCATATTTCGATTGTCTTTGAGATTGCGAAAAAATATTTTTCTTATTATAATTATATAATTTTGCTTAGTTTTTTGAGGTCTACATCGTGTTGAAAAGAAAACCGCTACTTAAGATTCACCCTGTATATATGATTTTTGCAGCAGTTTCACTTTGGTTCAGATGAAATACTAATGGTTCTTTTTGAAAGGTGCCATCATAATTCCTTACCGACTTAACGATTCTTGGTGTTCGCTTGGGTTCAGAAGCTCACTTTAGATCAGTCTAAATGGTTCTTATAGTTCTTCTCATCATTTTTTTATATGGATTTCAAATTTTTAAGTCTCTTTGAAATTCAAATCGGCTCAAGTAAAGAGATTTTCAAGATTTCCTAAATTTTTTTAGGTGTTCTCCTGACAATTTGCAAGATTTTGGAAAGGGTTTTCAAGTACCAATCATCTATGTGATTTGGGCTATTTTAATGTCAAAAAATATATAGGGTGTTGCACAAAAAAATCGGTGTTTAGGTATCCAAAAGGCTGGATAGAACTTTTTTAGGCTTCTCTGCAAAAATTTTGTTAAAGGCTTGGTATCTTAAAGAATATATAGGACATTGTAGCGCAATTCATTAGAGGCTCTATATCTCAAAAATCGTTCTCATGATTTGGGTCGCTCAAGTGGCAATAGACGTATTAATGAAAATTTATCCCCAATAATTCGGATTAGTATTCAGATCTGAAAAAATATACAGTGAGAGTTATTGAAAAAACTTGACTTTTGGATATCTCAAGGGCTTAAACCCATTAAAAACTATATATTATTTTTTTTAATTTCCTTAATAAGGCTGAAATTGAAAGTGAGAATTATAGGTGGAAGAGATGGTAGTGCCTGTTTTCAAGGAAATTCAAACCTGTTGCCAAATATTTGTAAAACATAAATTCTACTAGTAACTCCCAATTATCTAATTTGAGAACGCCACTGGCCTCACTTAAATTTAACTATTATAGATTTTTCCTTTTTATAATCAACTTATAACCTGCTGCAACAAATATTCAGGAGCATACTTTGAGTATTTGCAAAGTTATTAAATTCAAAGTTGTTCCCAAAGATAAGTAAAACAAAATTTTTCATTTTGACTCTAACTTCGGTCTCTCCTGTCCGGAAAGGGACTTCCTCTCGCTTGAATTTTAAAAATAAAAAAAAACTCTTCTCAGACATGGGTAACGTAAAATCATAACGTAATCTATTCAACCATCAGTCAAAAACATTTTTCTAAAGAAACGACACAAATTTCTCTTAAAACTAACATCAAAACGGAGCAAATTCGATAGGTACCTTGAGACTTAGTGCCGGCAGAACCATCTTCTTGGACATCCATTTCCACCTCTGTAAAGTCAAAGTCATCAACCGAATCTAGTGGACCGGACGCGCGGTCAAGGAGACACACCGGACAAATCGCAGTAAGTTTACAAAAATTTCTCGGAAATCTTTGCTTTTCGGTGGAACTGTGATCACCAACTCGGACCCATCTCAATCTCGCATGAATATGCGGCGCCTCGATTTAAAAATAGTGCGCCGCCGCCAGTGGAATTTTTGGCCAGTGACGTACAGAAAAATGTCT
This sequence comes from Euwallacea similis, assembly GCF_039881205.1. NCBI lineage: Eukaryota > Metazoa > Arthropoda > Insecta > Coleoptera > Curculionidae > Euwallacea > Euwallacea similis. The sequence continues at coordinate 1,751,121 of NC_089610.1, forward strand.
CCAAAAAGGATCTTTTTCTCTGGTTTTAGGACCTCAAATCGCAGCATAACAGAACTCTCCAACCTGGATAAGGCTGCGCTTTCCGGGTGGATACAGCGGCGGCGCCAGTGATTTTGGTGGTGTTCCAAAATTTTAAAAATCTGGCCTAGCTCCCGCTAATAATCTGTTGTCGTAGGGCACTATTTAAAATTAGTTGTTTAAAAAAGTTAATCTATTTTCAGCCCCCTCACTACTACTTCCTTTGCCTCGCAGGAAGTAAAATTTCACTAAAATTCATTTCAGGAAATTTCTTTAGCCTTTTTTTACTTCATTTTTTGTTCCAGAATCAGTGCCAAATTCATTGGCTTTTGTCTCTAATTCTCTAGATGAGTAATATAATTACAGAGAAACGATGATAGAATTTCGGAATTTACATGTAGTTCTAATAGTTTTCATGACTTTCAGAATGCCATGCACTTTTTTGCTGTTATGTATGTATTTGCGTTACAAAATGCATAATGTATGAATATTTACTAATTTTAGATTAAGAATTTCTGGCAGTAAATGCGGATTAGCGGAAAAACACCGCAGGTGGTTTACGCTTATGTGCTGGAAATAGCAAGCAAAATGGGGTAAAGCCTTCTAAGGAAGAGAATGTATGGATCTAAAATCTGAATCAATAAGTAATGTTTTCTGAGCACAGATAATTGCAATTTTGATGCTCGATTTGAAGGTCATTTCAGGCTCCAAAAATAGTGAAATTGTGTAAAGCCTTTTGTTTTGCGAAGCATTGCCATCAAAGCGTTTGGTGATCGTTTTATAGGTAATCAAAAGCGCATATTCCAGATCCCCATAAATTTAAACTTTAAGATAAAACGCCTAGTTTCCTCTATTGACCCGAGCTTTGCCCACTTCTCTAAAATACCGATACTTCAAATTTTCAATTTTTAACCTACATTTACCTAAGCAAGTTCTCTTGAAAATCTAAGAAAGGCGACTTTATTCGCATTCCCAAGGAGTGGAAGTCTCACCTTGAAATCAATTATTCAGAGGAAAACTTCCACCTTAAATAGAATGATTCGATCATTGACTTCTTCAGATACGGAGCATTTGCGGAAACACCTGTCAACATTAAGTAATGGATAGCGACAAACAAGGAAAAGCAGGCAGGAACTTTTCCAAAGCACTTTATATTCAGGCCGGTTTATTACTGAACATGGGAAAATTTAGAACTCTAAATTAAACCATCAGGAAGATATTAGCCGAGTCTTAATTGGCAGGTCGTAAGTTATAGCCATCCGCGATATTATGTACTAATCTCCGGACTTTTAAAATAAACAAACTTCTGTCGCAGTTGTGCCTGTTTCGAAACTGGAAAGTGGACAGGCAATTTCCGCGTTGTTGTGTTATTTCTGTTTTTTTTTTGGTTTAACAGAAACGCCACAAAAATTACTCTTTTGGCTTCCATACAGGTAGGAAATTATATTAAAAGTGTGGGAGATGAAAATGTGTAATTATGTAGTTCAAAATGTTGTACCGTGGGCGTAGACGTTGACCTTTAGTGAGTACGGGAAATTTAACATTATCCAGAGAAATTACTGCGACGCTACAGGGATTCGTTCGCGCAACTTTGAAGGATTTTCCAGAAATTCTTTGTGTTCTTGAGCTACACAGGCCTTCGCAGAAGCTTTCTAAAAGACATTCCCATGAATCCTTTCAATTACTTTCTTCGAACTTCTAACGATTCTGGTATCTTTCATCCAATCATTTTCATGGAATTACTTCCATCAATCCCATTTCACGGGAATTTTTCGAATGCATTTAAAGCATACCTGGAAATGTGTTTTATTGCACCGGTGATTATGCAAAAATAAGGGACAATAACACTAAATTACTCTGCATAATATCAATTTGACACACGAGAGTCGGCTGGCGCTCGCTTCAAAAAACGTGACTGAAAGATAAAAGAAAAAATATCGACCCAGATTGCAAAATAATCCGAAGAAGAAGAGTTTCGCACTCTGTTACATTTGCATTTTATTCGACGTCACAAAAGTATCTGTAACCCGTCACTTGGAACGCTGATTAATTACCCTCATTTTTAAATGATCAGCTTGTTGGTCGTCAAGAGCATTTTTCAAAATGTACACCTCACTGCCTGAGAATCCAAAATATTTTAATCTCGCTTGTTTTCGGGAATTGTGTTAAACGACTTGGAAAGTCATTGTGTCGGCTTTTTTGTTTATGGCCTTAATGGGGTTAAGTCATTGGAAATTTCGTTTTTTACCTTAATGATGCCATTATGGTGGGTCTTGTCAGCTTTGAAAGTGGCAAGAGCTTTTCAAAAAAGTCGCAACCAGATGTGACCATATCAAGCTGGTCGTACACTATCATCGGCTTTTATTAGCACGTCCTAAATCATTCATGTCGCAGACACAACAGGAGAGCACGTAAGAATCTTCATACAGTTCTTCATAAATATCTCGGTTATAGCTACCTTTCAGTAATTTAGTTGCGAATCCATCTTTTTAATCCCCTTTAAAATATCTTTATTTTAATTATTTTAAGTCCCATTTGATTACAAAGGGCTCTCCGTGATGTTTTCTTGTGACCGTAATTGAGTGATTATGGTCCTAGTACAATAAAGATAATATGTTGAGGTTTTCAGAAAGAACAAGGGGCAAGCGCGGAGGTTGATGAGATGGATTAGAAAGGCAATAATATCAAGTTAGATGTACGTACAACACGTGCCATGAGCAAGAAACTCTAACACCTCATAACTGAAGGTGGAATCGTACTCTTCTTCTAAGTTGGGTCTAGGTATTCTCTTTTGCTATCGTTCTTCTGTTAGGAAATGTTCATGCTTACGGTACTTTTTTTGTGTTTCTCAGTGAATGTGCACGATAATGTAGTAGCACATCCTCGATGGAGTTCTTTTTGGTAAGTTCCCAGGAGAGTGTCTACTCCCTTTTTAGGGAGTTACCATTCATTTTAGGGATCATTAGCTAGTTGTTGAAGATCAGAAAGTAACAAAGTACTTGAAGGATCATAATGATGTTAGTTGAAATTTTATGATCAGTTTTAGAGACTATATATTATTTCGCATTTGTACCGCATATTTTGGTACCGAACATTAACTGTTGATTTATTTTTACGGGTTAATAGTACTCCTTGACCTTTCTTTGTACGCGACACCGGAACTGATTATTGATGACATTGTTATGACCCACAAAGGTATCATAGTGTACGTTTATTATGTTTACTATCGTTTTATTGTTGATTACTTGTTTGCCATATTAAATGGTCAGATGGTCACCTAGATATATAGAAAAATATCGGAAACTGTTTAGCTGCTGCAGCTAGCCGGAAATTCGTTTAGAACAGGTTGTATTTTTGAGGAAATCGAGATAGAAGTTCAAGAAGTATTCTATTTCACAAAGTATCTTTTAATATCTTGAAAAATCTCTGTATATTATTAACATCTATTCTGCCTATTCCAGTTTTTCTAACTTAAAAACGCCCTTAAAGAAAAAACCTTTATTTGTATTTTCGGGGACATTGGCCCGAAGTATCCAGGCTCAATTATAGGATCTAAATAAGTTAAAAATAATTAGAAATATCTCAGGAATTTGTAGAGAAACTTAACTAAAAACATCAAATTCATTGTTTTGGGGAGTGCTATAATCTATTTAAACAGTTATTAGATCTCTCTTAATTTACGAGATATGGGGTGATTTTGCAATTTTTGCAATTTTCGGAAACAGTGAAAATGAAGACTCCTCAAACTGAATTTCCAAGACTATTAATCTTCAAATTACCGTTGCCACCTCATTCAGGTTCGACCTAGAACCCAAATTAGTTTAGGCGAAAATTGACATTAGAAGAGAATTTCTAGAAACGGGAGGTATGTGAAGTAGAAAGGATTTTGAGAGAGAATTTTGAGGACACATAAGATATATTCTCAAAAAACCCTCCCCATTCAAATTTTTAAGCGTATCATCTGTGGGACAATTAAGCCAAACTTAAGCCAAATGAATCAATTACAACCTGAACCCATAACTGAGTTCCTTAGACTCATAACATAAACTTCAAAACACGGACAGTACACAAAACATTCGTCTGAAACTCACCACTTTTAGCGTAATGCACCAACCACAACTTCTTCAGCCCCAAATAAGTTCAATGATATAGCACTCGAAGGAACGCGTTAAAACTTTTCGCGCAAACTTTCGCTCTGAAGCGCTAAAGTCCTCGTTCAACGTATGAATGGACTGTGGAATATCTCATCCAGACGCGCTCGTATTTATAAACTCCCATTTCCATGGATACGTCGCGACGCCAAAGCCGATTTCCACCTGGTGGAGACGTCGACGACGGCGGCGGCGTCTTCGGCATGTGTCAAGGGTACCGTGGGATTTCCTTTATTGGATCTGGAAAAATGCCTGGAAGGCTCTTTGAAGAAGAGATTACTGAGTTTTGGAAACAGAGCACTTACTTCCTACTTGGAGAGCTCTTGCTAATCACACATTTCAATTTTGGGTAATATGTAAGTTGGTGCCGCAGTTTCGAGGCATTAAGCGAAGTTGTGAAGTAGGTCGACTTCAAGGATTGACGTCAAAATTATGCTTGCGGATGATATTTCAGGATCATCGATACAGTACAGGTCGCCTTCTCGAATGAAATCCCTAATGAGTTTTTGAAAAATGCTGTTAAAAATAGCTATTAGGCCACATGAAAACTGAGATCAATTCTTCAAACTATTGGAAATAGAATAGTATCATATCATTGCATAAAGTCAAAAGTGCCATTCCAGTTTCGCTAACAACTCAATTTGCAATCTTCCTTTAACTCCACAGAGCTCTATCAGCTGGCCTCATATTCCAGGAAAACCATTAAAAACTGAACTTAAAGCAAAGAGATAATTACCTGCTTTTAATCTCCATGTACTCAATCCCGCTCCACGTGCAGGATAACTTAGCTAATCCAAAAGCAAGCAGGAGATTATTTTATTGAGTCGTGTGGCTATCCATTCTCTGCGGATTTGCACTATTTCCCACATTGGAGAAACTTTGATAACTTTCAAGTTAATCACGTACTAATAATAGTCCACTTCAGTTAATTGCAATCAGGCCGAAAATTAAAGTTGTTTTAATGGGTATGAGTTGGCTATATTCAGAAATTTTTCCAAAAAGGTTTTCAAAAAGCGAAATTACGTTATTGATCCGGAAAACTCCCTCATATTTGTGTCCAGCAAGACAAAAGTGGACTTTATGGACCGTATAAACGTGGCAAGTAAACCGTGTCAGTGAGGACACGCGAGGATCATGATCATAAAAACGTTTCCGGTTCTCCTATTTCCACAACGTGAAAATGGCGAATTGTATACAAATTTAATACACACTGTTGGCATCACGTTGCCAGGTTGCATCCAGGCATTTAGCTGTGTTGTATCCACTTTTATATGTGCCGGTATTGTATTACTTCCCTGTGTAATAATTAATAGATAGGATCAGATCTTATTTTGCGCCCCTTAGTCGTACTAGAATTACTGACTTGACTGGATTAAAAAGTTATTGAATCCAAAGTCTTGTGAAGGTGGGCGAAACGAGATAAGGAAAGAACTGGAAATCTTAAATAAAGATTGTCAATATATTATTTAAATTACCTAGCCAAAGTAGAAAGGACATTCTTTCCAGGAGAACAATTGGATGTATTAGATCTGCGATGCTTTATATTGAATATATTCTAACAATCCGCAACAGTTTTAAGATAGTATTGTTAAGAAAGTATGCTGATGTTTGGAAAAGTTGCTGCGCGAGAAGTTTTTGAAATGTTCTTAAAAATCGTTGTTATTTTTCCGAATTTTTTAAGGGTTAATTTCTGGCAATTCTTACGTATTTTATAGGATTCTTTAAAATTTCTACAATTAACAATGCGTCTTTTGAATTCAAGTGGTATTTTTGACGAAGATCGGTAGTTTTGAGAGGGTTTTAAGGACCTGAAGGAAGCTAAAGTCTGGATTAATATGGAAGCTACTTAAAAGCGGTTGTTATTTTTGAACTTTATGAGGAGAAATTCTGGTAATTCCCTGTATGGAAATCTAGAAAAGATTCTTAACAAAGGGTTTCGCAATTGCAGGTGCTCAAACACAATGGTTTTTAGTACTAATTAATTAAAGAGGAATTTATGGCATTTGCAGAAATATTATTCAGGATTTTTTTTTATTTCTTTCAATTAACGACAAATTTTTGGAATTTAAGTTACATTCATGACGTTCTATGATTTCTTGGAACTTCTAAATTGAATTTCAGGAAACTGAACTATGCTGAAATCCAGAAATGATGCCAAACAAACAGTTTCGAAAAATTCTTAAAACTTTTATTCTTTTTGTTCTCTTTCTGGTAATTCCAGAAGTATTATTCAGAATTATTGAAACTCTCTTCAATTAACGATAAGTCTTAGTTGTATTCATAACGGAGGTAAATGATCTTTTTGAAAGATTGACAATAATTTTAGGGGAGTTTTACATAAAACTCTGAATAAGAGATTTTTTCAAACATATCTAAAAATCGTTGCTATTTTTCCAATTTTTTTTTTGAAGGAGAAATTCTAATTCTAGAAGTATAATTAAGATTTGTTGAAATGTTCAGACTTTTTGTTACACTGATAATAGAGTTTGACATATTTTTAGGAAATTACAGAGGACTTTGAGGCGCTTTTCGCGGGAGTTTTGAAATTAATTCGAAGGTCTCTCGAAGAACCAGTTCGAAGCATTGATCGAGAAGAATCAGAGATCTAATGCAACAGTACCAGCATCTAAGGAGAATGACTAGACGATTGTAATCAACTACAAGAACTATCTGCAGATGAGCTTAGCGTGCCGGTCAAGGGAGGAAATTTTATTATAACTCCATCTAGGCTAGTTCAGGAGAACATTAAAGCTAACGTTATCTATGTTTGCTGCCAATCCAAACCGTTGAGCAGATAAGGGCAGAAACATCACAGATTTATAGATTGCGTCTGTAACTATTAATAATGGCACAAATGCATGGAAACTGAAGCGTGATTGGAAACTTTTGAATTTTTAAGGAAAACCAGGTACAATATTAATTAGTCATTAGGCTTCAATCAAAATGTTTGTTTTACATACTTTCAACGGTTTTTAATGCTCCATTTCAACGATTATTAATGCTCCAGGTAGATAAACAGACATCTAGACATCTGATTTACATGTTCGAAATATCAAAGTCCAGTGGATAAAAAGAATTTGAGCTTAAATATTTACGTCTTGGAAAAAAGTGGTCTAAACTGCATATCTATTGTTGCAATCTATTTTGAGACTGATAGAAATGCTGAGGTTACGTGACTCAATGAAACCCTACTATTCTTCATCTAAATATACCTACATTCAGCAGCGATATTGTCTATCAAAAGTCCAACCTTTTGAATAAGATTATCCAATCTGCAGCAACATGTAATCAGGCTACATAAAGGGGGAAAAGCCCTAGAAAAACAATCAATACTAGTTGGTAACAATACCAGTAGTATTACGATATTCCTTTTGTCTTTTATAACAGAAAAACAAGATCTTATGAGCGTAGTTTGTAATATGAGTGTTTGTCTATAATTTCCTTATTAAACGACGGAGTTGGTTGCATAAATGAGTGTTATTAGCGCATGTCTCTAAATAATTTTAAAGTAAATTAAATTTCTTTTAAAGTTCAGATATTCAATTCATTCAAACTAAACCCAGCAAGTTTCTACGTTAGTCCACGCCCCAAAAACCAATATTTAGGTAATCAATCAGCGGCTCATATAAATAGAATCGTTTATATAATTGGTCCCCTTGGTGCGGACGACTTGCTTAAAATCAATTTATTGAAATAATATATTGTTGTCTTCCTTCCGCAAATAGCCACAAACATAACAAATCCCAAGAAACTTTCTTTAATTTGTTCTATTTTCGCACGCGAAAATCTATTTGTGTCTCTTTTTATTTACCAACAGTGAGGAATCAATTTAAAAATGGAATATAATCCGAAAGATGCTATTTAAGCTGCAGCGGTGTTTTTACAAGCCAATCTGGATGGTACAGATGAAATATCCTTTGATATTTTTTTTAATGTATCGGTCGACGCGTAGAAGTGCATCTTTAAAAACAGCCAATTTAAGACTGTTTCAGCGAGTTTCATTAGAAGATGTAACGTGGCGTAATCTCTTTTTAACAATAAAAAAACACTGAAAAAAACTAAACTTTTTCCTAAAACATTTAGTAGTAGTGTGGAATGGCAGTGGTCACTAGTATTAAGACAGAATAGGCACAGTGCAATTATGCACTGTCTAGTCATCTCTACAGAGATGTACACAGAGCATGGAGTTTTTGCTAAATGTCTCTGCACAATATGGGTTAAAAACCAGAGTCACTGCTGATTCTGTCAGGAGGGAGTTGAAGACACTCCATAGCGTCCCCTCTTGGTGAGTCTCGAATGGAAATTGAAGCGAGAGAGAGCAAGGGTGAATAGATCGAAACTGGAGCATGAGACAATAGGGAAATAACTGACGGAAAATGAGAGGAAATGGATGGAGTTCAAAACTATAATGAAGGACATTACGGAAAGGAGGAACGTGTGCGTTTGTGGTGCTTCGAAGTAATGTTGACAGGACAGTTCCGGGACCAGAGAGAAAGCAGGGGATGATTTTAGTGGGTTATGTACGGATATTTCAAATCCTACACTATTTGATTGTTACCATCGGGCCTTTTGAAGATTTCTACCTCTTCAGGCACAAAAAAAACATTGCTAGTCAACATATATGAACCGACACCTATAATTCTTATATGGATATTTTAATAATTTAATTCATCAATTTATAATCACTACTACACTTTACAAACTTTAAGCGCCAATATCTCGGGTGTCCTTGGAGCAATTGTCTTGAAGATGCACTTTCATGCACGATCGTCCTCATATTTTTTGCGACAGTAGAAGAGGCTCTAGTGCCTAAAATAAAAGTGTCTTTAGTTGCGTGTCGAAAACTCCTCAATCTCTATAAGCAAGGGCTCCAACCATATTAAATAATCACACCGAAAAACTGATCTCAAAATTTAAAAACCTTCCTGAAAATAACCAAGCTCGTCTTATTGTACTTTTTGCCACTTTCGAGTATAAACATCTTGGAAATCCATTAAGCATTTACCCTAAAAAATAAATCAAATTCATCATACTTTTTTCTTTGCAATTTGTAAAGTACCTCTCATATCAGTCGCCTTTGAAACTTTCCATTTGGCGTTGTATCCAAAGGGGGATTCACGGAGACCAACCACCCCTGGATGACGCCAGCAACGGGAGTGCCATCTCCAGAAAGATAAGTAAAAAGGGAATGATGCCACGTAAATTTTCTGAATTAAGTGATAATAAAACAGTTGGCGCCTTAAGCAGGAATCTCAGGAGATATAAATAAATGGGTTTTGTTGTTTTCTCATAAAGAACGCGGTCATTAAAACCGATTTTATAATCCGAAAAATGTCACTCCGCATTCTTTCCTCGGAGTTTTTCTCCGTGAACTTTCCGAATAAAAAGCTCTAATTTGGGGGTTATGGAACGATTAATCATATCTCTATTTACGGGTTTGGACAATAAAGTGTCGAAGGTAGAGACAGCGTCACATAAAATACAAGGGTTGCACGTCTCGAAATAAATCAATCCTTGAGGAAAGGTCAAATTTCTTAAAGATTGATTGCTAAGAATGTTTCGAATAACTTAAAACCACAAATTTTGGACTGGGACTGTGGGGGAAATTTAAGAGTTTTCTGATACACTCAAAATCTCTTGGCTATTGTGTTTGCAAATTAAGGGCCAATAAGAAATCGTGAGAAACAAGTCTTGCAATTTTTTGTTTTCTTTATCTCAGGCATTACAGTATGCTGATTCGAAATAAATTGGAAGTACTTTTAGCGTCCTTAAAGCAATCTTATATATTTCTTTTTTGTCAATGTAAGGAGGGTAAAAATTATCTTTTCCTTTCACAAGCGAGCAAATAAAACCCCTATATTTTCACTTGACAACCAATCCATAAAAGAAGTCACCAATTATTTATTCAAGATTGTTACGTAAGGTAAGACCTAATTAAAAAGATACTCGTTTCCTCTTTCGAGAAAATTACTTTGTTGCTGTGCAAGATGCTCGCATATAAGAAAATGGAAACGTGAAAAATTTTCCTTTTCCCTTTATAAAATCAATCAATATGACCTAACAGCTCCTTCACAATGAAAAAACGGTATCAAATTCCAATTTGTAATGGAAAGTCTATAATGACTTATCCCGAGTTGTTGCCTAAGGACTGAATTTGCAATGTGGAATGAAAGTTAAAGGGATGATAATTTTGGTCCACGTGGTAGGAAATACTGCATTGTATAAAAGAAGTAAATTACAGAAAGTCAAACTTGATTCAATGTTAAGGAAAATGATTAAGGCCGGAAAATTCAGTTAATATATTTTTTTTGAATGGAAAATAATTATGGACAGAAAAGGTCAATTCCAATTTCTAGTTGGTTTACTATCCATGAATCAATGTGGATAGAGTTCATATATGAATTGAATTAAATTAAGGAAAAATTGAATGACACTTATTGAATGAAATATAATATATAAAATATATTATGAATATAATTCTTAAATATGTAAATATGCACTCAATCATAATGAAAAATCTCTGAAAATGGTGTCTATCTATGATGAAAAAATATCTACATGCAATATCATTAAAGTATATTCTTATTATTTTTTGTATACAGAGTGTAACATACAATATCATCATAGTTTCAGAGAGCAACAGTACTCTGCAAAATAATAAAAAGGTGCCAATGGACCCATGGTCAAAAACACAATTTTTTTATAATTAGGGTGGCAGTGTTTCGTATTAACATAACAACACAGTAAATTTTCAAAATGTCGACTGTTTTCACCAGCATATTTCCAAGCCTTAAACTAAAATTTTGTCATATCTTAAGCAAGATTTGATTATTGTTTCTGATTGCATTTACACCTTCTTGAATATTATCCCATAACACCTTTCTGCTGTTAGGTACAAATTTGTATGTCAATGACATCAAAAGTTCCAAAAAAGAAATCTAATGGGTTTAAGTCCTGATTTCATGATATTCACAATTTTCACTACCTCGAGAAATCCATGGATGTGGAAAATTTAGATTAAAGAACTACCTTACAAGTATATGATAATAAACAGGGGCGCCTTTTTGCATAAGCCGCAAACATTGTCTTAAGACCAGAGGCACATTCTGCAAACCTTAAGGTAAGTCATTTTTCAAGGTTTCTACCAATTTTTCTCCACGGTTCATGTTCTCTCATTAAATGAGGATTTTCTGATGTTTAAGAATAGTATTTTTCACACCTCCCTCGCAACACTAATCGAAAACGCAACAACAGGCTCAGTTACTAAATACTATTTCTTAGGGTTTATAACCTCTTCCACAGCATACAATGGGGCAATCATCCACTTCTTTAAAGTAATTTTGTTTGTTTCTGAAGGTTAAATTGCATTGCTTATTATAATATAAAACAACATTGATTCCAACATCCATTAGTACATAGTAAACAGTAAATGCATGAATTAAATGCAATTGTAAATAATATAATAGCGAAAACAAATATTTTTGAGGTTATGATGAAAGCAAGAGACATCTGGGAGAGGTCCCCAATATTATTATCTTGTCTCTCTCTGAGTAGTGTAACTTAAAAATCCGAGACAAGGACAGGTATACGTTTTCAATTGTTTAGCTCGACGATCGCAGCCCAACAACCAATAATCGAATCCATATTGCACATATGCCATCTTTATCTGGTATTCGCTTCAATGTTTTAGTACTCTATCTTACCTATGGTGACATATTGACCCTCTTTCTTCAGAGCTATCTCTTTATTAAATTGACCATCCCCTTTAATTGGCGCTAAACACTTCGCAATGGAATGTCTGGCATGTTGACATGACCTATATTTGGAAGCGCCATGTTTGTTTTCCCTTTAACTTGCAATCTGTAGTCACCTAGAACTGACCTTCACGGTAGCATGTGGAAGGAACACGAGCATTTCAATATAAAGAAACTCTTTCAGCCTAATTTTGCCGAACTTTTTAATTTAAAGTAAAAATAAATTTAAACGAAAACAAAATTATAAAACCTATTGAAAATGTTTTTCTACTACTAAGATCGAGAACTCCACTCTTTACTTGATGGTTCGACATACTCTATCAAATACTTCAAGAGTATTGGAAAGATGATTTTAAATTTGATTAAATGTTAGGAATTTTTTCAAATAACTGAAAACAAAATGATAAAAAGTGTTGAAAATATCTTTTAAAAAACGTAAAAATTTACCATTCTATCCCATTTCGTATATCGAAAATGATTTATTAATATTTTAAAACTATTTTGCAGAGCACTGTCGCCCCCTGAAGTATCTCCATGATGATATGTTATACCCTGTATATGCAACAGTTCTATCGGTTTGTGATTGTGTATTAAATATGTCGTAGATAGAAGCATTCACCAACATGATTGTTCATTATTCCAGGTCACGATACCTTATGGGAAAACTTACAAGAAAAGTTCATTTATTCATCATCACAGCATCAGATCATGTCCTGAGAAGATTCAAGAAAATTGACTCTTCATAAAATATGTCCGAGGTAAAGGCAGCAGAAGCTTGGAAATGGGGCAAAAAAGGTGGCTTTATTCTCTTCAAGTTGCCCAATTGGAAGGAATATCGTATATCGGCCATTGCTTGAGGACCAAGGCAAGTGTGTCAGATATATTACTTGTTGAAAATAACACAGGAGGATGGTAGTGGGGAAAATCCGATGCTGTTATTGCAAGGTCCTTTTGCATGATCCTGCTTAAATTAATAACGATTTTGTCAAAACTTCCTACAACCATTTAAAACTGATGAAACTATAATCAATGAGCTCATTAAATCAATGCCAGAGGAGCAGTATAATTTAATTAAAAACTTTGTTCAATCGTTTGCCATGGAGTTTAAGATAACTTCAGAATTCGATACGAGTGATAGAATACAACGAAAATAATAACAGTAAAATAAAAATAAAATATAAATTATAAATGAACTGTAAAGTTACGCATAAATGCTATATAAACGTATTTTGTTTTTACTAGAGTGGCGAATAAATGTTATGTTTCCACATAAGCAATCGTCATAAAAGTGATACTTACACGTTGTCAAAATAATGGTAAAACTGAAGGTTATATAACGTGTGAAAATAAAAGGTTCTAATGGTCCTTTTTCCTGATTTCCTATAGAGCAAGTTTAAGAATTGTCGGCTATTAAAGTGTGAATCAACCACCGGTTCGGGATTTTATTTATATCCAGCAGAAGCGCTTGTTTTAGTCTGTTTTAAGCCTGTAACATGATGTTTTTGTCGTCAATTTTGCATGACCATGCCAGATTTGTCTGATGATCTGAATTTGGTTTGACAAATTTGGCGCCAGGCCATCAGTCTTTGCAAATTAAGCCAGAAAATCCAGTAGTGGTAGCCACATGATTTATATCAGTTTTGTTGGTAGTTGCACGCAAGACTGATTGCAAAACGTTACGTAGAACTCAGGATCTAGTCAAAGTTGAAATAAATTGTGAAATAACTATCAGCATTTTGAGATATAAAATTACACCCTTTCCCACAAACCAAGAGGAATGAGTAACCAGACTTCAAAAATGGACATACAAAATTGCATAAAATCATAATGTGGAATTTCATCTAAGGTAAATTATTATAAATCAACGCATTCCTAAAGAATTTTATTTATTTTTTTTTCAATTAAACCTGAAATCTTCTCAATAATATTTTCGTTATTTATTCTGGAAGTGTCTGTTCCTGGCAGGTTAAAAATGGAATTATCAAGTAAAGTTTCAATTGCAGACTAACTTGTAAAAACATTATTTGCCTCTGTAACTGAGTATTACTTCATCGGGTTGATAAACATCTGTTTGACCTAGTTTACGGACAATTTTCTTCTTGTAAGGTTATAGAAATTTTCCACTGTGGAAGGGGTTATAGCTTAAAAAGAGAAACTCAAGTAGTTATAAACCTGATCAATTTACGGTCCATATGAAAGAGATTATCCAACGAGTTGTCTTGGTGTTAATTACCTCGTAATTTTGCCGAAAATTAAATTTCTGGGAACGATCAAAATCGGAAAAACACATTTCTTTTTCACTTTTCAGCAGACGACCTATTAAAACACATAAATACGCAATTCAGAAAATTAAAAATTATTTAAATTTCCCATTTCGGTTATTGGCCCATAAATCTTCTCGATATTTGGAGTAATAGGTTGGATGACTTGGTTTAGTGACAATTTACAAATTGTAGTGGTAGTATATATTTTTTCTGGCATTATACATAAAATTTGAAGGATATATTGGGTTGCCAGATGATTTAGCTATCACTGTTGCTTTTGAGAAAAAAAAACGTATTTTTGGAATGTCCCATTAGAAGGCCCTTCAACTCAGAAACAGTCCAGAGGCCAAAGAAAACATACAATACTTGCACATAAAAATCGGCGCATTGATTTTTCTGACCAAAGTCCATTATTTTATATTTGCAGTATCTCCTGTGATTTATAGAGATTTTCATTTACCCAAGTTAATTATTTATGTGACCTTGCTTTTAGGGGTTATTCTGTTTATTTAGGTTAAATCGGGAGACTAGTTTTCTCGGGATTGCCTTGAAATCTCGCAGAATCATTCGGAGACCCTGAAAACTCTCAAATATTAAGGTAACACGAATAAATCTTTCCATCAATCGCTGTATTATTAGCATGAGTTATTGCTTCTGAACCTTCTGAAATTTCATCGGCAAATCTCATCGAGGTCCACTTAGCCAACTTATGAGGCAATATTATATGTGCATTTGTTTTTTATATGCTGATATGTAAGGACACACGGTTTTTAAAGAAACGAAATATTGATATCAGTCTGAAAGTCGTAGGTGCAACGTAGGAGTTTACGTTCAAGTAGTTGATTCCCCTGTTTTTCCCCTATCAAGGTGTATTATCTATTTTGCCCTACATGGATACCTAGAGCATACAGAGTATATATTTAAATGCTTCCTTCCTTTCTTGAAATGTGTGAAATTGTTTCTAAATTTACGAGACACTTCATGAATATTGACATTCATGGGAGAGGGGAAACATTATACGGGATAATCCTGTCGCTTCACTTCCCATTTCTCCCTGAAGATGTATTTCCGTAAATCTCAAAAAGCAATGTTGGTCGACTGACACTTTATTTTAAAGAAGCATTAAATCTTCATGTTTTGGCAAATCTCTATGTTCCAGCACTCCAAAAGCAACATGCATTTGAAAGACGTATGTAGAAATCGAGGAGTCCAGCCCATCACAGTCTTGTAAACGATTTGTAGGAATCAGACAATCACCTAAATGGATCAAAAGGTGGAAAATTGCTTCATTGAAAATGATTGTGGTACGCCAATGACTTTTAGAGCGTCCTTGCTGAGTGTCGTCGAAGTTCTCTATAGTTCGAGAACTTTGCGTGTAAGCACAATGAAAATAGGGGTGTAAAGGACTCATTTCAAAGTCAAGGAACAGAAAGGTATAGACGTGATATAAAAATACGTTTATTTCGAAATGTTACAAATTTAACGAAGGTAGGGAGGGCTTATTTACATCTGTAATCGATCTTGGAACAGGAACCTCAGGAACAACTTACGAAGTAATTTATTTCACTGTTAAATAATGCACCTACGCATAGGTGTACTACGGCTAAGAGGTAATCATCGGATAATTTACTATTGATATTCTTAAAGCGTAACTCTTAGATAACTAGCAAAATCGATCTTCTGTTGAGCTGTTGCAGTTATTTCGATTTAACCATACGTGGATGTATTAGAACATTAGTTCTTGAAATAAAAAAGGTGAAAGTTTTACTATACAGGGCAACCCTTTTTTGAGGATAATTGGGGCTAAAATCTAGCCGGGTACATCATCAAAAATAATTATGTACATAGGTGTAACATAAGGGTACATTACATGACCATCACATAGCATGTGTGCTTATGAAAAACAATATCTTCTTACAATGGTTTCAAAATCATCAATTAAAGTTATTTTTTAATTTTAATTATAATTAAGGAATTACGATAATGCGTTAGTGTACGACGCATCGTCTGCAGATGATGCTCTACCTCAGATGATATATGAGCATCATAAATATGGTATCTGGGAGTATCCTCCAGGTTTTCGTCCATTCTGGACCAGGAGAAAATATCTCAACCTATACAAGTATTAATTGGAGTTCCTTTCACTGTGATTCCTGAATCGCAGCCGCCAGTCAACAATCTTTCCCGAGCGAACAGTGGCATTGCCACGTGCTCAGCAAATTGCTCTATCTTTTGATTTGCGACCAATTTTTCTATGGACGAAAAACAAATTTAAATAAGGGCACCCACGAGGGAATTAAAGATATAAATAGAGCCAAATCTTAGCAATCACTGAAAGTTCTCAGAACGCGGACTTAACTGCAAATCGAGTCTTGAAAATTTTAAATGCAACTGGACAGATAATTTAATACGTTCTCCATCGTCGATTGACAAAACTTAAACATGGGAAATTAACTTTTCACATCCTCTCTAATGATCACATAAATCGGCTCCACAGGTTAATAGCATCCCTAAACATCTAAATCTCAAAATTAACCCTGTCTCACATAAAATAAAATCGTTAGTCTAAAGTACACGGACCAAACGAACCTTTCCGAAGTCGTTAAGATCCCTGGAAAGCAACCTCAGCTTTGTCCCTGCACAAACATGAAATATTCGCTGAAAATGCAAAGCCCTGAACATCTCAATGGGACATAATGAAAGGTTAAATACAGGCCGATTGATTTTCATGATCCGAATTTATGTGGCAAACGAAAGCAGCAAGTACCTTTATTTCGGTATCTGAACCCTTAGTATGGGATCAGAGTGAAAAGTCCATAAAATAAGAACCGATTTGATTGGTCCATTTTAAAGATGAAGGTATGTGCGGAGAACCTGCTGTGCATATTGGACCTAATTTTCCCTTTACACGAAGACATGTGTTAGTACCAAAAACGTTTATCCAATATTCAATGGACAAGTTTAAAGTAAGGCTCAGACACAAGTCTACTAAATAAAGCGTGGAGAACGTGTGCGAATAATGTCAAAGCAATTTTCTCTTTCGTGGTTTCATTCAATTCAATAGGCCTTTTAGAAGTCAAATTAAGCATATACGAAAACGTAGACATGGGCTAGATGTGATATGAATCTATCGATATAACTCCGCATAAAACGGAGATATGTTGATCAATGGTTACTAATGATGCAATTAGATTTTCATCGTATATGTTCTTATATTAGTGGAATTGCCATATCGAATCGATAAGCTGAACATTCCTACTAGAATCCTTTATAATAGACTCGAAATTACACGTTTGCTTGGGTGATTTGAAGTCGTATTAGGTGCACATGCAACAGATTATTATTAAATAGAGCAGAGAAACCACGTGTTGACCATTATTAGACCTGCATGTCACGGATATAACATGTGCCCGGTTTTACTACTTTAATCACAGTTTAAAAGCATAAAATGTATTTTACAAATTCTTACATTAATTCGTAAGCAGGCCGTAAAACTTGGTCTTTAACTTTCGTTACGCCACTGATTCTGCACTACCGCGAAGCTTTGAATTTGCTTAAAAAATCTTAAATTTACATATCCGTTTGGAGAAACAAGGTCGCACTACGAGGGCATTGAAAACAGTAAAACAGATTAAAAATTTTCCTTAGAATTAGGTAAAAAATGTATATTTTTTTCATATCTGTGAAGCTCTAACTTTGCTTAGGAGATTCCTCAATCTATAGCTGAATTTGTCAACTTAAAAAATACGACCATATCACACGGGGGTTTAAACGAATAAAAACTAATTAAAATTTACTTTCAGACCATGCATGTTATAATGCAATCAATAAAGATAGGAAATTTGACTTTAGCACTTAAATGTTTGAAACTTTGTAATTATTTTTACAGGCAAGTTACGCCACTGGTTATTTACATCTGCGAAGCTACAACATTCTTTAAGAGGTACTTAGATCTATAAATCTTTTATTTCAAAAATTGGGCCGTGAAAGAGTTAAAACCAGTTAAAAGAGATTAAAATAAATAATTAAAATTAAAAGGAATTGAAATTTAAAACTCAGTTATTTAAAAAACTGTTTTTTCTTTATTTAAGATTTTTGTTATTACTTTCTCTAAGAGATTCTCGTGTCTAAAACTATTACTGCAAAAACAAAGCCGTTTCACAAACGATTAAAATCAGTAAACAAATATTAAAATTTTAAAATTCAGTTGTAAAATTTGTAAAATTTGATTTTGGTTTTATAGGTAAGCTTCGGCACTGATTTTTAATATCTAAGAAGCTCAACATTCCTTAAGAGGTCTATAAATCTCATACAAATCTCTTACTTCAAAAACTGATCAAATAAATTAGAATTTAACTTTAACCCTCTCCGGTGATTTAAAAATTTGATTTCGCTTTTATATGCGAGTTACGCCATTAATTTTGTTACATATATATATGAACCTTCAAGTCTACTTAACATAGTCCGTTCCATCGAAAAACAGAGTCGTATCATATGGGGATTCAAACGAGTAAAAATTTTATTGTATAACACACAAGTTACGCTACTAATTTTTTGATTATGAAGTCCATCTAAAAAAATCTTAAATTTACAAATCGAATTAATCATTAAATTCATCATAAATCTATAATACAGGGTGTTCTCAAAGTTGAGTCGTTTATTTTAACAGCTGGTAGAACTTGTAAAGAGAAGTCGATTTACCAAAAGTCGTTTATATAAAATTTGCAAAATAAAACAATTATAAACAATTATTTTTAAAAATTGAAATTTAAAAATGTTAATACAAATCTGATTTACTGCGTTGTAAAAACATAAATTGTTTGTTTACTATTAATACTGGGTGTGCCTATTTTTTGTAAGTGCATGGTTTTCAGTGCGACATTCGATTTGACTAGTGCTTAATTCGTACAGTATTGCGTGATTTTATTTTTGATTTGTAGGTGTTTTGTGCAATAAAAATGTCATACGCTTATGGAAACAATGAACTAGTAAACATAATATTAATTTACGGGGAGTGCCAACAAAATGCAGCTGCAGCATGTCGCTTGTACACGGAAAGGTTTCCTTTACGAAATCATCCGGCTTCGTGGATTTTTGTAAATTTAATTATAAGACTTGGAGATACAGAGTATTTAAAGAAACAACGAAGAGGTCACGCTGGAAGTCCTTCTTCACGCGAAATGGTGGAGATCTAAGAAGACATTATAGAAATTGTCGAAAACAACGCAACAACGAGCACTAGGTCCATAGCAGTTCAAGTAGGTGCTACTCATAGTAAAGTCTGGAAAACTATACAAGAACAATTTTATCCCTATCATTATCAACGGGTACAAGCATTACAACCCGAAGACTATTCTAAAAGAGTTGAATTTTGTCAGTGGCTTTTACATGAATACAACATAAATGAAAATTTTCCAGAAATTATTTTGGTTATCGACAAGGCCACGCTTACAAGAAATGATGCAAATAATTTCCATAACAACTATGTTTAGCAGTGGTAGAAAATCTGCATGCTGTGAAAAGAAGCCATTTTCAGCACCGATTTTCAATAAATGTTTTGGGCTGGCTTAGTAAATAGTATATTTATTGGGTCTTACTTTTTGCCAAATCGACTGATAAGGGAAAATTAAAATGTGAGAGAGAATATGTGGTTTCTACATGATGGAGCTCGACCATATTTTAGACGAGAAGTTCACGAACATTTAAATAATAAATTTCTTAATAGATGGATAGGGCGGAATGGATCCATTTCTTGGCCGGCACGTTCCCCGGATCTAACGCACTGCGATTTTTTTCTATGGGGCTATTTAAAACAGTTAGTTTATGACGATGGAGAAGTAAATAATGTGGAAGAACTACAGTAGCGCATTGAAAATGGTTGTGATATTAGTCGTGGACACCGGAATTTTATTTTTGACGCATGTAATCACTCATGAATATGCTGAGCAAGACTTTGCATTAACTGATCAAATGGTGACAATTTTCAATAATTTTTGCAGAACAAGATGCATTTTACCGGTAAGCATAGCATAATTTCTAATTTATTAGGGTTTAATCTAATATTATTTAACTCTTTTATTCGGTAATTTTTTTATAAACGACTTTTGGTAAATCGACTTCTCTTTACGAGTTCTACCAACTGTTAAAATAAATGATTCAACTTTGAGGACACCCTGTATTCACAAAAGAGGACTGTATTATGTGCATGGGGATGATCATTATAAAAAAAATTGTAGCATTTGGTTATTAATGTCATTAATTATTTGTAACTACAAAGCTTAGTCTCATTTACAAATTAAAAAATGTAAACGACCGGTAATTCAAAAACGGAAGCGAATCACGTACAGACTAAAGCCTTGATGTTAAGGAATTATTTAATTTTTTTACAAATTCATAAGGATTTAATTCTTGAGAGTCCAATAAGCCCAGTGCTATTACTTGTTTCTTTTGGGAAGTCCGAAATATGTTTACTTTGCGTTACCTTTATTTTATCAGACAAAAATAGGCTGACGGAGTTCCTGCAACTTTATCCCAAGGATTTATCTTGATGTATTTCTTATATGGAATTTATTCATGAACTTCTCCACCCTTGAACTCCTGTTCGACCTCTACGAAAAAAGTTCATTACCCTTAAGAATAACTAAATGTAAAAAAATAATTAACAGTTCAAGACCGGGGAGCTAAACAAATTGGTTGTTAAAAGTTACGAGGCAATTAATTTGAGCGAAACGCGGGAAAATGTCATAAGAAAAGGCTTTGAAAATATTCAATATAAAAATAAATAAAATTCTTTTTCTTTCAGGAAATCGCGTCAATTCCGGACTTAAACTCTGAGAGAAATACGAATAATTTGAAATCCTTTCGTTAAGATTGTATATAGCTCGAGGGCAATGGGGGTTGAAAACACAAGGGTAGGATATGATACGCCTGATTAACAACATTACAAGGAATACTTTATGTATATACAGAAGGGCTCAGGAGTCTCATTTCAACCTTAATTATGTCGCTAACATTTTTTTTAAAATTACATAGTAGCTATTTGCGTAATAAAAGCGCAAACTGTTTTAATGTCGAGAAGGTCGTAAAGAAAAGAATATTTTTCAAGAACTTTTTACACGAATTGCACGCATAATTTTTCTTAAAGTTGCTCAAGTAAATTTCGAGTTAGGAGAAAAAGTTTTTGTTAATTTGTATTACAATATGCTATTACCTTGGCTTTTCATAATTTGTTTCCTGCATAATGGTTCATGCCTTTTCCTTAAACCACCCAATGAAAGGCCTTTAAATGGACTTTTACTTTTGCGGCCACAAATGAATAAGTAAAATTTCTCGTAAAATCCCTATTTCGCACTTCCTTGTGGAAGCACAAAAGGACGTTTGTTTATAAAAAAAATACTTCAGTAAATCTTCAAAAAATAATTAGGCATGGCAACGCGGCCTCTATGCCTGAGGCCTGTCAAATAATAAACCATAGGCAACCCACAATACCCCACACCTAACAGCTTCAAAGGCTCAATGTTGCCACTCATTTTTATGTATGTTCTTCCTAATTGTACAAACCCAATTTTTGTTATTGCAAAGATATTTTGAAAATTAGAAATTAGTCCAGATGTTGTCATTTGACCATGACTAGGGCTTTCATAGTTCATCCATTGAAATAGGAAGATTTTTCGCCTACAAACCTAAAATAGCACGCTTCATTATGAATTCGAATTCAACTAACAAAGGTTTGATTAACCCTTTAAACCGCAAAAAAATTGAAATACGTTCTGAATTATTTTCCAAGACCCCTTATTCTCCTTTAAACTTACAATGAAATGTCGATTTTCCCCCTAGACGACAGTTTGCCAAAAAAAACAAGTTCATTATTTGGGTATAATTTCGCGTATATTTGAGGATCTCTCAATGTTTACCGCATGAATATGCCAACATAGGCTAAGTTGTTTCGACAAAGCCCTGTAAAGCCTTAATAAACTTTATAGTCTGGAGAGCTTTGATTATGATTGGTTTGGAGCACAAGAAAAGGTAACTTCGTAGCCAATTTTATCCAGGTAAATGTACTCTTGCTTTCACAATTTCCTCTTTTCTTTAATTATATTTAAACGCGTGTGTAAATCAGTTGTTTCAAATTCTATTCAGAAATCATATTTTTCCAAGCAAAACGTGAAATTCCACTAGTGTTACCATTGACGATAAGGGTGCATTATCTCAGTTTAATAATAAATGGAAAAATTCCAGAGTTAATAAGTGGAATTCTGAACGAGGCGGCTAAGGGTTTAATAAATGGAAAAAACCATCGCCAATCTGGCGACCATCCCCTCTTCAAATGCTCTATAATAAATGTTTTCCATTGTGGAAATTTTTTATCCTCCTTTGTTTATGTATTGGGATCAAATTAATCGTTCACTTCATGTATATCAGAATCAAATGATTTATCATTTATCGATGAGGCAGATTCCGCAGAAGTGCACGACAACAGCTTTTTTAGCAATAATTATTGCGTGACGCTTACGATTATATTTTCAATAATACACAATAAATGTACGTTCACCTGTAATACAGTCTCCGTGATTTATATAAGGATATAGTCGTAACAGGAGACGGCACACGATACAATACATTATCGTAGTAAAGTGTCGATGTATATTATAAAGGAAAATGCACTTTATGCAATCAAAATCTGAGTTTACTTATAGGGAGTAGAAATGGGGCTCTATTGGGTTCAGAGTTGGAAGGAAATACAAATTTACTTGAATACATTATGGATTCATTGTTAAGTGAGTTGGTTTCTAGCGCATTCCAAAAGGTGGCACTGATTCGACAATCTTTCTGGGGGTTTAATACTTGAATTACTACTTCAATAAAATTATAATCACCATTGTCAAGAAATTTTTGTCCGTGTGATTTTTTATTTTTAATGTGTACACAGTAAAGAAATTTTGCTTGCCTTTTAAAAATATAATAATATTAAATACAATCACTAAGGGATACTCGCTCACTTAGAGGCTATAGGCTCGAGTTCGTTTGAAGACAGTTAATTTAAGAAGTTGTCTGTGTTTTAATGCAAAAATTACAAGGTTAGAACCGATAGCAAAACGAACAGAATTGCTATATAAATATAATCAGGGAAGTGATTTGAAACGGAGTCTTTATGAACACATTCTGCAAAGTTAAAACATATAAATCAAACAAAACCAAAATTATATTTCTCACTACAAGCGTTTACTAAATACATAAGATTAAGCTTGATTTTCCCAATAATTAATATATATTATGTACATTGATAGGTATATTTTTACAGCCAGCTTTAACAGTAACCTGTCATTTTTGGTACTACGAGGTCAATAAACAATGAATATTATTTTTCCAGTCTTTAAGAAACTACACACTATGTCACCATTTTACCGTTAATAGGTCTAGTTTCGCTGCCAGTAATATATTAACAATTGCGTTCTTACTCATATTGGTGGTTACAGAGGCTGAAAGGTGTATCTACTTAGAACATTGGACAAACTTTACATACAAAGCAAACTTTTAATTAGTTTTTTTTTTATTTAATAAAGCTAACATAAGAGTCATTAAAGATAGACACGAATGTATGATATCACGAAAGTAACTAATGCTAATAAAGGCATGTGCGCTAGGAAATACCCAGTTGATTTTTTACAATTATGAGAGAAAAAAAAATTTGACATGCTTTATATCAAAAATGGAACCCAAAGGAATTTATTGAAATTGACTAAAATATCCTGATAAATAAATAGATAAAAAACAAAAGAAAAAACAGTTTTCATCACTTTGCCTTGGCAATGGCCATTCCCACACCAATAATCGCTCCTACCGCCAGGACGGCACCTCCAGCTAATGCCATTCCCATCAGGCCTTCTTTCTCCATTTTCTTTTTTATGTTTTGTTGTAAACTTATTACCTGTTGGTTTCCTGGAATTTTCAATTTTTTACTGGACTGTGAATACTTATGAATCATTTATTACCAGGTTCAATTGACAAGAAGGATCGAACATATCCTAAAGCCTTTGTGTACTCTTTTAGCCTTGCATTCCCAATAGCTAAATAATACAAGTAGTCCCTTTGTCCCTCTTCGTTAGTTTTATACAGCTCTTCCAATAAGACAATTCCTTTCTGGATATCTGCAGCATATTTGCTGCGAACTAAGCACCAAGCATATTCAAACTGGGCCTTGGGAGTGATATCATTTTTGTATAATTGTTCATGAAAGATTTTTTCAAATTTCTGAAATAGTTTGGAGAATATTGTAAGAATATAATAACTAAGATGATTGAAAATGATAATTTATAATATACAAATACCATATGGGTGGTTGAAATATGAAACACTTATAGTTTAAGTCACTATTTTATTGTTAGAGAATAAATAATTTTGTTCTAATTAAACTAATGCAGAAGATGGCTATTAAGGTCAAGACTATTTTAACTGAAATAATGTAATGATGTATTTAAAGGAGCAGCAGGCTCGTAAACAGGGTAAAGGAAAAACTAGGATTGCAATAACTAATTTACAACGTCGAGTGTCTCATAGAGCATTTATACACTTTTAGTGATATCTAGAGATAACATATTTGTTAAGAAATTAAAAAAATTTTCCTCAGTTGTGAAAACTTGTGATATCACCCTGCAAGGCACTGGGAGGATTTTCCCTAGGAGGAAAATGACAAAACTTACCTTCAAATCTTCAAGAAGGACAGTTTCGGTTAATATATCAGCCATATTATGCAAAATGTGAGTGTGCAAAGTTGATTCGCTACTAAAATATCAAAGAATTTTATTTTTGTATCGAACTGATAATAAAATAAGAGATGAAGAGACGTCAAAACAGTCTCAGTTTTATATATTTTTTTAGAGCAAATGTGTCATCGTGTCGATTGTCAATGCGTTAGAGACATCTGTCAGCATTCCCCCATAGCAAAAGTTTTTACGTTTTTGGATGAATGGTAAGCTTTGTAGATAATGTTACAAATCCCCTATCTAGTAACTCCAGGGTTTTTGATGTAGGATTTTTCAGACTGTGATGGACATGCTTTAAACGTCACATGCAGAATAGAGGTTCTCCATTTAAAATTGTTGAAAACTGTTGTAACTATGTCACAGGAATCTTCAGTACCGTAATTCAATAACGCAGCCTTACACTTGGCGCCATCTTATGGCGCTAATACTGAAACTAGCTCCAATGAGAAATCGTTAAGTTGCTTACCCCACTACTTGCATGGTAAGCTAATAGATGGTATCACGCTTTGGAATTTTCTTTTTAAGTCATGGGATGCACAAGGTGATTTGTTATATGTATATTGACCATTGTCCCATGGACTATCGAGCTGGTTTGGAAATATATCAAAAAGTCGTAAATACAAAATAGTTGCATTTTGAACTAAATTTTTATAAGATAAGAGAAAAAATGTTCGAAAATATTATATTTTTACATAAGTGATATTTTTTAAAAGGAACACCGTGTTTATTATTGATTATTCGGAAAGAACATATTATTCTTTATTCAAATATGTATACTTTTTTGTATTTCCATTCGGCGGTTTAAGCATTACGTAAATATAAATGTCGCTTGTTTCGAGTGGAACTGGCAATGCACGTTTCGCAATAACGAAAATATATATTTTTCAATTTTAGCAAATAAAGAGACAGTTTTCTTAATGAAAATCGGTGACTAAACGGGGGAAAATAAGTGAGCCCTTAGGCGCAGGCTTTTCGAAACCGCTGTCTTTCTTCGGGAGGAATTTCTGACTTTTAAATGAGATGGCATACTTTTCTTCATAAAGAAATGGGCCCGTTTTGCGGAAGACGTCCACATGGATTACAAAGGAGTGAGGAAAGGCCTTATTCGTCGGGTATTGCCTCCCTACTTCTCCTATTACTACTGTATAATTTTACATGTAAAAAGCTGATTTGAAAACGTTTTAGGAGAAATGAAAATTTTCGAATAGGAAATGACTTAGAGTCAATTTTTAACCATGCCCTTTTTCGAGAAACGCCCTGTAGTTCTACGACAGATGTCGCAAAACGGGGTTTCCCCATAAAGTTCATGATAAAAATTGAGCGTTATACACGGACATCAGTTTTGCGTTCAATTTTAACATAAAAAAAGAAATTTTATTTTAAACGAGCGCAATTCGGACTGCACTCTATAATGTGGCTCACACAGGTTTACACGTTTTTTTAAACATTCCTGGAACCACTTCAGATTTGTTAATCTGTTATGGAATTCAAGATTCCAGGCGTGAAGTTTCAATTTAGGCTTCCCTGCACCTATGGTACCGTACTTAAATGAAAAACGAGACAATTCCTATACAGGCTGCCCCGAAAAACAGCGCAAATCAGCTAAATGTGCACTATTTGAGTAAGAAAATATGTCTTTTCGTTGTAGTAACTTGGCATTTGTAGCATTCATACGGTGGTTATATGTTTCTTGTTTTAAAGCCGTTGCCGTCGATGATCTATTCTGTGCCTTACAAAAAAACACAAATGGAAGATTTGAAATTATTTTATTTTTAAATAAGTAAGATAGTTTAAGATAAATTTTATTATGTACAAAATCACTAATCTACGGTATTTACAAATATAAAATACTCTTACAATTTACACTTCGCCACGCAACATACATTCCTCAAAATAATTTATCATGACTAGTTCAAAATTGTGTTAGACGGGGTCGGTGTTAACTTGAATTCTGGTTGAAAATGAAAAGAGCAAATTCTTGAAGGTTTGTTTCCGTTATTTAATAGTTCACAAATTGTTACTCATCAAGTACAGGCTGAAGATAAAAATATTATATATAAATACTGATATAAATCCGAGTATCATCCATTGTTAACAATTTACACAGTAATAAATATTTTCGTTTCATCAAAATGAAATATTGCATATTTTACAATCATGTACTATGTATACACTTTTATAATACAACGATTTAAATATCCTCAAATTTACAGTGAAAATATAAAATCTCGTGGATTTCTACCACATAATTGATTGTGCGGTTTAATGCCAAGCCATTTTAGAAAGAAAAACAAAAGGGAGAAAAATGACATTAAATCTCACAACGATTTGCTGTATAGTGTCGCTCGTCAACATCGGCGTAATAAAGGGACAATAAAATTGCATTAAAAAGACCTATTATGAGTCATAAATTAAACATTTTTTCTTTAAAGCGGTGGGAATTCTTATCAATTGATGCATTGCATTTCCAAATGACACGGAAAACAAATAAAAATGGTTACTAATGCACCTGCTATTCAAATAGAGAAATGAGCTCGATTAGTGTGACTTTAACGTTTAACGTTAATGCTAGAAACAAACACATCAAGTGGACAGAAATCCATTTCAATAACAGATAAGCAATCAGTCGAGTTTTTAGGTACAATTTTAAGTCGTATATGTATTGAGTTTATTTCATAAGAAATTCTGCAGTGCACATGACCGAACAAAGGTAAAATGTAGTCTTTTAAGAGACCGAGGGGTAAACCGCTCACGGATAGGTGGTTTACCGATTAAGACTGTCCAGAAAATGCATAGAAATAAATGTAGTAAATGTGGTAAAGTGTGAAAACCTTGAAGGAATGAATGAATGAATGAATGAATGAATAAATGAATGAATATGTTAGAAGATATAAGCAAATGTTCAGAGTTATTTAAATAATATATACAGGATGTAACATATCATCATGAAGATATTTCAGGGAGCTATAGTTCATTGCAAAATAATTAAAAAATGCTAATAGACCCATATCCAAAAACGCCATTTTTGATATACCGGGTAGTCTATTAGTATTTTTTATCGTTTTGCAGAGTATTATCGCCCTCTAAAAATCTCCATGACGAGATGTTACACCCTGTATAATTTCGATCTATCAAAAACGTTATCTGAAGTTATAGAAAAAGGATTAATTTAGCAAAGTTTTGTGTTTTCTCATATCATCAAGACCTGCTGCCAAGCTGACACAATGATTATCGAAAATCTATAAGAATATTGTATGTTTTGGTCTTGATTTAGCATCTTATTTCGGTTTCTTTAAATTATTATTTTTTCAGTTTTTTCAGGATTAATTTAGCTAATAATTCAATAATTTTCAGTACACCTCTGGTTGCAATTTCCCCAAGTTACTATTTTTTAAATTCACAGAAACAGTTATGGGTTACCTTGTGAGGAAAATCACGAACACCCATTTCGTTTTTTTGGTTCAAAAGGAATTTACTAAAATTTGCGATGCTTTGATTTTATTTGATTGTTATTTATATAGAATTTTTCTTCACCAAAAACAGTTAAAGGTTGAATCCTTTAGAAAAATCAGTGCGTTTTTTAGTTTTAATTTTCAAGAATTAAAAACGAAAATTGATGTCTGGTAGATTCATGTAATTGGTCAATAAACCTCTAGTAGACCTTCGGTTACTAATTTTTGCGATCAAAGGAGACACTGAGGCTCACTTAGATGAATGTACGTAGAGATTGTTAACTGTACCTAGAAGGTAACTTCTAACGATATTATCCTCTAGGTAAAGTTGCCGAATCTTTGATGCATTGACCCTGTATAGAAACTCATGAGCATGTCTGTCATTTTTTGGTTTCCAGGAATTCTTAAAAAATATCAGTACTTTTGGTTTACATGAAGTGCTATTTTAAGTGAAAATCACGTGGCATATTCAGAATACAGATTTACCCCTCAAAAGGAACTCACTGTATCACAGAATTCTCATGAGATAAAACCAGTCGCTGCCCTGTAACGTTTCACAGACCAAAAATATCCACAACCTTATAAGCTACTGTACAGTCTTTCTAATTGGTAAAAAATCACATATTGGAATGGATTCATTCATTTATTGCTCGCCAGCCACAATTTTCTTAACTGAAATTTAGTCCTCAACGAGGGAACAAATCCACCGGGCACTGGGGATACCCGTTTCTTGTGCTGGACGCATCTACGTTTAGAGTCCTTAAAGAATGCGCCCTGCAGGTTTCTCCGGTACGTATGTATGTGAACCCGGTGACGGGAAGAGTCCCGCCGGGACCTCTAGGTCCTCGAGCACGCCGCCCTTCGCCCTCCAGACAAAAAACCCCAGAGGGCGGCGCGCTCAGCTCTAGCTACAACTCAGTCACCGGAATATGCTTAATGGGTAAATTTCCAGTACGCATCGTATACTCATCCTCGGAAAAAGTTTTCTGGTACTCATGCTCCTTCCGACTAATCGCTCTTTTGTTAAATTTGTAGTCTTTCAAGGCATCACGCACTTTCAGTCTGTACCTAAACAAAAACAGCCCGAGCACCGCCAAGAGGATGATGGCACTAACACAAAAGGTCAGTATAAGTACTTGCTGACTAGGGTCACCGAACGAACATCCCAAATCATCACTCGTGAGCGATTTTAAAGATCTATCGCGCAGCTGCAACGGACTCGCGCACTGCACGTTAGTGAGGTTCTTCTGATTGGCCAGTTTCAGCAACCACAAGAGTTGGCAGTCACAGTTTATCGGATTATCTGTAAGCTCCAATGCTTTGAGCTCATTCCAGGATACCACCGATTCTGGAAAACTTTTAAAAGCATTCTCACGAAGCACTAAGTGTTTCAAATTGGGCAATCCCACTAAAGCCCCATCCTCCAAGTTCTCCAGCTTCTTATTGCTCACCAACATTATAGTCTCTAGATTCATGTTATCTGCAAAGACCCCCTTTTCAATGTGCTCCAAATTCTTAGCTCCAGTTATATCGAGCCTCCTGAGGTTGGACAGGCCCTTAAATGCTCCTTTTGGCAGTGAAGAAAATTCGTTTTGGCCTATAGTGAGCTCTTCCAGCCTGGAAAGATATGCTAGTTGCATAGTGGGAATTTGCTGTAATCTATTGTCTGCCAAGTTCAAGTTTCTGAGCCCTACTAATCCTCTGAAGGAGTTGCCGCCGATGTTGGAGATGCCCCCACTGCTTAAATCCAAAACTGAGAGTTTGCTTAGCCCTTTGAAAGAATCATCTGGAAGGGATTCGAAGGTGTTTAAACCCACATGGAGCTCTGCCAGGCTGCCTAACACTGACAATGATACTGTTGGTACTGCTGACAATAAATTATCGTCCAGAAATAGCACTCTTAAGCTGAGCAGCCCATCAAAGGCCAGAGGATCAATTTTGGTAATTCTATTCTGGCCTAAATTTAGCTCCTCTAGCTTGGGGAGAATAGAAAATATCCCCTTGGACAACTCATCGAGGAAATTCTCTCGTAAATTTAGCACTGTCAAGGACTTAAGCCCTTGAAACGTCCGATTACTAATAGTGGACAATTTATTCTTGTTCAAGTGCAACTCCTGTAACTTCTCCTGGTGAAAGAAGCTCTTGGTGGGGATGTTCACTAGATGATTACTGGATAAATCCACGTACTGTAAATCCCTGTAGAACTGGAAGGCTGCGTCCACAGTCTTGATTTTATTGCTCCGGAGGACTAGCCTCTGGATAGCCGGATTCAGCGTTATGGGAATTACATCCAGCTTGCTGTGTTCGCATTGCACAACGAAGGTATCGTCGTTGCATACGCATCCAGTGGGACAACCCGGAATGCTTCCGGCTAGGGCGGTTGTGGCAAATGTTGCCAACAGAAAGAGGTAGATCATGGTCTGAAACAAAGAAATGAAATGGTAAGCTTTAAGTGGAATTAATAAGCCTAAGATTGCGTGAAAGAGGTCAGAGAACGAGAAACAATAAGTGTTTACGGTACTGTGATGTTTGACACGGTTGGATCGGTCTGCTTATATTGTAATGGGCGACTGTTTGTTTGATGTGCGTGCTTTGATGCGGCTTGTAGGGTTTGAAAAACCATTGTTAAGACCAATTTTGTAATTTGATGTGGATGGCAAACCGATGTGAATTTGTATTGAATTTTCGAGCTACTTGGAATAAAAAAATACAGATTTCAAAAGAGGGTGGAGGGGGTAACTTCTAGAGAACCATAATTTTTTAAAAATATATTATAGTCTATTTGGAAATGTGTGGCAGCACAACTAAGGGTCGAAAGCCATAAAATCCCAATAATCCAGTGTCGTTTCGCCTTTTTAAAATGAATTTGAACATTACGAGAAATGAAAAAAAAAATTAATTTCAAGCTGTACCCTTCTTAAGCTCTGCCACTGGTACAATTCATTCGCATTACTATTGTTTAAATTTTATGACCTATTGCGTTTCTTAAGGGTCTAGGATAAGCACGATCTTAAATTGCGAAAATTGCCTGTTTACTATGAAAACCGTCCATTGTTTTTTGAAATTTTGGCGACTCACCCTGTTAGTAAAAATTTGTGTTTATTGGTGTTCTGTGCTGCCAAACATTTTCGAATAGACTATAGATGCTAAGCATGTGATCAATTAACCTTCCTAAAGCTGCACGAACTAGAATTAAATTCTGAGCTGTGGCGAATTTTTAAAATCCAGTTTTCTAAATTCGATTTTGAGACAATTTTGTGAGTTTCCTTTTACAAATATCGTAACGAATCTCACGTTATCAGAAAATCTAGCGTTTTCTTTAAAACCACACTAGTTGAGACATAAAGAAATTTTCTCAAGAATCATTAAAACGCAGGGGTACTGATTTTGACTTTAACAACTAAAGCATTTGTATAAAATGGCATGACATTCCTTTATAATAATTAAAATTCCAAAGGTGCACATTATTCCGAAAGCAGATGCAGTTTAGTGACGTCAACTAATGCAGGAAGAATGGTGTTGGATTGAAGCATCCTAGTATAAATATATACGAGTACACGGTGTAATATATCATAAATGAAGATATTTCAGGGGGCGATAGCACTATGCAATTCAATAACAAAATGCTAATAGACCCATGGCCAAAAACCCACCATTTTCGTATAAAGGGTGTCAAAGTTTCACCTTTTTTTTCATATTTTGCGTTTGTTTCACGCATGCCTTGAGAAAAATTTTTGTCGCCCTGTATATCGAAAATGGTGCATTTTTGATTATGGATCTATTGGAATTTTTTTTTAATGATTTTAAAGAGGACTGTCGCTACCTAAAATATCTCTATGATGATATATTACAGTTTGCATTTCTTTAAAATTCTTTATATACTTCTTCGCCTTTCGCTTAAAAAATTTCTCACAAAAAAAGAACTCACTCCACTGTTCTTAACACTTCGTAAACAATACACATATAGATGTGAAATGAATAAAATGTAATATTTTCCTATTGTATTGTCATGCCAATATTTTGATTGCAAATACGATGTCTGTTATTGATTGTTTGATTCAATATTTACATCGATTCATCAAACAACAGTCATAGAAAATATGTATAATTCAAAATAAAATCGTTACTGGGATAATTTCTCATTATTGTTTCAAATTTAGAACTGCTCATTACTGTTTCTGTTACGTTCTTTTTGTTAAGTCGTTCATTCTTCACTACATTTACACAATTTACAAGTTCTTCTTAAACTCAAAGTGATTTACTGATTTCATTCAATTCACTCAACAAAACTTCATCAAACATAATTTAATTTATCAGATATCTGAAGATAGAAAAACTGTGCTATCAATCAAAATTACCAAAAGTTCACAACTATTTAAGAACTAACGAAAATCATGTTTTGTCCTTTTTGCTTTGGTGACTCTTTATGAAATTATTTACTTCATGCTTTCTTATGGATTCAGGATAATTCACGAATCATTCGACTTCGACAAAATCGGAGAGTTTTCATTTCATTCGTCTCTCCGTATTTCCCATTAGAATTGGCTACTTTTCTGCTTCCATTAGGATGCAATTTCTATACCGATTTTCGAATATCCAATAACCAACAGACGAATATTAAAGTTTCTACATATAGGAAAAGTCATACTTTCATTTATACACTTCAATTTGGTGACTCAAAACCCAGGACTATAAAGTCATAATCTCATTTACTTTGCCTTTTCCTATAATCGTAATGACGATAATGCCCAATTTAGCGAATGTTTTAATTGATCAATTTACGTTTGTAGCAGTAACTCAATTACATAATTATCCTATTAGTTCAATTTCAGTAATTTTCTAGCTTTGGCTATTTAAAAAAATCTAGGATTAACCATAAGAATGTTTGATTGGCCTGTTAATGTCTGAAACCAACTGGTTAGTGTTTTATTAAAACATCACCAATGGGCTTTTTGCCCAAGGATTTCGACTATTGAATTTCATGGATAATTATGCCAATTATGTTGCCAATGCGTTTCTTCACAATAGGTCTCGTAATGGGTCGGTTACTGCGGTTCTATCAATGTTTCACTATTTGAAATGAAATTTTATGTTAATACGCTACACGGGATATGCATTTTGACGTCTTAATTAATATTTTATGACACACAGTTTTGAAAGGGATGGGGGTGACAGTGATAGAGACCGGTCAAATCGAGTGATTTTTTGCAAAAATGAGTATCGTAGAGTCAAAGAAAACACAGCTTTTTAATTCGTCTAAAAAAACAAGTTGCAACGTGTTTAGAGGCAGAGAGAAGGCAGTTTGAACTTGTTTTGAAAGATAGAAGAAAAACATCTCTAAATTATAAATCGCCTGATAATTTGTTGTCAATGCAAAAACAAGTCGAATAAATGTGCTATTTTTTGTTTCAATGCATAAACAACCCCTCCGATTTTTGCCAAAAAAGTATATCCTTCCAGTTGACATGTCAACGACACCCCCACCCCTCATAACACTGTGAACCATGAAATTTTAATGACGTCAAATTGCGCCCCCCTCGTAGCACATTAATATTTCAAAATTTCAAATAGTCAAATGTTTTTTTTTATCTATCCCCTTATTGCCCTTCAAAAAACTCACTCTGTATATTTATCTTCAACGCTGTGGACGTCAACGAATTTTCATTTACAAAACTTAAAGAAAACTCAGTTTATTTGAACCTTATCATCACTTATTCATATAAATATGACTAATTCATTACTTTTGACCCTAAACTTCTTGGTTTGATATCAGGAAAGGCAAACATTGCAGCAAACAGTTGTGTTCCCGTTAGCGACTATTCACCGTTACGAGACAATTGCACATTCTGATACTCAATAGATTCATTTCAGACCTCCTGGTATATAATTTATTATAAGCAAAGGGAAATCACGCTGAGAACGTCTTTTTACGCACTTTTTGCATTCTTTATTTAACTACCTACAAGTTTTTCAACTATCCGTATATGAAATCAAGCTAGATAGATTGAATAAGTAAAATTCGGGCTTTGGAAATGCGATTATTGTGTTCTGAATAAAAGAGCAGCTCAGTATATTTCGAGCAATTTGACAACACAGTTAGATCTTTAAATGTCACGTTAGATGCAGCTACAGCATTGAACACTTAACAAAAGACGGTTGCAGAGTTGCCACCACTGTATGCTTAAAGCGCCTGTTTATTTTCTGATTCGTCGCTCGTATGCTGATTGATAATAGATTTTTCAGTTCGAAATTTAGCGACAATTTGCGAAAAGAAATTTAATTAATGCAATGTCTCATCACCTCTGACATATTTGGTCAACATAGCTTGCCGTTCAGACTTTAGGTCAGTTGGTCATCAATCTCGTTTCAATTTACGTGGTAGTGTTTGTTATCAATGTTATACCACCAAAACTCATTTATATTCTCTTTTGCCTGCTTCTGTGTGTGCTCTTTCCTTCCACTATACTTTATACACAACTTGTCAATACAAACACAGCTTGACTTTCGAACGTCACATCAACTGATTGACGGCGTGACAAAACACGGTTGCAGCGTTGCCGAAGTTTTTTTTAAATCGGTTTCTCCCGGTAATGTGTATTGCCTGGGGCATATTTTCTACAAGAAAACTTATTTTCTATTAAACTTTAAATCAAGCTTTTATAGATGTAAAGCTGCTGATACAAGCCAATGTAATATTTCCAGTAACGCTGGGATCTATTATGGACAACACTACTTTTATATGATTATTGTAGCTGCATTGCCTTGAAGTGGAACATACATATGTAGATGAACGTCTCTTATCTTCTTATTTGTGGTTTTAATCTGCGTCCTGAAAAAAATGTTTCTTGCAGTTTCGCTGTGTCATAAATTATTTTAGTATCCGTCTTGCTGTTCCATGCCTTCATCCTTCATAACATTATCTTCTTATTTTTCTGCTTTGGTGTCTTATTCAGCAAACTTGAGAGATAAAATACAGACGTACCACTCCAACCAATATAAACAGCACAACGACTGCCTTCTTCGTGACACTTAAACATATCTTAATCACAATCATAAGTAATTGACCTACTTAGTCTTAATCTTAAACACTTATGAATGACGTGCCTCGTTTTAGGTAGCAACTTTTATTACATTTCCTGCTATTTTCCTCACATCACAAGGTCTCTCAAGATTTTGGGTTAGTTTACGACATGAGCGATGTATTGTTCCATATAGAACATGAAATAAACTAATAAATTAAAATTTTCTAATGGATTAAGAGATTGCTGACATTTTAAATCAGCAATTTGAATAAGAGTTTAATGAATCCCTCCCATGACTAGCAGCTAAAAGTTAAATTTGAGGCATCTAGAATTGCTCTTTTGAATTCTGATTTTATCTACAGACTAAAATGCATTTCTGAAACAATCCTTAAGAGTTTTGGCATTATTTATTTAGGGCATTAATTACGGGACGTGCATTTTCTTCGTAAAATCTGTATGATTTTTATTTTATATCCTAATCAAAACACACGTTGCTGTTGATCAAAAACATCTGCAAGGTCAACAAAACACTCTTTCTTCTCTCTTTTTTAAAAATCCTTTCTGGATTTATTGTGGCTACTATAGCATTCTTGAATAGGCAGGAAATCGCATTAAAAATGAGCCTTATGATGTTTTCAAAAAATATTAAGTCGTTATCCTTATTATAGCACTTCTTTAGTCCTCTTTCACCGCTATTCGTCACGCCAGTAACTAAACGTATATGACCCATAAAACCATCTCTTTTACTGCAATATAATTAATACTAAGCTATGAATGGTTACTCGCAGATTTCTTAAGTAAATAACTTGTTAAATAGTTTTCAGACCTCCAAATCCAGATACTATATGCAATTTTAGATTTGTGTTATTTTTACCCATTGCATCACGGAAGCTGAAAATGTCTCCTTTTTTAAATTGCGTCGCACCTTCATCAGATCTCCTCATCCTTTATGAAACATTGCAATTATGAGTTATGATTTTTGCTTTTTCATTGTTACCACTGTTAGAAGCAGGGCCGATCTTAGCAGATTTAGCGTCCCAGATGAAATTTTTAATGTCCCCAAGAAAAACCGTCGATTAGGAAAGTTCGTCACTTTGGGCCGTTACCCAACCTCACTCCCTCATAAATCCGGCACTGATCAGAAGATTTGGTCAATCCGAACTGAGCGTGATATTGTTGCGATTACCAAGATATCAACACTGTTATGTGCTTTTTCTGATCTCAGGGATTTCCATGTAAACAGCGTGGATGTGCTGATTGCATGAATGTGACTGATAGGTTTCGTTTCTATAACATTCCGAGTTATTGTAGTCATTTCGGAGTCATCCTCAGTGCACTCTATGTGGAAATGGCTGTGATGGCCACTGTCCAATCAGACTTGCAGTTGCTTAGTCTCGCGCCATCCAACTTCTCAATTTAAAGTTACACCAACTATAGAGATTGGATTTGACTTAAACTGCGTATGTCCTATACTCCAAACTCTGGTCAGTCGTTTATTTAAACGAGACAACTTTCAATTATTCTTTTGAGGTGAACAAGACCATTAGTAAATTAAATCTGAAATCATAAGCTTGACATCTTATGAATATTTATTAATAGACTTGTTACATAAAACTATAATGAATAAATGCTGAAAGCGATTTCAGAAATTGATCCTTTGTTATGCAATCAAGGGATTGTTTGAAATATTCAAGGAATGTTTGAAATCCGTGATATGAAAAACAATCGTTTAACCAAATATTTTATTTGTGTAAAGTTTCTCCTTTCAACCTCATTAGGCAATTCCGTCAGACACAAGTCTTAACCAACAAGAGCATCGCTAACCACAAGCAAAATTTACTACAAATCTCCTAACAACTCAAGTCCGCACGCCGAACTATTCTTGTTCCAAGGTTACTCTTGTAACATCTATTGTTACACACACCGCAATCCACTTTCAACTTACTGTGAGTATTTAAATGTAAATCCACCACTAAAAGTAATCCTCAAACCACTGAAGAACATATCACACTAAGAACTTATAAAGCTCATTTTTACAACATCCGCGAACTTTATTAGACTCCCAAAGCTTATATAGGCACGTCGTAACCTTCAATAGCGAATACTTTAACTGACGCTACGACTCGGTCTCGCTCATGGTGTTCTCGCTACGCGTTCATCTAACCGACTGATCGCAGACTAAGCTGCGCAATGACTGGCTAGCCATCGGCGGATCAGCCTGCTCGACCGCCAGATTTGACACCCCTCGGTATTGTATTTACTATTAAAGTTGCGTCTGCGAAGAAAAATTTCTGCCTATTGATGGAATTTTGCTGAGGGTTGTATATTAGAGAGTAAGGGTGCCTAAAGAGCATTAGGGATGATGCTTTTTCTTTACTTTTTGTTTGTGATTATGAAGTTTAGTCATTTGCGCTGACTGATTGAAGCAGAACTGTGTAATCATCATTTGAAGAATAGAATAACCAATGATCATTGTTATGCTTTTAGTCGGTCAGCTTCAAAACTTATCTCTTTCCCTGATTTTCTCAATTCTGTGCGGCCTTCCAAATTTCATATCATTCCTCAATCCAAATCTTTTATGGTTGCTTGCCCCTCTTCCTTCACCTCTTCAGGCAAGAAAATATCTCCTTAAACAACAAAGTTCATTTCAGATTAACAAGTAATTCCAAGGCAGCTCAAGCAACGGGCCTAGATCATAAGGAATATGAGGTATATGCCTCAGTTGCATGATAGTGATTATCATGACAACTTCTTTCTCTGAACACTCTAACTAAATGAAGATAATATGCAGGTCCCGTATTGGATTGGAGAGGGGGAATTTGGTCGACGGCCCAGTACGGCAGACCAGGAAGAGCGACGGGATTTCCTGGTCGGCGGTTTTTCTTGCGGGTAGGGGGGCGGTGATTAAAAATTTCGCCCAGGGTACCAGACTTGTTAAGGCCGGCCTGCGCACTTCCTTCCTTAGAAGATCCTTATCAACTTCATTCATTAATGACAACCTTCTATTTCCATATAGAGTGGTCGACCAATAATCTGTTTGATCATAGAAGCTAAGGGGTCTAACATGCAGTCTGTACAGTATTTAGTGGGCTATACTAAAGAGTCGAATTTACTCCAGTGCAATAAATTGGACCTACATAGAGCAATCTAAGGCAAATTAATTCCTACAGTGCCTTGTGGCTAAATAAGGAAATATTGAGAAATTGCTACGAATATAACAGTGATGGTTATTGTCAAGTAAACCATCTCTGTAAATAATCGAATTTCCACGAATCGTCTGGGTTACAAACGATAGCGTGGAAAACGTTTAGTTAAGTAACGTTTATGTCGATGATATAAGTTTCTTCTGCGGTTTTATACCTCAAACATCCCTAGATATTGCCATATTATACATACGAATATGTATGTAATTACAAGAGAATGCTCGCAAGATGTAATTTTCCA
This sequence comes from Euwallacea similis, assembly GCF_039881205.1. NCBI lineage: Eukaryota > Metazoa > Arthropoda > Insecta > Coleoptera > Curculionidae > Euwallacea > Euwallacea similis. The sequence goes on from NC_089610.1 coordinate 1,789,989, forward strand.
GATTACAATGGGTAATCGTCTCGTAATGTGGCGTGAATGGAAACTAAGTAAATGACCCAGAAATATGGAAAATAATGCAGATCTGATACTTGCGGGAACAGGTTAAGGTTGGTGTACACCTCTCAACCCAACGTCGGTGGTCGCCTAAGGTGAACAAACTGAAACAACGTGTAACTAATCCGAAGACAATACCTTTCGCATGAGCGAAGTGGGTATCGAAAAATCACTTCCAACTTACGATAATGAATTGGTTACACGAGCAGGCGTGGCCGATGTAATCGACGAATTGCCAGTTACAAGAAAACGTCGGAGAGTCAATAAAATCGTCGCAAAATACTCGGTAATCTTATCATGGCAAGAATGATTCACGGAATTAATCTGACATAGATTAGGTGGAAAGGGATGAATGGAAAAACAAACATCGGGCACAATTTGCCTTTGATGTAGAGAAATTCAAAGTGAAGCCGTATTTTTTTGTTATCGTTCGTGGTGTTTTAAAACGGGCCTCTCGAAGAACTCTGCGAGACGGTATCCGAATTACAAATTTCGACGGTATCAAAAGCAAATTTAATATAAAAATATTAGCAAAGGAATTTGAAAATATCCCCATAGGCGAGCCTGTTTTTCTCTTAGGGCTTAGGCAGGGGCGTAGGTTCAACTTCAAAAAATCCCGAAGCCCGGTTATACCATTCGATGTGCTGAATGTATAAGATAACATAGTGTATCTTCATATTATTGGGCTCCTCTTTTTATTTTGTTATCAGTAGAAAAACAGATACGCTCAAGACAATAAAGTAACAAAATCCACCGCATCGTTTTGCTGAGTTGGCTTTTCTGGTCCGGGCATAAACCTTTCATATATCTTTCCGCAAGAGGTTTTGTGGATACCGAAATCGACTAAAAACCAATTCGCGAGGGCCTTGTATAAATACATATCAAGCAGCTGGAATAATGGGAGGCGAAAATGCGAAATAAAGCTATATAAAACAGAGGCGTGCTATATAGCTGAGAGAACATGTCTAGTTGTCGTCATGCTTACTTAGCTATTTGCATTGTATACGCTTAGCGTGTAATGGAGCCTGCAAACGTAAATATCGCATCTTGTGAAGAAATATTTCGTTCTGGCTTCTTACAACAAGTGAGGATAATGCGTTGTTTTGGAAAGTCTGGCAAAAGTTGCACCTTCCGGTCTTTGTGGAAACTTTCGTGTAAATGAGACTGGAAATGAGGATTTTATTTCCCTAAATTTTTCTTAAAATCTGTTGGGATTACGGATTCTGGAAACTGTGTGTTTCTTCTAGGTAGTGAAATCCTGAAACTGGATTGAACTATACGAGAATGCGAAGGGAAAGGAAACTTGTCGGAGGTGCTAACTTAGGTAGATATTAGTCGCGGGAATGGATTCTGCGAAATTGCGGGAATTTGTTAAAAGTATATTTATTTAGACTTCCAGGCACAATGTCGTACATACAAGGGGTACTGCTGGACCCAATTTCGAGGATCGAAAAAACAATAACGTAATGAATAATTCTGGAAGATTGCGGGGCTCAGGAAAGTTACGCTGATGAGTTATTTATATTAAACACTACAAGGATTCTCTGCAATATCAAAAACATGCATTTAACACCTATAAAAAAGAAGGCCAGATTTACAGGACTGAATTACTGGAAAAGAACCAGGAACAATAAAACAAGGTAAGGGTCCTATCGAAAAGGTTTGAGAAAATAAAATGAATAATTAAAATTCAAAATTATTACTTTTGAATGAAAACTTGAGAACTGTACCAAAAGGGATTAAAAATGTCAAGGAACAAATTGTCATTTATAACTCAATACTCGCAAAAGATATGAAAAAAGCAGTACCCCACTAACTGTCATGCATGTTAATTTTAGTCTGATAGCACAACTATGAAAAAAATCAGGGTCTTAACAGGGATACGACGTATGTTTGGTCATAAATCTCGATATTGCGTTAGATACCTACTAAATGTTTGAAATTTGTGGATGATTAGAGAAAGCAGTACCACTGGTTTTCGGAAATGAATTGTGAATTGATTCAACAAAAATCAGGGGCGTACTTACACGGGACTTAAAATGACTAAAATGTTAAAAAGAAAGTTGTTGCTTATCTTGCTTAAAAGTCCCAGAAACAAAATACGTCATTGATGTTTGTGAAAATTGGAACGCCAACGACATATTGTGTATCGCACACTGTAAGGGTACTTTGTAATTTGAAAAATAGGCCGGTGAAAACAAGGGCGTAGAGAACATATTTTTCAAAGAAGAACCAGCAAGATTACATCCAGAGCTGTTCCATGATTGCTCAGGCAATCTCAGGTTACCAACTTCCTATTAAACGAAGAACGAAATAACGATCGAGAATGAAGAAAACATTTTGATAATAGAGGAGGTAATTGAAACTTTCCATTCAGTGCTGACGGAATAAAGTTGGCCATTTTCAAAAAAAAAAAAGAAAAATTCCAGTATTAAACTCTAAACCGAAGCCCCATAGACTTTTATTGTGAATCTTGCCTCTCCCCTCGAATTCAGCTTCCAAATTGCGGTTTAAGTAATTATTTCTCCATTTCGGTCCCTAAACTCGTCCAAAACTTCGTGACAGCCCTGATGACGCCGGTGGAGAGAATGCAGAAACAATGCACAAGAAATCGCTGTTTCTGCGTCATTTCATGCACGAAACGATGAGATATTACCACAGCTTCGGGAGTTATGTAAGCGATTCTGTTATTCCATACTTTTAACGGCCCAGTTTACCTGCCCTGAAATTATTTTTCGGCTTTTATTGTTCCAGGGTAAAGATAATACGCGAAACATTACTGGATTTAATTAAAACAATCTAGAAGCGGGGCGACTAAAATAGTCATAGCAATTTGGGAAACGAATAACCTGGATAAGATAAAACTGCGCTGCAGGGTCGTTTGGATTTTTTTCGGAAGCAATTTATTCTTGTTGTTCTATAGGTGATAAATTTTGCCTTCCTTCCTTTAGGAAAACCGAATAACGACAACTGGATTATACGAAAAGTTGTATCGGATGGCGTTGGTAAGGATAGAACTGATGGAAATATCAGGCAAGACGATGCCACACATTATCGCATCATATTGCCCTTTCGACATAGGACCACGAGAAGTAGGAGCAATGAGCTACTACGAGCAAAGCGAGCTCCGCGCCGCAGAAATTTCTCTCAGAACAGCCTTTTTAATGTTATCGTCAGCGCGATTCTGATAACTACTAACCCTAATCAAATGACTGCATTCTGCAAATTTCCACTCGTGTTCGCAATTTCGGTCTTGCATGTTAACAATAATAATAATAATAATTGTTAGGTCCAATAACACCGCGTCTGATTAACCCAATCGTCTCGACATTCCCGAATTAACCTGAGATCCTCTGGTTGGTTTTCATCTCCAAAGTGCACTTCCTAGAATATTCCAAAGCGACAGGGAAATAAAGTAACAGTAAAAGATAAGAAACATTCCGGCAGGCATAAGTATGCATTTCCAGTCTTCGTGCCATATATTTTTGATTTGCATGAGATAAGATTTCGTATCAAAAATGGAATAAAAAGGGTGTGTCGCGAAGAGCGTCTCGAATTCGCGGATATATGAATTTGAGCCAGTCACGCGAGAACGAAACCGCGACGTTACACTTATTTGTTTATTGCGAATTTATTACCGTCTGGAAGCTGACTTTGACCCCCGATTGTGTCTGGAAAAAGTTAAAGCACCAGCGCGGAAAGCAGGATCTGGATTCCACAGTGTTCATGCAAATGAATGAACGTGGGGGAGCGGAGGCCTCGATCGAAAAATTACCTCTCAACTTTAATTACTTTTTGAGATATTTCACAGTCCATAACGGTTTCGGAAATATGCTGCATAATATAAAAAACACACCACCCAGTAATAATGGTTTTTGTTTCGCAATCGGTAATTAGCACCCGAATATGCATGATATGGAGCCAGAAGGCAAGTAAATTTTCATCAAACTTAGAGAGTTGGGGAGAGAGCGAATAGTAAGTTTGCGAGGAGGTTCATCCTTTAAAAAAAATTACTACTCGGACGACTGGAAATTTGAATACAGTCCGGCATGGTTTCAGGAAGGCCGACCTGAAAAGAGAAAAGATCACCGAAGAATGTGACGAAAAGTATTTCAATATTTACTTGAACCTGATTCCGAACTAATCTGAACGACCCCAATTAACCTTTTCCGTTAGGGCACAGAAAAATACCATTTTCCGGACTCTAAATAAAATTCGCAGTTTAACAATGAAAAGCATCGTCCATTACATGTCCCCCAAATACAGCCACCAGATTGTATTTCGAGCCAGTGTCATTACTATTTTTATCAGTATCACACCATTTTCGTAATGAAAGTGATCGTTACTGGGGTAATTTTTGAATTTCCCAGTGTCATGAACTGGAGAATTAAAGGGGAAATTCAGTTTTCAAATAGTAAAAGATTGAATGAGGAATAATCTGAATTTCCGAGTTATGAACATTGGTCATGAGAGTAAATAATTGTCTAATTTTTTAATCAATTTTATTTAATCAACTTTGAATGACAATCCGAAATTGGGTTAACTGGGCTAACTTTATGGGTTCCTGTTAATACAAAATTCGATGTTCGTTCCTACAGAGGATTTTTTCGACTGAATTTTAGGGGATAGGCAGAATTTACATCAAGAGAATATTTGCTTTTTTTTGGTTGCAACAATAGACTGCAGATAAAAAAAAATCAATTTTCCACGGTTGTTTGTGAAATTGAAAATGTCTTTACCACATAATTTTCAAGATTTGAATTTTTCACCCGATATTTTTCAAAGATTTTGAAAGCGGACACTTTCTGGATTTATCTATTATTGAATGTTTCTTGCGCGGTCCCGTTACTGTATTTTGAAAGAAAATTTTTTAAAGTTTTAGTAACGACAATGAGATTTTTTTATAGCATAAAATACATATGGGTATGGATATATATGGTATGGATTATAGGGAAAAGGAGTGGATTGGGGAGCGAAAACGACTCCTAACGACCTAATTGCAGGGCTTCGACCCGGGGCTGGAGGGGGGAATGGGGCTGCTTTACTACTACGACGATTTCTGGCACTAAACGTCAGCACTTCTGATCACAGATTTCAGAAGAACAAATAACTAGAATTGACCTTAAAGAGAAATTTAATTTTTAGCCCGGTTGAGGTGAAATTTTCCGGATCTTTTTTGGTTTTGGACCACGTAAGTAAATTTTCTAATTATTCCTTGACTCCCCGTTTCTTGCAAATTTTCTTCTTATTTTTTGCAACTTGTAAACACGTACCGATTTTCTCAGAGTGGCTTTCGGTGAATTTTTATAGTTCTGGCAAAGCAAAATGCTATTTAAAACCACTTGAAAGGATTTAAAAATCGCTCTAAAACTTTTTCTGTATACACATTAAAAATACAATGTTAAAGAATCTGAATGCATATAAGCGTAAAGCCATAGAGCGAAACTGCACTTTTATTTTCCGTTATTTACTTATGCGCGAACGAGCTGTTAGGCGTGTATTTTGCGGCATTACAATGTTTTAAAATTTTATTAGTCTCCAAATAATGGCTTTTCCCCTATGTATGTACGTGCTATTTTGCCTCTTTTGCTTTACTCTTTCATCTCCAAATGATTGCGCATTGCAATCCTATGCCGGTGCGATTGCTGCTTTATGGGGTGACAGTTAATGTTGGAGATATGCTAACAACAAGTTTTGCTCATAAATCCCTCTTATGGGTTGTGTAAAAAATAATATGTTTCATCTCGTGAAATATTCCTCACTGTATATGGGGAGATAATACGAGGAAATGTCAACTTTCCTGGTATACAACATTGACAAAAGCCCCGTTCCCGGTGCTTCACAGTGAGAAAAAATCTCGAGGAAACCTTTTTTATGGAGACAAAGGACCTAATCATTATTTGTAACACACAATTTACCGGGTTTCACACCACAAACCTGTTCTGTAAGCGAGCGGGGTTTTTGAAAGGAAACCTGGGACGGGTAAAAATAAATACGCCCGAAAACACAACCGCAGAAAATAAATTCGAGTTGTGTTGTCTCTCCAGTGAAATTTCGTTAAAATACCAAAAGCGACAAAAAGAGATTAAGTGAGCTTTGGACGGGATTATATGAAGGATGCGGTGAAGGTCTTGATATCTGTGCCAAGATATTCCTCCAACTTTCTCAAAGAAAAGGGATTGTCCTTCTTATACCAAACGGAATTGTTTTATTTGTTCTTTAGCAAACGAGAAACATTTATTAAAGTTAAATTTGCTTTGTCGAAAATTATGAAACTTTTGCTGAATCTCGAAGATCGACTCTACTGGTATCCGAAAATCGACAGAAGAGGGTAACGTAAAAGCTTTGAAACTGCTAATTTTTATCGTACATGTAGGTGCGATTATAATTGTGCAGACCAAGGTGTTAGAAAGGAAGTACCTTTTGTATAACTATTAGAAAAACTTCAACACATCGAGATAAACACAGCTCAAACTCTTTGGTTTTGCTCATTTACTGTTTTATAATTCATATTCTTCAGCGTCATCTGAGGAGAAGAGTCACTACATTTCACAACGTCGAGTCTGTCGACGTTATAAGCCAGCGGCGTTATCAAATTATTCATGAAAGAAGAAGGGACGCAGCCAAAAGGCTTGCCAGGGGTTTGAAAGACGATTTTGGGGCAAACCATAGAAGATTTATACTTACAAAGGATTAATTTGGGACTTCTGAAAAGCATCAGCGTTTCGGCCTTTGAAATCAGAACTAGAATTTGTATGTGTAAAGTGGGCTTCGACACAAAAGAAATTCAGATCTGTTGATATTGAGAACCCAATATACAATACATACGATAGTGGGCTAATGCTTTAAGATCCAGACATTTTCTAAAATGATTTAACTTATGTATGGTATTCCTCATTTGGTCCTGGTCAGTAAATCAAAATTACGTCATGTACGCTATAGCTTACATACTAGTTAAATGTAAAATTTTTCAAATTGTACAAAAAGCTTTACAGGACTCAGTGTACACCCAATCATCGGCGTACCAAAGTCCTTTAAAATTCCAATTTTTCAAATTTTATGTGGTGGAGTTGATGAAGGAGTGAATTAATAATTAACTAATGAAGAATAGACTTAAAGATGTGGAAGAATAATAAGGACGAATTTAGGAATATGAGTTGATATAGATAGTTCTCCTTACTGATCAAATATTGCAAGAGACGCCACGTATCACCCAAAAGTTACTGATGGACATTTTAACATTTCTTGACACTTTGAAGCAGACTCCCTTTATTTATCCGCCACTATTCATAACCTTACCAATACCTTGAAATCATAAAAAACAAACTCCTGAAATTTTCCATCCCCAAAACCTGGGTCCAGACCCTATTTCCGCCAATTTTCATTAACCAGTGTTTCTCAAGATTAAAAATTTTATTAAACCCCAAAGCCAAATTACATAAGCTGCTTCAGAGAAGATGATGCACGGAAAATTTACATTTTGAGAGAAACCTAATATCTGGGTTACTTCCGTCAAGGTTATTCCTTGGGAGATTACCTGGAAGGATATAACTACAGAAATAATGGGAAAGGCATTGGGGAGATTAAGAAAATCGGATAAAAAGGAAAGATTTATTACTCTTGTTTACGTACAATCATGTTGATATTTAGCGGATTTTCTTCAAGACAACGAAATAATATTTAAGGGCGAGAGGGGGGAAATTAGAGGTGATTATATTTTATTATCAGACACGTTTGGGCTCTAATGTTTATCTGATTTTCTTCGAGTTCATAATTTGTCCTTTATTTGAATCGAAAAAATACTGAAAGCAGTAGTGAAAAGTTGTGGCTGATCATATGAGCAATAAGAAAACTTCCATGGCATCATAAAGCAGCTGCAACAAATATTATGACTTTCCAAATACGAGTCTGGCTGTCGAAAATCAAAAGCTCCATTACAGCGTATCCGAAAGCTCTATAATTAATTCAAAAACTTTAATATAAATATTTCATATTTGACGCTTCTACGCTTTTAATATTAATAAGGTTGTGTTGCGCCCAAAGATTAATAGCCATCTTTTCATTAATTAAATTTTAATAATGCATTAGCTTTTAATATTTTTTTCAGTGAGGGGCCGCCTTTTGATCATACGTTTCCCGGTTTTTAAGTCCATTTTGATTTGGACTTGATATGTGATATGAAAGCTCCGAAAATTAAGTGTTTTGATAAGTTAATTATGGGGTGTGTCAAGTGTAATTGGACGATTAAAATATGCTTTGCAGGAGCCTTTTAACGCGTTGGTTTCACTTATGTAAAGCTAAACTCTTTTAACCTTTGGCTTTTGATATCTACATTTGGGACGAAGACATATTGTAAGTAAATAAAAAGGTAGGCGAAATCCTCTAGAAATGTATGATTTATATTCCGTTCTAAGCCTAAAGTAAACTGACAACTCAATATATTTTCTATGAGTTTTTCTTTTATTAAGAGGATTGTGTTCTTTCGTATCATACAAAAAGGAAAGTAAGTTTCTTTCTCAAGAGATTTTCTATAAAATGTTTCGGTTTACTTTCACGTAGTTAAAACTGAGTACTTAGGTGCTCGTATTTTTTCTTACCTTAAAGGTGCAATTCTTTGCAGAAATCTGAGCCTGAAACAGGAAAAAGTTAATGAAATATTGAAATGTGTGGGTATAGAATTCGGAACTCATCTTATGTTTGGTGGTAGTATACAATTTCCAACTAATTAATTGAAAAAAGACTCGGTTTTCTCTTAAATAGGCTGACTTTCTACCAGCATGATTGGACAGGCGTCAGCTTTATCTAAAGCCACTTTAAAAATCTCTAAAATAGCTCAGCACCAAAGGAGTATCTTAAAAATTAAAGAAGATATTCCAACCCAATTTGAGCAGATTTGTAGAGCTTATCAAAACGATCAATTTACACTGTTTTTCAGGCAATTGCTTTACGAATTTCTGAGATATAGAGTCTCAACATGTAAATAACACAAGCATGGCATAAGTGTGTACTTCCTCTCTCCTCCCCCTTGGAAATTTAAGAACTTTTTATAGATATCGATCCTAATTTGAATCGGTATAGCCCTATTGAGGTCCTGAAACCTTGAAAATGCAGTTTGAGGAACCATTTTAGAGCCCTTCAAAATCTAAAATAATTGTCATCGTGGCCTTGTATCTCAGAAACTAAGGGAGTCATGGCAAATTGCAGTTGTGTAATGAAATTTTTCTGAATAGATACTTTCTTCAGGTCAGTTACTGCCGATTTAAAGTTTGGGAAGTATTGAGAAATTGCAACAGTGTTAAAATTCTTTTTGGACACTTTCGCAAAGCCCTCTGGAGATTTACAGCAAAATCATGCTCTTAGTGAAGCTTTATATTACATACTTCAAAATTGCAATAAATATCGTTCAAACTTTTCATAATCAAGATCTTAGAGAGATTCATAACGAAAGATGTTTTTTGAGGCATTTCAATATTTTTGAAATTCTTCTTCGTTTATAGCAAAATCACGTTCATTGTGAGGCGTTACCTTACTAGGTAAAAATACCTTTTTTCAATGTTAAGATTTTCAGACACGTCATGTTCGATGTCCTGTAGGTATTATATTAGAAAAAATATTGTAGGAATATTTCGGAATTTAAAAAATATTAAAATCTCCGTTATATAAATGCATAGAGCTCCTCGAGGCGAGGAATTTTTGCCATTTGTTGGTCCAAATTGTCGGGAAATCGACAATCAAATTAAAAAAAATCGGTATCTTCCCCCTTTCAAGGGGGACAATGAGGAATGGAAATGCAGGTTGGGGTGCTCTCATCTAATAACACTAAATTTCAAAAATAGTTACCACAGTGACCTTCTATCTCGTAAATAAAAAGATTTATTAGAATCGCGTTTGCGCAGATTTATAGAGGTTCTTTGAAATTTTTGACCTCAATTGGTTAGTTGCCCGAAGAGTTCTCGAGAAATCGAAGCATGGAAGTTGAAAAATGGCAGAAGTTGCATCTACGCATCTCGAAAACTAAAGGAGACATTAGAGCTTTGATTTCAGCCAGCATCGGGTGTGCGTTATAAAGGGGAGACCCAACGGAAATAATTTGAACAAATTTCTCGAGCAAACTTTCATGTTTGATTGCAATTAAAAGCGAAATATTTTTTGATCTTTAATTGAATCTTTTCCTTGAATAGTTACGTTTATAACTTGCTTATTTGGGAGCACTTCGCAATTAATAACGCAAAATCTATGGAGAAACAGAGCCGGCTTTTGGCAAGCGTCAGGACATAGATTATGTAAAATTTCCGAAACGGTCCAATTTAACGGCCATTTGAGGTCGACAAAGACCAAAGTTAGTTGCTCACTTGGCTTGGAACTTCAAATCAGGGCGAATAGCCCTTAACTCGCATCGTGTATTACTTATTCAGGGCGGATGCCAAAGAGTAAATTGTCGGGGTAAATGAATGTTTAACAGGAAGTTGCCAGATTTTCTCGTTTTGGATGTAAAAGTTTAGTGTATTTCGAAATTCCTAGCAGAATTTCCTTCCTTTGTTGTTGCCAAATTAATGCCTCTTTGACAAGCGAGCTAAATGGCTGAATACGGTGAAACGGGGCATCCATACGAGGACTACAGACATGTTTTATTACCCATTACTGGAGAAGGAATTTGCCAATTTAAACGAAAGTAATTACCCTGTCTGAAATAATAAACCGATAAACACGAAATTTTATGCTGTCAGGGATGTCTTATGGCTTCGCAGCAAGGAACTAATGAAGCGATGATAATGCCTGAAATTAAGAAGAAAGAAGACGGAATAGATACATGCATAGGTGGTTTTTGCACTTTAGAAACTGCGTATTGCAACCTTAAACCCGCATCTCAAGTTTGCTACACTGCTAAAAGCAAAAACTCCCCAGCACTGGCAGTTTGAATAATTCAAGTTTAACAGGATGTGTGTTAAACCAGATTCCATGTTTATTTTCAAAGCAATTTTAAACATACAAGTGCGCGATAACCTTAATTAAGGTTCTAATAAATGATATCTGGAATGGCTTTAGTTTGGAACCTAATTAGCGTTAAAAGTTGTTGAAGAGCTCCATGAGGGTGCTCCGGCCGTGGCTCGGGTTTTAGAGCACACCTATCATTTGTGTGTAAATTGTTGGGATGTCTATTTGCATAAATATGATGGGTAAAAGGTCGTTTACATTTTGAACCCGAACCAAAAACTCGCAGACTGCCATGATAATCGATGACATAAACCGGAGCTCGACGGGCAGCCAGGAATTTTCTCTCTTCTTGCGAGCTCGGCAATTCATCCAGTTGTAATTTATAACCTTTTTAAGATGCCTGAGTCATAATTGGCGAATGCCAAGTGCAGAATTTACAGTGCAAAGAAAACCGGCAATAATAAGCATAACGGTAGAATTTCTAAATGAAATAAGCGCACCGCTTACGAATCGCGAGCATAAATGGAACGAAATTAAACTTGAGTATCAAAGGAATTCCTGAAACAGACACTCATTATTATTGAGTTCGAGAAAAACATCGCCCAGGGTATTGTGTATCAAATGTAGTCATGAAGACAAGAGCATGGGACCTTAAACGTCCTGTGGAAGGTTTTGTATGAAATGAGGCTCTTCTTGGCTTTCAGTGCACGCATAACAAAAGCAGGAAAGTTCAGACACCGAAACTCCAAAAACTTCCATCGACCAGGGAGACATTCAGATTGTTTTAAACATTCTGGGTGGCGGGAACGCGGCCCCCCGGACTCGGAACGGGCCCAAGTCCAATCATGGAGGCTGACGAGTATAAGCTGCTTAGGGGGCCCATGAGACACATTTCGAAGATTGCCAACTTTGTCTACGCATCGCGAATGTACCCCAGATTTTCAGTTTGTGCATTCATTCTCTTTGGGTTAACGATCAGGAAGATGGGCAGCGTCGATTAGTCAATGTTCCTGATAGAGCAACCTGTGTTACAGGAGTAGGTACAACAGATCAAATGTTCAGAGATTTGTTAGTTCAGGTTAGTTTAGTAGCAGTTCTGTTGCAGATCTTTTGGTGACGTTCTGTTCGGCTGTTTTTGTGTGATCACCGTGTTACTGCATCTTCCAAGTTATCACCAAAGCAGGGTCACTCAGAAATATAGTCTCTCAAAACAAAAAAAAAACAGGCGAAGGTGTAACTTAGTTATTTATGAAAGGATTTTGATGAACTAAAAACCAAATAAAGTGATATTTTTTAGACCACTAAGTAACGTTAAAGTTGATTTTTTTAAAACTCAACTTCTGCTTCAGATGTCAATTTCGGAATTTCAAATAGAACTCCATATATTTTTTTTTTACAGAAAATTTTTCTGAACTTAATTACGCATTGCAACTTGATGTTGAAACAATTTTTAATTGAAAAAAATTGGAACAATATGAGGTATGTAGCTACTTGTATCCTAAATTTAGACATTATGAGTTATGTAACCATATGTATCGTCCTGGGACCATCTGCGTTGTCCTGTGTATTTCATTTCATCTCATTCTATTGTATTATCCTATACAAAGCCTGGCGTCATGGACAAGTGCCGCCTATATGATACCTAACGAGAAGGGATAAGATAAAACCGCTTCAATGCCTTAGCAATTTCTCTCACTGATGTTTTTGGATTCTCTTCAACACTAAGCAATAGATCGAGTTTTACATTTTCATCGAAGTCTTGCAATGATTTTTTCGGCTTTGTAAAAGATCCATAGCGTCATAAGTTATCTTCTAAACATTTAAATTTATTACGATTAGATACTTCTCTCTTAGGAAAACGGTAGAATAAAGATGTACTGCTTCATTGGAGTTCTTATTGCTTTGGAAATATGCTTTAAGCATATCTGTAAATTCATTGTTCATTTCAAAATAATTTCAACTCAAATTAACACTTGATAATTGTCGCCAATAACAACACTAGTAACTATTTTTATTGCACTAAAGAACTAATTTACAATAATTACACTTGCAGCATAACCGATCACAGAAAATTATGAGGAAGAATGATGTGGTTCCAATGGTTAAGGATAGTTCTATCTTGTCCCTTTTCGTAGGGTATCATATGGGTTCTATTTGACCATGTCGCCAGGCGTCTCTATACAACGAATGTATATGAGAAATTTGAGATTACTGAGTTCTCATTTGTGACTTGCTGAGATCTCGGTCAACAAGGAAATGTTATGAGATTAATTGGGCTATATTACGGGATTAATGATAATATTTATACTGAGTCTCTCGGATCATTTACTTTTGTTTACGAAAAGAACTTCTAGCGTAATTCCCATTCTAGAAAGTGAAGGCACATGTAACTAAGTTGGCGCTTTTTACACAGAATATTCCATCTCTGGCACTCTCAACTCTGGAATCTTAGCCTGAAGCACTCTACACTGATTGCTTTAAAAGTTTTACTAAAACTACGTGAATGGTTTCTTCTGGGAAAACAGGAAATGGTGGGGTTAAACGATTCTTGAATATCTTGGCCAAATAGCTACTTGACTGAAGATACGTATTGTAAAATTGCTGGTTTTGAAACAGACCAAATTCTGATTACCTCTGGGGCTTCCGAAGGCTCACATCTACTTTCTCACCTAATCCCTATATTAATACAGACGTTGAGCTGCGTTAATCGTACAATGACTGTCAGATTTCTACAATACCTTACGAGTTTTCATTGTTCGTATATTATTTCTGATTTTGACAAATTAATCTGCATTGAATCTTCATTCGTTCAAATGGGGACTTTTGAAGCTAAAGATACAGTAGTTTTTGTTGATAATGAATTGTTGTAGGCTTGCCATTCTGCGAGAAGATAGCCTATGATGATATTAGGAACTTTGGCTTTGCCTCCGTTGGAAGAGTTTTTGAGATATTATCTTTTCTTATAGAGTTGTTAATGGTGTTTAAATGGAACTTATTCAGGCTTGTTTTCCAGAGATGAATCAGACAACTAATATGAATGAAATCCAATAACGAGAATGTACAGCAAGGCAAACTGATATTGAAAGAATATTGACGTAATGTCTTGGGTTGGGTCTTAACTAGTTTAACAGGACATTGTTGCTCAATAAATTGACGAATCGATGATTTTCTATATATTTGTACTAAATTCATCAAAGAAATGAGCAAACTGTATAAATTTGAGCTGATTTTATGTCTGCTGTTGCCTTCAGGTATTTCTTGTTTGTTGGCTGGGGGCTGAATCATCATAAGTTAGATCTAAGGAACAATAACAAATACGGTTGTGGTCTTGTTATTACTGATCCCCATAGTTCTTAAATGTGTTCTTGTGTGTCCAGGAAGAAAAACATTATTTTCCCATTTTGTGTAACGCAATGACTATTCGAATTGACGTCACCCCCAGAGTAAATCCACATTTAGTGATGGCCAATCAAGATTAAGATATGACTTGAAATTCAGTAGCCGTGGTTTTTAGATTTGATTTTCAGTAAATCGTTCCATTATCGTGAAAATCGCGGATTCACTTGAATATAATTGCGAATAAACATCGAGTAAACATGATGATGCTGTAAAATGCGCTATAAATTGAGTTTTTTGATCGAATTCACTCCTCTCCTTCAAATCTCATAAACGAGTGAATCAAGTGAGTGAATAGGAAAATTTTATCATTGAATATTGAAGTGGTTCAGTTGCCCTGCTAGCAAGGGACTTTTTGGGCTAATGACCACGTCTCCACCAAATTATGTGCCAATGAAAGTCGGTATTGTGGCATATTTGGTGGTCGGGGTTTTGAAAGTTGGAAAGAAAAATAGTGGAAATTGTTGCATTTTAATTTTAACTGCTGGTCAATAAATTTCGAAGCGATTGAAAAAGTAAGGAATTTTTCAACGCATGCCCACCTCTTCTCCTACAAAGTTGAATATAGCAGGAAACCCGAATCGCCTTCATTTGAATTGAATATGTATAATTGAATTGAATTAGTAAAATCTTATCGCAGCGTTCATCTGGGCTTGAAACAAATTTCCTAAAATAACCCAATTAAGCTTCCCGGTAGGATACATATTCTTTAAGATTAGACATAATGATTAGAGCTGGGACGTATTTATTATTGCTGGTTTAAAGTTGGTCTTGACGTTTCTTGAGATATACACAGTTTAACACATAAATTCCGAAACTCTCGCAGCATCGGGATGTGTTCATCGAGCCGAATTGCACACACGTAGCCGATCCATCTCGAGTTTCAGATAACGGCGTGTACGTATACAATTCCAGGTCTACTCTAATTCTAAATTCTATTAGTTCACCGTCGTGTCGTAACAACACTTCCACACTTTCCAATATCCGAAGTTAAGTCGACATAAAGAACTTATACGAGCGTTCGCGTGATAGAAAACTTCCCGCTTCCCGTTACGTGTATATCTAAACACATATAAAAGTTCATAAAACCGGCTCTTTACGGATCACGGTTAGTTTTATGTCATTTCGCTAGCACTCGGGCAATTTTTATTATTTTCCGCCTCATATGCTCGAAAACCGGCCTCGCTCTCTCGCAAATCTCCTACGCGAGCCTAGAAGCCTTTTGACACCCTATAAACGAATTATTTACGACAGTCGCCTTGCTTGTGTGTATTATCTTTACGGAATTTATTGGACCTCTGCATGTAGTTTTATATGTGTGTGCATTATATGTGTTTTTGACATACGCGTGTAGCATGATTTACGAGACCGCATTTGCAAGAGCAAAGCCGAAGACCGTAAAATCAAAATTCTCGAAAAACTTTATTTAGCCGCTGGATCTTCATAAAGAGTTGTATAACAGCCCCCTAGAAGTATGCAGGGTGCGCGCTTCTGGAGCTCAACCGTTCAGCCTTGTTTCATCCTTTCTCTTCTCCTTCTCCCAGACTTCTTTCTTTTGGCATCTGGGGTGTCGGAATTTTTCAAATTTTGGAAAAGCATTTTTTTGAGCTCCAGATGGCGCAACCTCGCTCCAATTTAACCGACTTCATTTCCTTTATGGTCACCGAAATCTTCATAGTTGAGCTCCAGAAACGGACATCCTGTATAGTTTACAGAGAAGTATGTAGGAAATGAGTAACAAGAAGATATTCTGACCAAATGGTCATTTCGGGCGTCAGGGACCGAAATAAGCAGCAATGGACATACCTGGACTCGAATCTAATTTATTGACTTCGATCGAAGGCCACAAAATTTTTGGCTAATCATAATTTTCTTTTGTCATCATCTCCTTTGTTTACAAAGAGCGGCAAATGGGACTTAATTTTCCTTCCAAAGGTCTTCTGGGCAGTCTTATGGTTAAACTTCACCAACAAGAGCAAACAATTTAGCTGGCCTGGGACGAATCTCCCTCTTCATCGAACTCCTTGAAGAGGACAATGCTGCCGTCCTGAGTCTCGTGAGCGCTGAAAACCTCATGATTTGCACTGACTTCAAGTGGGATGTCACTAATGCCGCTAGCAACAGCCAGGGACAAGTGCGGGATCGGTGCCTGAAGAAATTATATGGACTTAAAGGCACTTTTTCGAAAATCTCACTTCCAAGTCGTTCTCTCTTAAGATTCTTAGTAGTGCCGAGTTAAATAGATTTTTTTAGAAATCTTACTAGAACACCTTATTGGCTAAAGGTTAAGGGTATTGTAATATATATGTATTACAATACTAGTCACTTTTATAGGCTTTTTTGATGATCTTGAGAGAACGAGGAAGGTATCTCTGCTAATATTCTGTTGTGGGGCCTCTAAGACTCATAATCCCCCTTCTCTATTTTCCAACATATTGTAACAAGAACGTTTAATATTGTTAATATTGAAGCTTAATTAGAACAGTTGTCTGTTCACTGATTAAATAAACTGGTATTAAAGCTAGTACAATTCTCAAGACTGATACTGTAATAATTGTGGCTTACTTCCATTTACCTGTTCACACAACGAGAAATAATTAATACCTACTGCTCTATTATTAAAACGGAAGTAGGCAAGCCGCCGAAGCGGTGTCAGTGAACCAGAACTTGAAAGTCCCTGCCAAGTTCAAAGCCATATTGGCGACGAAATATTAAAGCAAACAAACTTAAAACTAATTTAATATTAGTGCCTTGTCACTATCACCACGCCGATCTCCGAAAAATTTGTGCCGTCTCTAATTTATCAAAAGGAACCGCCCAAATATTAAAGAGGAGATTGGGGCTTTACGTGATGGCTCAATGCAGAAATGATATATGTTCTTAGGAAACATTAACAAATCAGGAGGAAACAATAAGGAAAATGTCAATGCCACATTGAGCGTATTACTGTACTGCAATTACCGCAATCGCTGTACACATAAAGCACAAGCAGAGCAATAAAACTTGCTTAGTGCAAGTCTGATGTATAAACCAACGATATTGCTCCAGGCCAATTAATTTTTACTGCGGTGTTCTATTTTCCTTATCGCTTTAGTAGAAGATTCATTCCAATGAGGCCGCATTCCCAGAGTTCCTTTCACTGACTTGTTGGAGTCACGTCTGAGGTAAGCAACCGTGACGCAAACACAAAAACCACTTTAAATTGCTAATAAAATGAATTAAAATAAATACGTCGGTCGGTTACAATTGAAAAAAAGTAAACTAGATGGTATTTTGTAATGTGGTTGTATTGCCACGCTATTTTAAATTGGTCAATTATTAGAAAGGTCAGAATTTACATCAACACCGAATCGATATAGTGAAAAACCAAAACAAATGTTTGATGTGGGAAACCAGGTTTTTTTGACAACCAATGATAGAACATTTTGTCTTTACGTAATCCTTTTTATTAAAGCTGCCACTTAGAGAAAAGTGAAGAGCTTTATTAAACTGGAGAGGTCTTAACGCTGTACGTGCACCAATTTCCTCTAAACGTTCACATAGAACGGCGACAAAGGGACCGTCACAATACAAAGACGGGAGCAATTGGTGACATACTGGCAACAACACCTTCTAAATTAAATTCAAGAGATAAAGCAAAAAAGCGACAGACTAAGACGCAGTCATGCAGGAGTTCTTCCTGCCGGAAAGCGCCCCATCCGGAATTAAGAAGAATATTATGAAATGCAGAGACGCGTGACGTTTCCGCTTTTGCTACTTGTTTTTAGTGGGGTAAATTTAATTTACCGCTTGTCTTTACGTGATTTCAAAATGGAAATGTGCTTTCGAAAATGCAGCGATAAAATTTGAAAATCGGGCCCCTTATTAACCATTTGTAAGTGAAGTATTTTGGTTTACGGTTTCAATGCAACTTTTTAAGGCGTGGATCTCGCCAGGAATTTCAAAACAGCCACCAATCACTCACAAAGAAACATTAAGGAGTCCGTCTTGTGTAGTCCATCTCTGGTAGAAAGATAGTCACTATAAGCTCTTACACTATGCACCACTAACGCTGAAAATTAGATGGACTATGCTTAATTTTTGGAATCAGGATCGGTTTAGATTCTGCAAAGCAAAGCTGCGATAATCCAACTAGAAATCTAGATAAAAGACGATATATGTATAGAGCGTCCAATCAAAATAGAGCGATTTATAATTAAGCTTGCCTCTGGTAGAAAAATTAAATGTCCCACTATCCCATTCTCTCCTTAGCACCTTTCATATTAAAAACTTCAAATTAGAAGTGGGGCGACATGTCGGCTAACAAGGATGCTTCTAAAAGCCGTAACTAAAAGATAAAGATGGGATATCTAGACATGAGAGAAAAGTGAAAAAGCGATACACATTTTAGCCTGAGTTAATAACAATCCATAATTGAGGTAGTTCCAAAAGTGGTCATCGACCGATGCGATTACCCGAAAGTGGTAATAAGATCCTGCCGGGATGGTTCTCGCCACTAGGAACCGGAATTTATAAGTATTCCTAGTTAGTCGCAGTTTCGAGGCGGGAATTTAAATTGCTGGTTATAATAATCTCCTTTACTGCCAGCAGAGTTTACATTACACCATAGCAACGTCAAAAGAACACAAGGATACAACGTAACCTGACACGAAAGTATCTAAAATTACAAACATTTCAAAGTATAATAAATTCATTATTCTATGCGGTTATGACAATAGTTCAAGGCTGATGAGTTAATGACCATCAATAAAACTTAATAGATCTAGATTCTATAATATCAAAAAATACATTTAAATGTATGGATCGTGTCTGACGAGCATGGAGATATTAAATATTACATAATGATACTACTTACTAAAAATAAAAAATATGAAAAAGTCCCTTTCTGAATATTTTAATTCCATCAATTTATTTTATGGCGCTGCTCAAAGAATTCTATGTTACAACTGAGCACAACAACTGAGCATAATAACTGAGCGTTTGAACGTGGCACAAATAACGTTTCCTTTTTTTGAGAAGTAGGGATAAACGTTATTCATTGCTATGAAAAGTGAAATGTTGAGAAACTTAATATGATAATTACGTAATGTACTATGATTGTCAATTAGAGAAGAATAGTATATGCTGTAACAAGTATGGAATTAATAATTTACGAGTTTTAGACGATACTTTCTCTCTAACACAATCTATTTTATTGCGTGTATTATGAATCGTACTTAAATCATGAATTGAACAGCACCATTTGACATCATTACAGCGAACCATCTACGACCATATCCTTTCATCTCTGGTCCTTTCTTTTACATTTTAAATGAAAGAATTAAAAACAAGAAGGATAGAATAATAGAGAAATTAACTTCCGGAACATGAGAACAGCTCTGTTAGGGAGACTTTGGATACATTCTATTTATTTTATAAAAATTAAACATTTCAAAATTACAGAGGGTGCAAAAACGTTGACCTCTCAGAACACACACGTCAATGCAACACAAAACGAAAAAAATGGTTGTTTTCATTCCACAGGGTGTTTAAATATTTATTTTTATTCTGTAAATTGGAAACAAATCTTTAATTTAGAGGCCTTACATTGCTCCTACAAAAGCTTGGGGGCACAGCAAATTAATTTAAGATATCTATTGATGTGTTTGTGGAATGTTTGTTGAAATGTTGATGCGATCTGGAAAGAATAAGTCTGTCCATTGGAAGTTGGTTTTAAGCCGTGTACGGAATTATACTACAGGAGGCCAGAATTTTTCCCAAGAAAGCCACACTGAAATGCCGTATTTCCATTTTGAGGCACTCATGCGATAAAAATGCAAAACCCAAAATTATGCCATAAACCCATCGAGTCATTTTAAATTAAGTCCGGGCAATAAACCGCGCCTGCAAAAACTCGCAACCTTTATTAAGGCAATTTATCAAGACACTTCACACGGCGCTTTTAACAATACAAAAACCCATTTAATCTATCTTTTAAAACTAATTTAGTCGTGGGTCGTTTTTTATTCGGGAACATCCTTCTCTTTTTTCGGAATCCCTCCTCGGTAAGATTATAATTTGACATGACGTGTTTAGGCGCTGGTGCTAAGGCTCCCAATGACAGCCTGTGATTAATGGAAAAAATTCAATTAGTTTTCCACCAAAGGAGCGAGAAAGACGGGGCGATTAGAAAATTGGAAGGCGGCCTGGCACGGATATGAACTAATTAACATGAAACTGTTTAAACAGACCACTTCTTTGTGTTGTGTGGTCTATGACTGACCGCAGTACCGGAAAAATCACTTAATTCGATCCCAGGCTTTACGTTCTCTGTGCTAATCACCCCTCGTTACGTGTTTTTGAGCGTTAGGCTCAATGCGAGGAAATTAAATCCTCTTTATTATTTTTTTTATTACAGATCTTTTTTAACGTAACGCTTCAGATAACCGCATTCTTTCTAAAAATTATTCGATTGCACACCTGCTGCGACTACATGCAGTTTTAAAGACCCACTTTCTTGATTACCTTATGCAGGGTCGGACTTTTCAAGAATAATAAACAGGAGCCAAATTCTTTACTTTACGACTCTTTGTTTGAAGTTTTAGAGACCTCAGAGTTATTGGGCTAATTCGGGGAATTTGCAGCTGTCGAGAGTTGCACCCTCTGAGCTTCAAAATCCGATTTGACAAGCGGTCGATTTCATCTTGAGAAAATTGAAAATTCCGGCTTTCCAGTATAATTCCTTGAGTTGGCCCATTAAGGTATCACTGATACAATCCTATAAAACCGAATTAGAATCATTTTGCAACGGAGTGTTCCAGTTATATAAGTGGGCATTGAAGTCACACCTGTGCAACTAACAACCTAATTACGGCACTGTTCTTTATTAATAACATGAATTAACAATGTGATTGGTTCCATATGGTTATTGCGAATATTGCACATGCAACTCAATTGTTAATGATTCGACATTAAACGAGAAAAGAAATTTTTTATGCTTAATACTTATGTAGATTTCATTTTGCGCTTGTGTTATTCATGTTAGGTGAGTTGTTGAACACAAGCAGCTTGTTCATTATTTAAGCTTATAAGTTATGCAAGAGGGTTTCGTATTCAGAAGTTCAATAATTTACAGCGATCAACGAAATACGTAGGTATATGCGTCAATAAATTAACATTTCAGTAATAAATAGCTTAAATTTAGAGTTTGGTATTTTTATTGCTTTAACTTTTATCCTTTGGTTTAACCCGTTTAACCTTTATTTTCACTTTTTTATACAAAATAGAATGTATAAATGACAGAGTTTTATTATGAAATTAAATCGTGGATTGGAAAATGCACATATTGTTTGTATACATCTCACTGAAAGGTATGTTCAAATTGCTCATATATGTATACAGGTTTGGCGTTCATTACTGCAAGCATTCAAAAAATATTTCCACAAATAGGAAGCGTATCGAGATAAATTAAATTTTGATATTTAGGTTCACTAGGCGAAAGAGAATTTTTTTAAAATCATAAATGTGTTAATCCAGTGTGTGACAAAATTACATTTTTCGTATTTTTTTAAACGTTTTGTGGGAAGATATAAAAGAGTTTGTGCATATAAAAGTGAGTATAAATATAGGAAGAACTCAAAAATACCTAGAGATAGTAACAACAACGCAAGCATGCATACCTAGCACTTAAGAGAATACGTTTCATTGCTAATTACAGTCGAATTGAACATTCTTAGCGATTTTAACCGCGGACAGCTAACAATTCTGTATAAAAAGCTCTGGAAGAGCAATTTCGCGGCTTCTTTCTTGAGTTTCCGACAAAGGTTATTCCCTCCATTAAACCTACCTAGATGTCCCCTGGAGGGAGGCGAAAGAAACTGGAACAAAGGGCAGTAATCTTGTTTCCTCAGATCCGCAAAATCAATCTCTGAGAAACGAAGTACGCCACAAATATATTGATAATTGGAAATTGAAGCTTTATAATTATTAGGTTTATATGAACAAATCGAAAGTGAAGCTAAAAGTGGTTGAAAAGAAGTGAAAACGAGTCGATTGCCACTCAAAATTCATAAGGAAAAAATACGTAGAACGTCACTGATCATCATGAATCTTAATTTGACAATATTGTTATCTACACACATCTGCAATGCTAACTTTCCGAAATGTTAAAACATCATAATTTCGAATTTTCTAAGCCAATTTGAGAAATATCAGGGCCGTACTCGAAATTCTGAAAATTTGTCAGAGCTCTGAGAAACTAAATGCGTTAGTTTTCATAAACATTGACATAGGTACTGTAAATTGAACGCTGTAAGAGTTCTCTATAATTTAAACAACATTCAGTTGACTTCAACAAAAACAGAGACATACAGAACAGTGTCCAAGCAACACTAAAAGCGACAAATAGATCAGATAGAAGATCAATTTGGAAAATTTCTTGACCTTGACGTTCGTAACTTAGAGCATATCGGATGCTATAAGTAGTCTACAATTCCAAACATTTTTCATGGAATTATAATAAAAGCAGTAAATGCGTACTGGGTACAATTTCAAGGGAATAATTAGAAACAAAAGAAATATAAACATGAGAAGTACGTTAAGAAAATCGCTGAGCATTGCAAGGAGATCCAGATGCATTCGAACTTGCTTTGTACTACTTACTCTTAATTACCCATAGATCCGCCACTGCTCTGTATATTGCCTGGAATGAGAAGAGAGACGTTGGAATCAAGAACTACTGTTGTCTAGAAATCAACTGGTTCGTTTAATACGTTTTCTGGTAGGAATTTTTAGCACTTCTGGATGCTCTGTCTCTTGGACGGTAGAGAAACTGGAAGAAAGAATTAACCTCGCCTCTACAAATCAACTGGATTCGGCTTTTCTCAGTTCATTTCTCGCATTTTAAACAAGATTATTCCTTTTATTACACTTTCCTGAATGGAATTCCTAACAAAGCCTCTGGATACTCTATATATCCCCTTTATTATCAGGGGCGGATTAAGAGTTTTCTCACCCCTGAGCAATCAAAATTATTTCACACCCTCTTGGTGTCTCCCGTTAGTTTTTTTTTAATTCCAAAAAGTAGTTATGTTTTGTTTTGGTTTCTCCTTCTGCAGCTCTTCACCCTTATTTATGTAGTTCGCATGGTTAAGTCGACCTTGTTTATTATCAGAAGTTATTGTATGTGTTTGTGCGTTCTTACTATTGTTGGGTGGAATATATCTTTCATATGCGAGGTGAATTTTTTTATAGTGAAATAAGAGGTTTACTTGAAACCAGTTCATTCCGCCCCTTCATTAAAATAAGCCTCCCTTAACCTCTAGAAAGTGTATTAAATCTTATCAACCCCCAAGAACTGGTTTCACGTAAATATTATATATTATATTTCGCTTTAAAAGAAAATCACTCTGTATACTGATTACGTATTTTTAGTCACGGGTATTATAAATCCATCAAAATTTCTCTGCCGATTTGATGTATTGAATCCGTTAGTTTCAAGTCGAAAAGTTTCTTAGCCTTTAACAACTGCACGGCTGGAAAACTAAGATGCATCAGTAGTGATATCATTAATCTCTGGCCCTAATAGCAGCAAGAAATTTGATATATTTTTGGAAAATATAAAGAGCCCTTCAAGATTTCAAGCCCAGATGATAAATGAATTTCTCGACTTTCTCGTTACAATGTTCCTCGAGCAGTGGAACAAGAACTGGCAAAGTAATATATTTTTATGTCTTACAACAGCTAGCTGCTCTAGCTCATTTAGCAGGTCTTTGCATTTTATTAGTAGTTATGTTATAGTGCGCTGCCAGGCGAAAATTACTCCACATAAATATGCAGAATTATGTTCTTTGTAAAGTAAATTAGAGCTTCCCAGAGAGGGATTTTTGCTGCGGCTCCAAAGACACTTCACAGATTAAGAACAAATTGGACCATTTCAGGTAAATGAGGCTCGGCATCTTTTTGCAGTAATATCAATAAAATAACGAATTATACCATTGATCTGCCCGTTTAAATACCATGTCTGTTTCCCATGAAGTTACGAACCGCAGCCTCAATAACACAGCGGGGATTCGTTTTTAGTAGCTGCGCAACAAGCCTGGGAAACAATGAAAAAGACTTCAAACGATCACGTTGAACCTGTTTTGAATTATCACCTAATTCGAGGAGACCGTAAAGAAACGTGGCTGACATTTTCTAGGCCAAAGGTGGTTTTCGTTTCAGAAACAGTGACCTTATCTTGGGACTCATCGTCACATCTTTTCGATGGGAACTGGAGATAGCGGAACCAGGTAGACCCAATTTGATTCAAAAGTTCGTTAGTTTTCGTCATTAGATCATTCTGAGAAAAAACTATGATTCAGAGTAATTGCAGGTAATGCGGCTCTCAGTCGGAAGTGTTAAAGAGGAAAACAAATCGGTAGTGTCAATCTTACAACATGAATAATTAATAGTTTTGCTTAAAACTACACAATTCGTTGTGCTCACAAAGTCCACAGATTAATGGGCCAAATAAACAGATTCGTGTTTACCAGAACCAGACTCATATTTCCAAGCAGATAATATAGGTATTTTGACAAGTCAGCCCATCCTTTGAAGTTCTGAGAGACATAAAGGAGCCTAAAAATTACCTCATACATAAAACTTGTAGGCCGGCGCGGTTTATTCATATAGAGCAGAGCCCGCTTTCAAACTCCTGTTTAGGGTTATTTATAGTCTGTTTGATTTACATTTTACAAGGAAAAAGTGCGGTTTCCGCTCGTTTATCATAACTCGGTGCCATGAAAGTGTCAGTGAGGTGATGGCGAAAGACTTGAGAGAGAGAATACAGTTGCCGAGTTCTGGAACATTCGTCCTGACATCGAACAGATCACCTTGGATATTAATCCATGCAGTGGGATCTGAGGCATTCACATTTAGATGAAAATAAGTAATAGGTAATTAATATCGAGTGAGCAAAAGGTACTGCCAATTAATGGAACTTACAGGACAGGAAAAAGGGACATGAGAGATAATGGGAAGGCCGACGTCAAATCGTTCATAAGGTGATCAAAGAATCACAGGGGAAATAATACAGTAATAAAAACTAATTGAAGATATTCTTTTGCATTCCCTATTATAAACGTGACAATTTTTTGACGGGTTTTGACGTCGAAATAAAAACTTGTTGTTCCAGGTAGGTCTAGATTTGTTTAGGTTATGCTCATATCCCAATTTCGAAATTTAGAGAGAAGCGGAGGTTGGGGGAATGTGACGAGGAGGTCACCAAGGGGAACGTCTCCCCGCTGTTGCTGAGATCTGAGAAGGAATCGCACAGACTGAGCGGTATGTTGGTTAAAATCATGAAGAGGAAGTCGGATTTCGAGAAAAATCAATAGAGGTGTGTTGCATTCCCGATGGAAGCCGATGGATGAAAGCCAAGAGCTATTTACACCACCCTCCTCCCGAGGTAATGCCTAGCGGCGGTTCCGGATGGGGTTCAGGATGAACAGAGGGAAGGCGTTTAGTCGCCCGAGGGATACCAATCCGACACTATTTGGGTGAATAAGACCGCCATGTTCGAACGCAGATTCTTTAACCCTCTATAAAAAAAAAGGTTATGCTTATATTTGCGACCGGAAACCTTCCGTTACTCCGGAATTAGGGCAAATAACAAGACCCGAAAATATTGATTGTGATTGTGAACAGTGATTTGCTTGGGCTAACTAGCAGCTTAGTTTTGTAGTAGTTTATGATAATATTATTTCCTTGTAAAATTTACCATAAAATACCAATTAGTTACTTTAATTCTGGTTCAAATTGAATTTGTTGTGCAAATTCGTTGCCTATATTAAATTAAACTCAAGCTGAATTCCTCCCAAGATTATCTACAAATTTATTACATTAGAAGTCAAGGTCAATGCTTCTAAATTTCTCTACAAACTTGATATGTTAAAACAAGCTTTACTCCTCGTAAATTTCTCCACAAATCTGTCACGTTTATTCATATTTGCTACTTCCCACATTTCTTTACAAATTTGGCTTCAAATTTTAAACGAATCGCACTATGCAAATTTAGTGTGTGACAGTTCAACATTTATCTGCAAATTTTGCATAAAATCACCTTTAAAATAAAAAAAATCGGTCTAAATTATTCTGCATTTGCTACGTTAAAGCGAGTTCGTTAAATTTCCTTCTAACTTTCTTTACAAATTCGTTACGATATCAAGTTCAGTTGCTCCTAAATGTCTCTACAAATTTAATACGTTTTACTTCTCTAAATTTTCTTTACAAATTGATCACCTTAATTTCAGTGTACATTCTCCTGTATTTCTCTACAAACTTGTTGGGATAATTCAAGTTGCTGCTTCTTACTTTACTCTATAAATTTGGTCCCAAATTTTGAACGAAACACACTGTTAAGTTCAAGATGCCCAACGTTTCTCTGCAAATTTTAGGTAAAACTAACTTCAATTCCTCCTAAACTGTTCTACAGATTTGTTACGTTAATTCGAGTTCGTTAAATTTCCTCCTAACTTGCACTACCAATTTGTTACGATGCCAAGTTCAATTCCTCCTAAATGTTCCTACAAATTTGATTCGTTAAATCAAGTTTTACTCCTCCTAAATTCCTCTACAAACTTATTGTGCATATATGAATGGGCTCGATATATTCCTCAACACAATTGCCCGTAAATTTTAATCAAAACCGTAAACGAATCGATCATTTTTTCTAGAATCGCGTTACGTTGTCGAGCTGAATTTCTTATATATTTTTGTACAAAAATGTGTATGCTCGTCAAGGCGATTAATTTGATGTAATTCTTGATGGTGGTTTTCACCAAATGTTTCAGATATCGACGATCAAAGTTTGATGAACGATGAGAAATAAGATAACGTTTTCATGCCTTCCAAACATTTCATTCTTTGGCGGCGACCATAGTTCGCAGAATGAATGAAATCTGAATCAAACTGATTAGATATAACTGTTTGTAGATGCCTTTGAAATTTTGGGAAAATTGGCTTAATAATATTTTAAAACCACCTCCAGCTGTCTTTTACTAAACTTTGCCAGACATTTCCTGATCTTCCATGTACCATAATAAAATTGAACCGCATAAAAAGCATGCAATCAGGCCACAAAGCAGGATACAGCTCCACGTGAAACCAGCCCATAAAATTTCCCTTCCGTTATTCCTACTTCTTATAAGCACCGGATTGAAAAGTCGTAAATTTCCGTAAACAAAGAAAATACCTCTAACCCATATTTTTCATATTTTAATCCATCCTTTATGACTTTACAGACTCCGGCTTACATACCCAATTTTTATTAATATTATACGAGCATTATACAGGGATTTCAAGAGAAGCCACAACCAATAGAGAGCTCTTGGGAAGTCGACAAGAACGCTAAAGATTTTACAGCAATTAAATACCATAGTACTTCTACATTAAAACTTGGAATTGCAGAAGTTTACGGCTGGATATCAGATTATATGGAATTTAAATCAAATTGAATTTAAGTTATGTGTGAGAAGTGCTTTGAGGTTTTTAACGTACATCCCTAATAAACCGTTATTTGCCACGAGACATTTTTGTTTTTATTGCAGGCTGCTGACACGAGAAACCGCACTGTAAATGTTTATGTTTCAGAAAAGGTGTTATGTTTTCAGTGCTGCTGAGTTGACATAGACGAAACAGAAAGGAAATCGTTAATGACGGAATTCATATTTCACTGTGTGAGCGTCTTTACTGTAGTTTGTATGATCCCAATCCTGCTAAATATAGGAAATGTGTAGTTAACTCCACTTAACCGAAGCAAATACCTTCCTGCGCCTTCTTCGTCTTGAATATTGGGCGTGTCACTCACCTGCAAAAAGGAGCATTGGCGATTAAAGAGGAAGACATTATAAAGATAGTGATTGAGAGTACTTAAGATCATTAATTACGTCCTTGGGACGAAGAAAACCAGTTGGAAGGCAGAGAGTGTTCTAATAATAGATCGGAAAACTCGTTTCATTGAAAGTCATTTGATTAATAATTCCCCTCGATGAGGATCCATTTATCAAGGAGTGCAGTCTAATAAATTGAAGATAGTTACGACGGATGCGCTCTAAGATTCGACGTCTTTAATAAGTTATCCACCGGATTGGAACGGTTAATTCGAGTTGCGATAGTTGCCTGCATGAGAACAATACCTACAAGAAAGTCAAAACTGTACTCTCGCAGGGAAATTAATTATTCAGCAGTTTAACCCTTCAGCTTAAATAATAAACAAGTTCCAGATTCGGGCATTGTTAACCCCCCTTTTTGTTGTGGAACAAACTTCACACCAGGCGTTTGTTGTTTAATATCAGCAACTTTTACACCAACTCCGCTTAAAGTTTTGGTATGTTTCAAATAAAAGGCAACGTGTTTATCGGTTGAAAATTGTAGTTTCTACACCCTTTTAAGGATAATCACGAGATAAAGTTTACAACCCTTTAAATCATTGAGTTTTAGAACTGTAGAATTTGAGGCATTCATAAATCTTCATCTTCCCTCTACAATCAACTTCCAATCTTGGCATACTTTTAAATTCCAAATAAACCTGTCCAGTCATTCAATAAATACTCTTCTACCTACGATAGATTGAATTTGGCCTGGAAATTTATGTCTCTCGAACATGGTAAAGTTATTGCGTGTTGATAAACACTACGTGCTGTATTGAAATATTTCAAATTAGGATTACCTAACCAACAACCTCTTATAAGAAGCTATAAATCATCTCTCGTGCCTAAATACACTTTAAGTTTATCCGGTGGTAACTTGGATCGACCATCATTTGGGGAGTTGCTAAGGGGTTTTCTGGCAAAAGGAGGTAGAGATTATTTATGATTTCAAGTTAAATTCGTTGGATTTTGCACTAAAATTTCCAATCTTTGTAGCTTTAAAAACTGAATACATTTTGGTATTAATAAGAATTTTCTTGTAATTTTGTTTGAGATCCTCCAGATCTCTTGAGGAGATATGGGTTTCTTGGAATGTTGATCTTGTCTAGAAAGTTAGGTTGGTGTTGAAAATTTTGGAAGCATAATGTGCATTTTATGTACGACCGAATACCCTTCTACGAGTAAATATGCCGCTTATAAAAAGAAAGATGCAAGAGCAAGATATATTATAGAATGTTTCCAACTATGTGAAGTTAAGTTGAAAAAAGCTAACTGATACTGATGGTGCAGTTCAGGAAAGTTAAGTAATAAATTATTTGATTTATGAAGTATCTATTGATAATCTTATCCAAACGTTAATGGAGTTCACAGAAAAAAATCTGTGTCTACTCAATTTAGCGTTAGAAATTGACACTTTGTGGTGCGGAAAAGGAAAATAATTTTCATTAACTTGCGAAAATCGCTATTTGCGAATTGATCTCATTACCCCAGGCAAGGATTTGGCCTGTTCGATTGAGTGAGGGAAATGGCCCCCCGCATGAGAGAACCCTGGATTACAACTAGTTACCACTGGTTAATCACGGATAGGGTTTAAATAAATTTGGTTTAAAAGAAAATTTTGTTTTATCTAGAGAGTGTTGTTTTTCCGGAGCTGTTTATTTGTCACTACCTCTTCTTTCGTGGGTAGTCTCCTGGTCATATATTGTCTAACAGCTTCTCTTATAGAAAATGGCATCTTCTGGATCATTTTTAACTTCAAATTTCAAAGTTAAAAATTTTGCAATTCCTTTTGACAGCATGTTCTTTGATTCAGTTAATGTCTGGTAATTCAAATCTCTGCGGTTTGCATCATTGCTGACACATCAAGAAAATTTTGGATTGTACATTGACCACTCTTGATAGAATGCCAAGAGCCTTCGAAATGCAATTCCGGGGACTTTTTGTTTTTTAAATGGTATCATCTACTATATACTCTTAGAAAAGAACCATAACATCTATCTCTCCTTCTGAGCTAGCCTCATTTGAGGGATGGTATGAAAAGTAACCACATTTGTGCAAAGGTAGTAACTACATATCCGGAGGCGAACATAAATAGGAATCTGAGAATGACAAGGGAAGTAAAATAGATAAAAAATTACTGCTTGGAATATACAAGATTGAAAATTCATGATGAAGAGGAAAAGTTCAAAGAACAAATTAGGGGGGTGGGGTGAGGAAGGAATAGATTGAAACAAGTAGTAGAAGAAAAGAGAAAAGAATTGCACACCTCGAAGATTTATGTATTAAACCAAACTTAATGGATGCTTTGTCGATTGGGGCCGATTCATTCAACATCTCAACGTGTGAGAAGGATTTAAATCTGGAATCCGCATAAAGAAAGGGCCATAGACCGGGATGTGCAAGATCTGAAAAAGAGGAGCATTTAAATGGCATACTGTTGCCATACAAATGTGGAAAATTACAAAAAAGGTGAAGTTGTTCGAACTTTTGGATGAATAATAGGAAGAAGCATTAACGCGATATTTGTTTATGTCTATGCTTTTGTAAAATTTATTTCATTCGTTTTCTGTCTATTTGTCCCCTAAGTACACGAGAACCAATATATCCGAACCAACATTAGACATGCACGCCCATTTCCCATAAATACCAATAATCCCCCGCAAAAAGTAAGTCTTATTGTACTCGGAGCATTACCCCCGAAAAAGGGAGTACTCTGATATCTGTAAATTATAGAAACAGCGTAGATAAATCCATTTTGTTCGACGTTTGGCATAAAAGCAAGATTTATTGGTATTCTTATCGCATGTTTTGGGGCTCGGGAGGGTAAACCGATCGTGTACACATCGACATAAATCCCGCGGATGTTGCGAAATTCCTAGAAAATTTTTCTCAAACTTTACAAAGATGATCGCTAGTTCAGCCCAACAAATCATTTTCAACCCTGCCCCAGGAAATCTAGACAAACGCACTTTGTGTGTGCGATAACCATCTGGACTAACTACAGTTACTGTGCACTATTCTCTTTCCCTTTTAACTACCCTAATCCCGTACCCCTCACACTTTGCGATTCATTAAGGGTTCGTTTCAGTCACGACCCTTAACTGCCTCATGTTCGTGTACCCACACATAGAGACCCACAATCCCTATTCTCTTTCAGATGTCCGAATTCCAGCCTTTATGTCTATAGGTTTTGATGCTCGAAGCCGATTTCTTTCCACCCTCTCAGCAAAGGGACCTACAGCAATATAATTATTTTGACCATGAACCGTTGCTCTATTACAATCGGGGATATATACGACACTCTGTACACAAAGCCCTCTGTATATTTAACTGCAAATAATGTATGCGTTAGCCATTCTGAAGAGTTGTTAAAGGTGACATAATGGATTTCCGTGTTGACAAGGTGTGAGTGATAAAGCCTTTATTTTTAGGTAAAAACTTCCATAAGGGTTATGGATGAGATCTATTAAAACCGACACATTTAAAGGTTAAGATTATGATATATTGCGGGATTTTGATCCTAGTGCCAGTACAGAAAGGGTTAAATGGTTAAAGAGAGGCCCCATACTCGAACTTGAAAGGAAGTTTATCGAATTTGGACCGCATGTCTTGAAAGGGTTTTATGTAAACAAGATCCGACGAGCTCTGTACCCCGGTCATGCCCGAAATGAAATGCAAATTGGCGACAAAGGCGAGTTTTTGAAAGTAAAATTCACTGTTGAGGGAAGTTTCAATGGAGCTGGAGGGCAGGTGAGAGTTTTTTAGGATGGGTTGATGACCGCGAACATGTTGCAACCGGAAATTTTAAACACGAGTAAGCTCGTTATTAAGCTAAATGACTTTCTAACCTTTGGACGGTTTCAAGGTTAATTTTATAATTACCAATGAACCCATTAGGTGCTAGACTAACAGTGTCATATTCTTTTCCCTTAACATGGTCTAGACGATCAATTATCAGGGAAATTGAGTGGTTAATTGCATAATAATTATCCTATTTTGAACTAAAGTTGGGTTTAGTAGTTACGTCTCAGGAAGTGGTGATTGCAAGAGAACTGTTTCAAATAGCAGCCCATTTAGTGCGGATTTACACATTAAAAATTCTTTAATCCAACTAAATAGCTTCTCTATTTCTTAAAAGTGGTGAAATTGAGGCTTCAATATACAGTATACCCACAGATAGGTGAATCGACTCTTGTAAAAGGTAAAACATTTTCGATTTAAATTTTCATTTTTTGGGGTTTATTCCTGTTTGGTTAAAGATTAATTTTTAACATAATTTCACTTTTAGAAAATCAAGTACGTTTTGGAAATTTTTAATAAATCTATTTTCCTGTAAAACAAAGTGTCTCTTCTGTATAAAATATGATACAATGTTATTAAAAAAAATTGTTTAGAATCGGGACCTAAGCTCATACACTAAATTTGAAAGTTCTCGGCCAACTTTGATTTTTCCCATTTTCTTGTATTTTCTAAATCAACGAATTTTATTTTTACCAAGTTTTGTTTTATTAAATTGATAAATTATTATCATTAGATAAATTAAAAAATGTATAATCTTATATTAAATTTAAAGCTCCACTAAATCTCCTCCCAACTTTGCACATTTTTCAATAGTGTCAGAATTCCTTAAAAGCTGCTTGTACGTATTCTCTAGGAATTAATTGAACTGCCTGTGTTATCCTGTTTTTTTTATATTTCTGTACCATTTGGAATGTGTTCTTCCTAAACTATTTGTTTCTTTCTTGTCCAGACAAAAAAATCCATTATCGTAAGGTCTGGGGATCTAGACGGCCAAGATATCTGGCTTATTCTCCCAAACTATCTTTCACCAAATTGATCATTTAGCCAATCAGTAATCATTTGTGTAGAATTCGCAGAGTACCAGTCATTTTGAAAGAAATGTGACTGTCGAATATTTAAAGAAAGTTCGTCACAAAATTATTGCTAAAAATAAAATTTTGTGATTTGGGAAATACAACAAAACGAGACAAATTAAAGTTGACCGAGGACTTTCAAATTTGGTATATGGGCTTAGGTCCCGATTCTGAACAACTTTCCTTAATAATATTATGTCGTATTTGACACAGAAAATACACTTTACTCTACAGGAGAATAGGTTTTTTTTGAAAATTTCCAATGTATACTTGATTTTCTAAAAGTGAAATTGTGTTAGAAATTAGTTTTTAACCAAGCAGGGCTAAACCCCAAAAAATGATGATTTAAATCGAATTTTTTAAATCTTTTACAAGAGGTGGTTTACCTATCTGGGGACACATGGTATAAGGTGTTTCTGAAAATAATGCCATAAATTCAAACACGTATTCTAAATCCCAAAATATAACAAAAACTTCATAAAAAACATCTATCATAAGGCACGTATATGGAATCCTAGGTTTGAAAATGGAAACTCTACTTCTGGTCTAAGTGAGTACAAATGACCGGCCATTCATCACAGTTAAGCTCACATAAGCTCCCAGCCCCATAGAAGATATTAAAGCTACCAAATTCGTTACAATCCCCAGAAAATTGCTAAATATCAATAGTTTCGGGCACTCAATATTTTATTAAGTTCCATAATAGGCCATTAAAGCGAAAAGCAATAAGCAAGATAAATACGAAAAAACATCCTTGGAAAAGTCTCCAGGGATGACATAATGAGCCTGATCAGGACTAATGCGCTTCACGATGAAAATGAATATAGCGGCAGCTACAGTAAATTTTTATATTATTGATTTAGATGGCGAATGATATGCATAAATTATATCTTATGCGGCACCTCTGGGAAATACGCATTGAGTGCTGCTCTTATCACTTGAGTCATTCTATGACGATGTCATCCAATGGATTGAAGAGATGGACAAATTTACAGGTTATCAGAGGTGGTTTGGATTAGACGTCAAGAAAGCTTCATGAAGAAATGAATTTAAATTTCAATCAGTTTTGATGAAAAACGAGGTACTCTAACAGAAACCCTCTCATTAAGCTCCGATTATACAACCGCAGCTGAGGCTATGTTCAACTTAAACTTTAGCTCATTTGGTAAGATAAGAAATTTATTCTCATCAAATTAACTTTAATTATAACAACATTACATTATGGGACGTTTCTGGTGTACCTAAATGGAAATTCTGTAAATTTCGGTGATATCAAATGTCAAATGGGATATACGGAGTCAATGAGGTCTCTGATATCAGAGGTCATTGGATGAATCCAATGCGGGATATCAAAAGACTAAGACAAATAATTACAGGCATTCCCGTAAAAGGGGAGAGTTTTTTTTAATGGAAGGTCGCCATGTATTAGTGTCCTTATGACGTAATTTTGATGTTAGAGACGCGTGATGCGCCAGCAAAATCGGCACATATAAGACATAAGGGGGTTGTGGTCACGTTATTTTCCCCGATTTCAACGTCATGGGTTAGTGACTCATTTGCTAGAAAGGGGCGTCAAAATTGCGAAAAAGCGATTTTATATCCAGGATTTCTAGACCATGGTTTTGGATCATTCTCATATTGAAACGTTTTAATTGGTATTCTGGATCCGCTACTCCCAGGCGCCTCAATTTCCCTCTATCCATCAGAATGCCCTGATACCCAGTACTAATCTGTTTATTAAACAGGTTAAATTTAGTCTCGCCTAGCCTTGGTGCTGTAAATTCATTAAGCGATAATATGCTATCACTGAAAATAATTAGCCACATTAGTCGATTAACTATGCCTGTCGGTTCAGTCGTTATGTGTCGTAAACAAATCCCGACCTAATTCTCGAAGAGTGATGTCTATTTTTGTTACGGTTTAGTGGTATCACAAACTTCAATTAAGGCCGTCTTTGAGTGGAACATTATCCGCAGTTTTTAAGAAAACATGGTTGCTCAATGGCGACTGAAAAAAGTTTGGGAAGCAATTTAAAATTGTCAAAGTGAAGGCCCGGTTGAGACTGAAAATTACGTTATGGCATGGCAGGGGAAATATTTCAGCTTGTTTGCAAAGTTTTCCCGTTTTTCCGTAAGCCCGTTTTAATTTTTTATTGGCCCGAGCAGCTGAAGCCTTGCATGAATATTAATCGGCTTTGAGTGAATTAAAAACGCTTTCCTGGTGGATGGGTGTGGGTATATTCGTCTTTTTAAGGTGACTGAGCAACACCTTTTTTCGACCTTTTACAAAAGTAACACATTTTTTCCCGGAAAGAGCGGTACGATGTCATTTATCTCTGGTAAGTTTGCGCGATATTTCTCCTCCTTGCTCAGGCCATAATTAATTTTAGCGTTTTTTTCTGCGGTGATAAAATAAAACGGGGCCTCGCTCGGAGGAGCAGAAAAATAACACACTGGGAGCTAAACGAGCGGATTAAGGAAATTAAAATACGCGGGGATACTTAAATTTAATGCGGCACGTAATTTGTAAGGTATTAATTGTATAAATTTATCTTGAGACCGCAACGAAGCGGCGCAAAAGGAAAAATTCCGCTAAACCCGAAGTTTTCTAACAAGTTTGCTCCCGGAGCGGATAAGGTTTCTTGGAAGTTCCGCGTCAGCGAGCGGGTACGGCATCGACAAATATTTGCATACTTTAGTAATAACTCTCCTGCTTTAGTGAAATTGCAATTACTTTATGCAGTTTCCTTAAACTTGGTTAGGGCGATACGCCATCGCGTGTTGGAAGGTTATACAAGTTATGCTTTGCCCTTGATTCAAGTTCGTAGTCCCGCAAAGAGTCATCAACCTCATGCAAAATTAAACCTATGAATAAAATATAATGAGACTAACTTCCACCGGCCAGGATCTAAAGCGTCATAAATTACAAAAATACAGGCCTGAATATGCAGTTTTCCAAAAACTGAGGACGAGTACTTATGAGATAGTGAGGTATTTTGTTAAGGAAGTGATTTACTTCGCTAGACCCAAAATGAATGAATAACGCAGGGAGTTGAAATCTGTGTACTGTATAGATATACAATGTCAAATTCCGGAGCTGAACCATGAGGATCTTGGTGACCGTAATGGAAACGAGGGCGGTTAAATTGGGGCAAAGTTTCGCAATTTGGGGTTCAAGAGGCGAAAAATGAGAAAAATTTCGATGAGTTTCAGAGCGATTCGAAAAAAAATAAAAATTTGGAGAAACGTTATTCCAAAATCTCGTTCCAATTCACGTTTAAACTCTAAAAGAAAGTTTTAGAATGTCCATTATCGTTCATAAACCTTCCCAATATAAATCGCTTATCCTTGTTGAGAATTATTTTTAACTCAAAAATGTGACTGTATACTCTAAGATGAATGCAAAATCTGAATAATCGAAACGAGCCCAGTTTTCACTAATATCTCAATGTTCTGAACTGAACGTTGCCATTAAAGCTAGAATTGAAGAAAGGTGTTATTGGACTTCCTGAAATTATACCTATACCTTGGGAAAGCTAAGAATTATCTCAAGTTAAGAGTGATAATTTGTTATGTAATTTTTATGAACTAAAGTAACTGTAGTAAGCAAACGCGCTTTCTACTTATAATATACTTTTAAATAATTATTTAACCGTTAACAATACCACTAATTCACTCCAGAAATATTCCTTTGGCTTAATGGAACATAAAGAAAGTTTGATTAATAATAAGCCTTTATACATACATACCGTTACGAGCCAAAACCAACATTTTTTTAACCTATAATAATCTCACATTCCTCACACTGCTCTCCTTGTTTAAGATCCCGCTCTAATGTATCTCTACAATCTTTGAATCATTTCTCATAATGATAGGGCTGGGTTATGAGTGCACCAGCCGCACTGTAATGACGGTGATTAAATATCCTTCTTCGGCGATAATAATTATGGTGCAGCCTTGATATTATTAATTTGTGCACTTGGTGTGGTTGAAATCATTATGAGAGTTTGAAAGGAAGTTCAGTATCGATTGAGGAATATTCTATTAATGAGACAGGAAAATTTTCATTTTAACCTGTCAGTCTGATAGGAAAATAACTAAAATTTTTGTTCCAGCTACTCAGATTTTCATATATCAGTGCTTTGCTGAGTCCCAACCCATTGGGAGCACTATCTCCACGAGTATTTTTAAGATGCAGATTATTCACAATTTAGATATTTGCGTAATTTACGAAATCAATATTTTTCTCTGGTTTAGAAAATTGCCTCAATCATTCATCTCACACCCTCAAGAATTGATTGCGTGGAAATGTGTAAAAGGGAAGAGGTGTTAGAGTTTCTTAGACATTTGTAGCAACGCAGAACAGAAAGATTGAACAATCAGCTGTTATTTGTTCCAGTTTAGCGAAATGTTAGCCGCAAAGCACGATCTGGATTACAGCAAAAATTCATTTTTTGGTTTGGGCGAATTTCGTTATTAAACATTTTTGTAGAGAGGAAAATGTACAGAAAAGCTTCATTTATCTTGATATTCGAGAGTGCTTGAATCCACATAGTTTTCAAATATTCGAGTTATTTCAATGGTTATTTCATCGACTTCATTTGATCTGTAAAGTTCATTATAGGTTTATAGAGAATAAGAGCAGAGTGGTCGAACAATTAGTTGAGAGGTCGCTTTCATTTAATTTTTCATTTGAATCAATAATTGGAGTGAAAATCGCTTTGGTTTAGCTTCCTATTCCCTTTCTGTTCTATTTATATGTGAATATTGATGCCTTCCTAGCATTTCTTCTATCCTCCCTTTTCTTCCATTTTAGAGGGAAATTTACTTTCTCAATTTGTTCTCGTTTTCAATAG
Organism: Euwallacea similis; assembly: GCF_039881205.1. NCBI lineage: Eukaryota > Metazoa > Arthropoda > Insecta > Coleoptera > Curculionidae > Euwallacea > Euwallacea similis. The sequence continues at coordinate 1,827,989 of NC_089610.1, forward strand.
CTATCGTCTTTATAGAGAAATTTTCGATTTTGTTTTGTGATTAATCACTCTATTATCGGGGAGTGGTTAAAAATCCTGCGTGAGCAGGATCCTGATGTTTTCTGAATCTGATGTATGCAGGCACAGCGGAGCAGATAACTGGAACGACATAGAGTAGATTGATGCAGGACCATGCTCATCTGAGCTGATGTAGTGAAATGATGAAAATTATGATGATGATGATGATGATGATGATGATGATGATGATGATGATGATGGAGATGCAGATGAATTTACAGTTCACTTAGAACAGAGAATCTGATATTAAGGACGGAAAAAAGTACGTTTCCATTAGAGCAAATCGCTCCATAGTGTGGCGAAATATACCCTATCTCACAGATTTGAGATTTCAAATCCCCGGTGCAGGAAATTAATTGCCTTCGAAACAAAACGCTCAATTTTTCCGCCGTTTTAGAAGTGAATTGACGCCAAACAATCGTAAAACTACAAGTGCTTGCCGCCTCCGGTAACAAAACACTTTTAATTGGCTATATATTAATTTTTTCCTCGGAACTTTTCCACTATTTAGGGCGGCAAACAAACAATATAATGTCTTCTAAGCGACTGTTTGGCGCAGTTTATCGCTGTTTGATGCAGTTAACTAAGTGACCGAAAACACGGGATTTTTGACGGGTTAAGAACCGGACAATGAGCCATAAATAAAGCTCTTCCTCCCTCAAAGTCTCTCTTTACTGCGGAGGTGCGTTTGAATTTAAAGCCTTATATGCAAACAACACGAATCATTACTCAGTCGGAACAGCTTAATCAGATGTTATCTATTTAATGTGCCATTTTGACGAGATGAAATTGCAGACTTGATTTGGGACTGAAAGGAAAATGGTAGAGAGAGAGAGAGAAAGAGAGAGATCGTGTTCGTGCCACAGCTCTTGCTTTAGCTCTATTACATTAGGCGTATCAGGGTGGCATCAGAGATATGAAATATTCCGGAAATTACTTGTCGCATTACTTTCGGCAACCACATTATGCAGCTAAAGTAAAATACGCCCTAAAGCTGCGTTTACAGGAGGAGCGAGTTTGGAACTGGCACGTGCGTGACTGAGGTTCGTCACGCACAGCCTGGTTTTAACTAATTCAGTATATATTTAATAAGGCAGTGGTGGAGGTCTTTGGGCGGAGGTGTCTCAATTAGGTTCTTGCGAATACGAGAACGTTTTAACAAAGAATCTTTATTTCGCCATAATTTTCGTTTTCCCACCTCTATAGAATTCACTCAATGACGTTAGATAATCTCAAGCAATTGTCACAATACATCATTACACATTGACCCGAAAAGAAGTCAACTCTCTTTTCATGTTGTTCTCGTACAGGAACAATCACAATCCAGAGACCACAATTACACCCATTACAATTCCATTGATCATTACTTCCGATAAGATAGCTCGCATAAAGCAGAGCACAAAAGGCATACCTATTACGTATACGATTATTTAATCCGCATGTGATTAAAATTGGTTATTTAGCATAAAAACAATTTGCCTATGGATAGTTTGAATTTACAAACAGTACTCTCGATAACAAAGCGTGATGGCAATAGGGAAATGTCGAGCGCATACGATCAGTGGCTTACGTTGACATTTCTTCCCCGGAATTTGAACTTTATGGGGTTAAACTGGGGTACAACGACCTCCATAGATGGGCCTTGGTATTAAGTGGCTTAAAAAAAAGTTTCCCTATAGTACAATATGATAGATTTAACATGCTCAAGACTTCAGTAACACGCAAACTAATAGAAGGCCGCAGGCGTTGCGCTAATGTCTGCATAATAGTTTACTGATCGAATCAAATATGTAAACATTATCGATAATTTTACATCGTAGGGAAGCAATCAGATGTTTTGTTTGTCGAACGTGTCTAATAAATATGAACGCGCATTGTAATATTTATGGCCAGATATAATAAATATATTTATATCAGATCGAACGGAGTTACTGATAATAAAAGTACTGAAATTGGGTCGAGAGGGTAGCGCAATTACCACCTGAAAATAACTACTATTTGCATTAAAAGGTGAGAGCTTTGTTCTGATCAATGGTAAATTAACAACTGAACAGGACATCACGATAGCACATTATTCAGGCAAAGTCGTTATTATCTTTATAGTTATCAGCGGTTTGGCATATGAGTCCCTATAGTACACTTCGTATTTAGGTTAGTTCAGGGTAGGTTAGCTCAGGTTAGATAATCCCCTTGGGAGGTGGTTAAGCAATTGGTGGAACACTCCAGGGCTTGAATTTAATATATTAAATAAAACTGCCGGGATTTTGCAGACTCACGAAAGATTGCGAAATTGATCGTATTGTACATCGTATTATACAGGACAGGTCTGAAAGTGCCAAATGCATACAGACATTCATGCTTGGAGGGCGTCACAACTAAACTGTCCAAGCACCTAAAAGAGATAGGGTGTATGAAGAAATTGGAGCTAGTGGAGGCTTTTTATCCCTGTGTTTTAATTTCGAGTAGATTTCGATTTTTTAGATTACAGGAAGAGGTATTTTTTTGAGGAAATTACTCCACGAAATATTTCTGCAGGAAATTTTCTTGCCGGATTCTTTTTATTGAGCTCGCTTTCTTTCCAAGTAGTTCTTGACCTCAGTTCCATTTCTTGCTCCTTTTACGTTCTGGATTGAGCTCAGTAGAGTTTTTAATTCTTTCCCAATTCCTTCTCTTACGAATTTTAAGGTTTTACAAGAGCTTTGTTTCATTTTAATTTTAGATCCATGTTTGAGCTGATTTTTATTTTAGTTTTCGCTTAAGATGGGATTTTACTCAATAATTTCTACTTCATTAGAAGCGTTTTTCTAACCTTGTTTTTTTCATTATTTTAAGCTTTTCTTGTAAATAGTTTTTTACTAATTTAGGTTTTTTTATTCTAGTTTTTTACCCTTGTCTAAGTTTAAAAACTGTTTTAGCGTAAAAGACGGCCAGAAGGAAGTGATACATACCTCCTCGGTAATAAATGAATGTCTCTGAAAACTGAAAACTGCTGAAAAACTCATAATTCTCAAAAATCTGAGGAATTCTAAAGTCACCGCGGGTGGTTTCAGGTATACAGGATGTCCCAGAATGAGAGAGTTAACGCTTAACCACATATTCTTTGGTCAAAAATATTTCAATTCATGGTGCTATATCTATATACATAATTGCCTTTTTCTGGAGATACGGGCGGTTAAAGTGTTACTTCTTTTTTAAAATTTGCAGATAGGTCGAAAAAGACTATACAGGGTGTTTCCTAAATGTTAGGCAAAAATTTACAGGGCCATTCTCTGAGTAATTTTAAGAATTTTTTGTCCTTTGACGATTTTAGGAAAAATGCTTTGTTCTCTAGATACAAGGCCATAAATGTTTATTAAATTTTTTATTAGGGCATTTTAGTGGGATTGCTCGAGGATTTTTAATGGAAACATATGGAGATGGTCGGATCGGTCGTGGTGGACCTCACTTATAGCTAACTAGATCCACAGACTTGAACCCTCTGGACTATTTCCTATGGAATCATTTAAAATCATTAGTTTACACTAATCCAGTGGAAAATCTGGAAGATTTGAGAAATCGCATAATTGATAAGTGCAATTCAATAAAAAACAGTCCTGGTATTTTTGAAAGAATTTGGCTGTCAATGAGAAGATTAGAAGCATGCATCTAAGTTGGCGGCAGTCATTTTGAACAATTATTGTAGTTTTTAATAAATTTCATGAAAAACATTTATCACCTTGTATCTAAGAAACAAAGCATTTTTCCAAAAGTCATCGAAGGACAAAAAATTCTTAAAATTATTTAGAAAAAAGCCCACTAAATTTTTGCCTAATATTTAGGAAACACCCTGTATAGATTGCAACGAAATTTGGTGTATAACCTTTCTGTTTCTCAGGGCACATTCGGCGGGGGTTATTATTCTAAAACCATCAGGGGTAGTGGTCAATTGTTAGAAGGTCGAATGTTACATACACCAGAACTTTTTTATTCACTCATGAAGATGGTCGGTTTTTTGGGTGAAATTCCCGATCCGTTACGCAACTTTTTTTTATCTCTTATTGAATTTTGATTTGGTGTCTCAATTAGACGAAAAAAAATGTAATTTTTGATTTCGATTTCTGGAAAATAAGCTACAATGAATGTGATGTCATTTATATTCTTGTGTAATTGACAAGAACGCTGTCACCAGCTCATATCATTGTTGACAATGCCATTGAACGCATAGTCTTCTGATTTCATTAAATTTGCCAAGTTTTAAGTAAGTTTTGAAAATGTTTACGTTTGGAAATAAATTATATTATTACAAATCTTTGCTTTTATTTCCTTCTGAGTTAAGCGTCGACTCTCTCATTTTGGTATATCCTGTATTTTAAGGGATTATTAAAATTACTCCATGGATTTCTGAGATATCGGCTTAAAATTTGAACCGGTTCAAAAAGGTGGCGGAAATAGGTGTCAAGGTCACTCGATATCTCACTAGGTAAAAGATTTATTATACCCTGTTGGTGCAAAAGTTAAGAGCTTACAGAGATGGTTAATTGGAGGAAATTTTGAAGGTGATTGCTTTAAGAGATTCCTGACTCGTCACACGAATAAAAAGTAAGTGAACTTAATCTCCTTGGATATTTTTAGGAAAATATCGGTTTTTTAAGTTCTGATTTGTGGTCTTCTCAACTGATATGGATCTTATATCGAGTACCATGGAAAAGCCATTTCCATTTTAGATTCAAAATTGCGAAAATAAATACCTCGTGACATTGTATTTTAGAAATTGCGTAGGCTTACAGACCACATTCAGCCTGCAGCGCTCGACTGCTGCAAATTCTATAATGAACCCAATGATTCTTTAGTAGCATTTACTAGAAATGTGCCCTATTTGGTAATCCTTAATAGGTAGCTATTTTGTATGCTTTTACGAAATGCTTCAAAATTTGTGAATGAAAGATCCAACTCAACGTATTTCAATTAACGGCTGTAGGACAGACGCTAAAAAAAGTTCATGACAGAGCAACGAGTGGGCTTCTCTGTTGTTATTGTAAAGCCGGCTGGTGCCCACTTATTCCCCCTTTACGGAATATTAATTAGGTTTTATTTTTGCATATTAGATTGCTTGTTTTCCAAGTACGAACGATATGGATAACGAACACACTTGAACCATAGACGTACATGTATCTAATTAAGAAAAATTTTGAAAGTCTGAGGCCTTACTTGCAGTCTTCATTGCCAATCAGCAGTTCAATGCTGATGGAAGAATTGTATCGTCACATTTTCGCTTATTAATAATTTCATGTTCTGTTGCACGTAAATTAATTAGAAAGCAAACTTTCAACTCCTTCCTACTTAACATCGAAACCCGCAGCTTGGAAACACTTAGTTAATGCAACTTTTAATCTACAAAATTGTTAAAATTGAAATTAATTTACAACATAGTTCCAGTGGTTGCAAAGCCTGCTTAAAACCACTTTGTATGCAGCTGGTTCCTAATTGCTCGATAACTTTATTTAATAATATACTCCCTCGTTGGTAATGAGGCTTTTGAATTTTACATTATTGTTACCAGAGAATTACTAAGTATTGTTTCTCAGAAGTGCGTTAGATAACGCAGTGATAGGTACATTCTTTTACATTCATGAGGGGAATGGGAACTTACCTTTATCGAACGCGTTAATGAGTCATTATCAGGGCCAGTAAATTGCCTTAACATTTGTGTTTTTCTGCAGTTTCTTGAATTTATGAAGCATAATTTTTAATGTGATCCATCTTAATTTATCATTCTCTCGGACAAAGAAAAATTACAAAGCCCAAGTTTTTATGATTGAATCGCATTTTATTTATTCGTTCTGTGTCGTTAACTTGCAGCACATGGAAAAGCTGGTTTTAAAATTTTATGGTTTGGCATTTAGTGCCTTGTAAAAGCCCTAAACAATGCAAATTTTATTGTTTATGTTTGTAAAGAACGATGGGAAATAAAAGGATTTATATCTGAAAAACTTTCTAGGAAGTCGTAGAGTTTTGATTACAGTCATATTGCCTTTCATATTAGGCATACCGAAAATTTCAAAACAATTTTTCGACTTTTACGGAGTACTTCTTAGGCAATGATAATATTAAAATTCCTTGCGTGCGTATTCCTACTGATTGCTTAATAAAGCATATCGTTTACGTGACACAAAACTCAATGCGGCCATTATTATTTGATATCAACCGACGTTTTGGTAAATTTATATTCTTTTTCGAAACTTGTTACGGGTTTTCGTACTCCCACGGCAGCCGGCCGCCATATCTTCCTATTTCGTGTCGGAATATAAAAATGTCTTATTACCATTTTTTATGTTTCCGGCCCTCGTATGCACCCCCTTTCTATTTACTCACACACGCGCCACTTTCATCAATGTCTACAGTCTGTTACCCAGAAATACATAAATTCCTAAGTGGATGAACCCTCGAAACTGTTTAAATTTCTTTACGGCATAAGGGTGAGCATTCAAATATGTTAGTGTAGACAGTTTTTAGGCAAAATAGGAGCTTATTTTCTAGATGTTTCCGAACACGCATATTTCCGTTATGTACAGGGTGTCCGGGAATCACGGAAATAATATTTTGGGCGAAAATATCGTAGGGGTCTGAAAATGCTCCATAAGAGATCAGGAGCAGTTTGAAGGTTATGATCAAAAAATAATTTTTTTAAAACTCCCCAGCTGAATGGGATTCGAGATATTACGAGAAAAATGTTCTTTCATCTGTAGGATGCAAAACGAGTCATAAAATAGGAGTTTTATACCTAAAATGGACTTGTATCTGTTGATCCAATACGGTATCTTTACGCCACTGTTTTTTAATTGAATAAATTGAGAATTTTAATATTTTGACTTAACTAGAAGATTGTCCACGTTTAGGTGGGATAAGCTTCTTATAAACATTTTCTAGAATTGAAATGTTTTGGGCCTTTTCTCATCTCATCCAATGCGTCTCGTTTCATCCATTGCGATCTCTCGACCTCACTATAGTCACTGAGAAATACCGGAGATGAGAGTGGAATCACTATTTTCAAGAGCTTTTTAGCTAAGAAAACACGTTTAAAAGTATTTTGCTCGAAAAATAATAGAATTGCTGTTAAACTTAAGTATTTGCAAATTAAAGCTTTATTTGTCTGGATGCTCTGTATTTGATTGCGACCAATAGAGAATATTTAAGAATTTACTGCTCCGAAGAAACTTGAGTTGCAGATATTTACTCTTCACCAAACCACAGATGCATTTACGCTCTATCTTGATGATAGAAGATAACTGTCTAGTTAGGGAAAAGCAAACGAGAATCAATTCCACATTGATGCGAGTTGAAGGATATTCGGAAATTTATTCAGTCGAAAACAGCTTAGCTGAAGAGCTCCTCTTTTCTTCAAACCGCAGTTCAAGCACACAGGTGAAGAATTCTGTCTTCATCCAAATCACAGTTCAGTATTCCCCTATATGTAAATATACGCACATTAGTAGGTACATCTTCTCGAAGTATATTTGCAGAATAAATTTTGCCAGGTCCTTAATGTTAATTCGTGGAAGTGGCAATTTAGTTTGCAATTTTTGATCGTTCCTCTAAACCCCCAGCTATGTTCGCTTAGTATGACTAATACCCTCAGATATAGTTTTAGTAAAAAAAACTCTAGCTCACCATATTTATGAGCTCCTGGACCACCATCTAAACCATGTCACCTGAAAAAGAAATTCAAATTACCAATATAGAAAAACAAGTCAAACACATCTTCTAAATTCCTAATTAGGTTCAGCAATTCGCTATGCGAGAGTGTTCTTCCAGCTCTCGATCAGGTGACGAAAAAATCACTTAATCTAAAATGTCGATCAGCCTCATAAGTAATTCAATAGGCACTCGATTCGTGCCATATTTCCAATTATTAAATCTCACTTTCTCATCATCAGATATGCCCCGAACTGAAACCCAATCAGTCAATGAACTTTCTCTTAGTACAGAAATGAAAGGTATTCCCAAGATTTAAACATTTACCTTAATTGAGACGCACACGTACGTATGTTTATGGTGTCTTGCACCAGAACATGTGTCTGGCAGATTGGCTCCGGCGGCGACATATTTATTGATCCGATTTATGAGAACAATTTGTTTTAATGGATCATAATAATTTTTAGGAGGAAGTAAAATTTTTAAATGATTTAATGGATCGTCTTCACTGGTGGTACATAATAGCTAGGCAAGATTCACATGCCGCAAGAAGTAATTGATAGTCATGAGACTCAAACCATTGTTACATTCCAAATGGGGTCTCTCAAGGCCCAATAAAGATCAGGTCTTCAATTACTCCTTTACTTGCTCAGAAATTGGTAGTGTGGAGCCAGCTTTAGTGCATCATCAGCAGGAGGTCTTTGAATAATCAATGGCCGATTCACCGAACAGAGCTCATTGTCGGCCATTTAATTATTACTAAAATAAATTATTTTCTATTGTGATTCGTCGGCTACCAATATTGCCATTTCCAGGCGAATAATAATAATTGTAAATGCATGAATAAATTATGCGATATTTCCCGCTAATAATTTAAACCCAAAGCTTGCAGCGACAAGTGCCATTATTCATTCGGACCGGATTTAATAAAAAGTTAATCCGTTTTCGATACGTGTTAGTAATGGGATAATTAACATCGAATTTAACTAACTTGTATTAGTAAATAAGTGAAGTTAAATGTTAATCAAATGTTGATTAGCAGGTTTCTGCAATATAGCGAACTTTGCGGTTTTGTTCAGATTAAGTGAGAATTTTAAATTTTTTGTATGACGAATACTTGAATCTAGTTTCAAGTCAACATGAGAAAAACTTCAAGCAACAAAAAGACAATTTTAACAAAAAGAAAAAGTGAAGAAAATCTTCAAAACGTCCGGAAAAACCCGGACTTAAAATTCTAAAGGTAAATCAAAGATGTTCTCTAAAGCCTTCTTTGATTGATTGTTTGTTCTCCCTTAATATTTTGCATTTCTGATTTGAGGCTTCTGTTGTGCATTATTGGCTTTCTCGTCTAGCTCTGTATGAATCGTTTGGTAACCGTAGATTTTCAGCCTCATTCAATTTTTCATGTTTCCGGTTACCCTTTATTCTCTTTGTATTTTTCGTCCACTAATTTCATTATTGTTCTTCTTCACTGACGGGATCATTATTGGTCTTCATCTTATGTATTTCTTATCGTTTTTGTGTTTGGTATTAATGTAAGCTAAATACAGAAACTGGATTCAATTATCCTGGATGTACATGTACACAAGGACGGTTTTTAAAAGTATAAATACCAATATCTTGAAAATTATGTCGGCAGTGGAAAAATTTTAAAACACGTCTACCATAATATAATGGGGAAATATGATAGAGGATATTTAAATTCACTGCTCTCTACCAAAACTCCCCAAATTATTTTTTTTAACAGAACGGACATAGTTGCGATGTATCATCGGAAAGTATTTTCAGTATGCTTTTCAATAGTACCAAAGTTTTTGGAATTCCGCCATTGAATGTATTCGATAACGCCTAAAATGCAAAATTCATTAGTAAGACACCTAGGCGTAGAATTAAATAGTTTTCAATTAGAAATAAGTAATAGAACTGATAATTAATTAAAAGTTTTATTGTAATTAAGTCAGAGCGTAAAATTTGCCGCTCAATATTAATAATTTTTTCTAATAGGTGTTCGTTATTTTCCATGCAATTGTATCATATAAACGATATTCACTTTCTCGACGCACATTGTTATCAAAGAATTAACAATAATGTTAAATGTAAAAAATCAGATATTTTTCTTTTATCGGTATGTATTTATGAGCGTTTTTCTACTTAGTGAATCGTCGAATCCTGTTTATTGTCTGAATTTCACTTCCTGCTTCTTCTCGCAAATTTTCAATCCAAACATGGTTTATTCAATTGCGGAACGGGTTGAAATCGCATTTATTTATGATGCTGAGGAACGTTCTCTTTTACGAACCATAGAAATATTTCTCTAGCGACATCCTGGAACGAACATTAATCCTTCTTACGTTAGGAAATTAATACAGAAATTTGAAGAAACCGGTTTTGTGGCCAATAATAAGAGGAATCAACTTAGGATATTAGGTGAGCTTATTCAAATCGAAATTTTCGGACAATTTGCTCAAAATCCATGTCTATCGGTTAAGTGTCTACTTTAACTAGGGTATCAATAGCATCGGTTCGAAAAATTCGAAAATTACATAAATTTCGTCCACATAAAATTAAACTTCGTCAAGAATTGAACGAAGATGATTCAGACCGACAAATTAAATATTACGAGATGATGCAAGCTTTGATTACCAATCAGCCCCGACAACTGTTAAACGTTTTCTGCAGTGACGAGTGCACATTTTACTTGAATAATACTCTCAATAGGCACAACAACAGAATCTGGAGTGATTCAAATCGTCATGTTATGAGAGAAGGAAGCACTCAATAGTTACAAAAACTAAATGTTTAGCTCGGAATTCTTGGAGATGCTATCATAGGACCTTTGTTAATTGACGGTAATTTAAATGGTGAAATCTTCCGTAACCTTTTAGAAAATGCTGTTAAACCATTAATAATCCTTGAGCTAAGGAGTCAGCAGGACAAAAATAACGAATTACAACTGGACGAAAATTTACTAAGATTTCAACAGGACTGAGCACCGCCATATTTTGTTTTACCCGTTAGGCAGTGGTTGGATAACAATTATTCCGCGAGTTTGGAACATCGGAAAGACAAGAGTGATAGAATGGCCCCCTAGGTCTCCAGATCTCACGCCCTTGGATTTCTTTTTGTGAGGGCACTTGAAATGTGTAGTGTTCAAAACCCAACCACAAACAATTGAAGAGTTAAAATAACGAATTATTGCGGAGTGTCGTGCAATTCTTAAGGAAACTTTTGTTAATGTGCATCAAGAACGTGAATATCGTTTGAAACGGATAACATTTCAAACACCTATTACAAAAAATTATTAATATTGAGCGACAAATCTTACGCTTTGATTTAATTACAATAAAACTTTAAATTAATTATTAGTTTTATTATAATACTTATTCCTTATTGAAAACCATTTAATTTTACGCCTAGGTGTCTTACTCATGGATTTTATATTTTAGGCATTATCGGATACATTCGAGGGCGGAATTCTAGAAACTTTAGTACCATTGAAAAGCTTACTGAAAATGCTTTCCGATTAGGTATTGCAACCAAGCCCGTTCTATTTAAAAAAAATTACTTGGGGTGGCTGGGATGCATTTGGTAGAGGGTAGTGAGTTCGAATACTTTCATTCATCTTCCCTCATTATATTATGACAGATGTGTTTTTGGATTTTTTCATTGCCGGTATAATTTTCAAGATATGGGCATTTATACTTTTGAAAAACCTATCCCGTATGTACATCTATTTTCTTTTCTAATAAAGGGCATGTTTTCGGTCTATCAAGGAAACAAAGTTTCGTCTCGTTGACAACAACTGACCCACTTCATATCCACCTAAATTCTCCATATATTTACTCTCTCACATTGTTTTACCTTGGCATATTGTTTTAACCCACATTTCGACTGTTTAATCTGCAAACATTGCGCCTTAGTGAACCAACATTGCAAGAAAACCTACCTTGTCAGGAAGCAAGCCCTAGAATCAACGACATAAAATTCAATTTCTGATTACGCATTTAAACCGATGATAAATGAAATAAAACTTTTATCTCCAATAAGTTCCCTAAAATACCTGTTAAATATAAAAAGAGACAAAACAGAAAAATGAATGGTTCGATGGGAACAAATTGAAAATCCCAAGGCTCCTATACAAAGCAATCTTTCTCTCTGGTATTTTTCATTTGTCTGTTGGCCTGACCTATATTTTGAGGAACGTGTGTTGCTAAAGATCTTCTCATCTCCTCTCAATTTGGATGTGGCAGCATTTCGGTGAGCATCATTATATCTCTGTCTGTTTCGTTTTTATAGTGTCACAAATTCAGACGATTCAATGTAATTAGCTTATGAGCCGAGAAGACATATGTACATGTTCCCTCAACAACAAGTGTGAAACCAATCTACACCAAGCGTGTAACACGTTTTATGGACGGTTATTCAATTACCCTCAACTCTTTGGCTTTCTACCTGGTCATGTTTAACGTCAAAAACAACACTCTGCATCTAAACATTATTCTAATATTGACATGCCCGTGTTTAGTATCGTTAAGGCCCGGCCGTCGTACCCACGAAGGTTTTCGTATATACCGTTTATGTCAGCAGCTCTTCTCTTGTGTAGGTATCGACGTCTTGCATCCAAACAAAATATTGACTTTGGCTTAAAAGATTTTGTAAATAGTATATATATGTGCCTGATGTGAAATTAATGTGTTTGAGGGCTTAACATAAACTGAATAAATATAAATTTTAAATTTACAATTCCCGGTCCACCATTGATCGCTTCGACACACAACAGTGAACGTTTATTTAAAACTCTGTGTGTGCGTGTGTTGATCCGCCTTGTTGGAGTATTCTTTGACTTTGTTATACAATAATTCAGGGAAATATACGATCAAAACCGAGGGCCTCACACAAACGGTCTTCCAAATCGATATTCATTGAGTTGAATCACAAAATTACATGGAAATTTCGATTATGCAAGTTCCGCAAAAAGTATATAATCCACAGTGCTAATGACAATTCCATATGGAAAGCAGCAACAAATTATCATCACATAATTTTAGCATGCAGTTCTATTTGCATTAGGTTGTCGTTTCCAATATTCGACAACTATAAGGCCTTATTGCTCTTAATGACGTGCGAATTAACATTTAATTGGCCCACATTTGTTCTGCAAATTTGATATTCATTACGCTTGATTTACGATGTGATTTTTAAATGTTTAGTGTATATTTAATAGTATTGAATGGGAGGACTTATAAAATGTTTAACAACAATAGATGTTTGAAAAAGAAAGTACTTATGCGTTACCCCCCCCCCCCCCCTTTGAAAATACCGCAATTCTTGAGAAGCTGTTTCCTGCTGATATCGACTAATATGAATTCTATTTTGATGCTGGAAACCTTTAGAAATTTGAAAATGTAGTTTGACCCATCTCTATTTTAGATGTACTCAAACTGGTAAAAATAGATAGCAGAGTGGCAACATATCAGAGAAATTAAAAGAGATATTAGCATGCGTATAGGTAGGTAGGTCATTGAGAAGATTAATGAAGCACCTGTGGTGCACACACACACATATACTGAACTGATCCCCGATATTCGGGCTATTTTATGTTTCCATCAAAATGAAATTCAAACAAAAGCGAAAATTAACAATAGAAGATGCCTTTAATTAAACGTAATAATGGAGTTGCCAAAGAAGAAAATACCAGTAAAAAAACCACTGAGATTAGGAAGATACGAAATACCACAGTTGGATAGGGAAAGAGTGAGAAAGGAATGAGAATGTGATTTAGACTCATAGGTGAGAAAATTGCTAGAGAATTTCGTAATAAGTTTAAATGAGTGAAATAAATGAGAAGATTAAAGGTAGGAAGGATAAAAATCATAACAAGAAAGAAATTTGACATGAAAATTACCATCATAATGAGAACATAGCGTGAGAGGATAAAGTGATTACGAAGAAAAACATAATTTATATAACGATAGGGAAAAGTCAAAAGCTCAATGAAACACAGTAACACAACCACATTTGGTCCAGAGGAAAGAAAAGTAAACCATGAAAAGAAAATATATAGGATGTTTCAAAACATGTGCTGGAAAATGAAGAGTGTGATTTTTTGGCTTATTTTAAGAAAAAGAGTTCTTATTAATATGGGTCCGCAAACGCAACATTTTCGAGATATAGGGTGTCAAAAAACAGGTCTTTTTTCAGTTTTTTGACACTATCTCAGAAATCGTTTGAGATACATAAGTCGCATTTTGTACACCTATTATCATTAATATTAATTACATTTTGAGTGCTACTTCAATTTTTCACCATATACCAAAGGCGGAGATTTTTGGGGTTGCGTGAGATTTTTTTGCCACTAATTTTTGCACCACTGAGAAAATTAGCATTTTAGGGACATGTTTGATATCGCCTATGTGGTCTACACAAAAAAGGTACTCATGGTCGAAAACTCTAATGCGAACCATTGTCGAGAAAAAGATTTTGTGATGAAAAACATGTAAAAAATTAGCAACATGAATGAACATGAAAATTTCACGCAACCCTAAAATCTCCGCCTCTGGCATATGGGGAAAAATTGAAGTAGCGCTCAAGACGTAACTAATATTAATGATAATAGGTGTACAAAATGCGACTTATGTATTTCAAACGATTTCTGAGATATCGTCAAAAAACTGAAAAAAGACCTGTTTTTTGACACTCTATATCTCGAAAATGGTGCGCTTGCGGACCCATGTTAATAGGAACATTTTTTCTTAAAATGAGTCAAAGAATCACACCCTGAATTTTCCAATACATGTTTTGAAATACCCTGCATATGAGGCGCGAAGAACGTTAAAGAAACAGGGAATAGAGAAGCTTCTAAAGGAAATGAATAAAAGGACAAAGCAGGAGTGGGGAGGATGGATAATCTGAATTGAAAAAAATATTAAAAGATAAAAATTATTGACGAATATACGCAACTGAAGCCAAATCTAAAATATTAAACTAAATCAAACATGGATTTCTATACTAATTATCTAAAATTAGCATAATGCTAACTACTAAATTAGGGCTATAGTTTATTTATTTTTTGGCTTTTATTCTATTATGTTTTATATTCAATTGGATCATAATTATATTAATATAGAGTAATAACAAGTATTTGTTTTTCTAGTTCAATTAGCCTCTTTGCCATAATGAGTTAGGAATGAATATTCGTTGAAGTTTCATAAACTACATGATTTTAGCATTTATAGGTAATTATTTCAAACACGATAAACTATTATAATTTCATACATCTACCTATTGAAATAATAACATAATAACATAAATAACTCCATTATATTGGGTCACAGAATAATAAAATTTCTGGTAAGTATTCTCGTGCGTTATGGGCATATACAGGGGAATATTCCCTGGATTATCCAGTTCAATGCATAAATAACGAAAAGTCAATATCATAGTACATACATCGAACTGGCTTTGTGACGATGACGTAGTTTTTGTGCTATATAGTTTTATCGGCAGACGAACTCTCAGATTATAGAACGATGAACCCTTTAACATCTTTATGTGAGGAAATGTTTACATACCGTTATTTTCAGCTGCCAAATATGTACATTTCTTTAGATTACCTCAAGGTATATCAAACATTCATGAAATTGAAAAGTTTCATTTAATTTTGAGATTTCATTTTTTCAATTCCCAATGGACTTGATATCGTGAAGCAGATAATCTATGTGTCAGATCGGAATTATCGTTTTGTGTTGGAATGATATATGTTTATTTCAAGATGTCACAAAATATTTAAATTCTGTGTTATACATTTGATCAATTGGAGTTTCCACAAGTCATAAAGTTAAGTATTAGGGTTATAGTTAAAGTTAAGTATTAAGTATGAGGGTTTGCTCTCATTTATGCTAATCGGTTTTTCCGTTGTAATAATTTGCTTTTCCAGATGAGGATTTCTTGATATTTATTCAAACACCCCTGCTGTATATTGACGAAATTGGGAACCTAAGAAACCTATAATATTTATCAAAGATTGTCAAAACATATCATGAGCTTTCAAGAAACCTAACAAGATTTGGCAACGTAGCTCTCATGATTTGCTATCAATCATACATCGCCATCTCTCTCACGTCTGCATGGTAGCTAAATCTGCCTGTCATCTACTCATGACAAATGAATATGCCCTTGTTGCCATTTAATAAAAAGTGAGTTTTTCCTGGAAAAAGTTGCTTAATGTGATGTAAGCCATATTCCCCGAGGTCATAACCTTTAAAGCTGGTTTTCCTACTTTACGAAGGCATTAGTAGTTTATAAACCCTTAAAGTTTACGAATATTTTATGACGAAAATATTGTCTTTTTCCTTCGCGCAGTTCACATACTTCTAGCCCTATACTTCATATGAGTACGTTATTAAATCCACATAAATGCCGTTTCAACTTTCCGTCATACAGCGGAATACGTGAGATATATTCAAATTCCAGTCTGGTCCCGCGAAATCCTTATTATGGGTCGGGATGCTCGCTTGGTCTGATATAAAAACTTTTTTAAAATGCACCGGAAAAAATACTGAAATTTTTATATTGTATGTCGGTTCTGTGTGTATTCTTATTACCTTTTTTTGTGCCGGAATCCTTCCGGTTTGCACTGTTGCGGAAATGGGATTCAGACGAGGAACTGGGAAGTGAATAATACATATGCAAATAAAAAAATTAATACATGTATAACGATCCATGATTTAAGCTTCAAGAAAGTTTCATCCGCATTTAGAAGAATGTGGACGAAACAAAACTTTTGAAAAATACTGAAGATACTGAAAGGAGAGAATGACAAAGAGAGATAAGGAATAATGTAAGAGACTCATTTGAAACTGAAGCTGTCTTGGCACTTGAGATGTTGGCACTTTAAAATACCACAAAATTGACAACCCTTATGGGATTTTCTCTCCATCATTTATTGTGGGTTTCTTTGTATACGTCTACAGTCTCCAGATATCCCTCACATTCCTAGTGACAAATAAGACAATAGTGATTGACCACTCTTATGCAATACTCATCCTGTATCTTTTCTATCGAGATATTCATGACATCCATAATACATCCATATTATAATAGTGACATCATCTTATGAGTCAGATTGGTCTATTTTAATGCAGGAACTTTTGGGGTCTCAGATATTGCAATGTTGGAAAATATTCGTATATTTCTCTTGGAAATCTTCTCTTCTGGCCAAATCAATCTCTTCTCTATTTTGAATTTAAGTTTATACAAACCCACGAAGATAGGAACCACTCAAAAACCCCATAAGGAGGTGGAATTGTCTTCTTATTGCATCTTCCTAAGCAATACAATATTCTTCTCAGATCTCTTCTCATGGTTCTGAATATTTAATATTAAAAAAATATATTATATTGCTTGAAAAGGGAGAATTCAACCACGTTGTCCAGATTGTCTCGGGCCTGAAGAGACCCTTAGCCCTCAAATGAAAACCGCGTTGTCCTGTGCCGGACAAATTACCCGTCAATCAAAGACGATCTAGCAAATCTTGCAATCAAAATGTAGAGCTTGATGACTGATTCTCACTGATTGCGAGGGTAGAGGAAACTTGAAAATATCCGAAATTTCCCAATCCAACCATCCACTCTCATCGTTACTTCTGGACACCACACGAGACACGGTTAAATCTGAGCTTGTGCCAAGCCGGTCAAAAAGATCCATTATAGTTTCGCTTTTATTATGCAAGAATGCAGTTTAAGGTCACGGTTTTCATGGGCTAAACATGGCAAAACGAAGAAATATCCTCGCGGAGAGATGCACGAAGTTGGGATGGCTCCGTACCGACAATATAAAACGTTTTCGAACCGTTTTACGATCCATTCTGAATTGCGGTTTGAAAGGAGAATGCAGGAACTTGTGCATTGTGCATGGCGAATGTGCTCTATCGGGACTTACCGGTATGCTTTATATAGGATTCAGGACCGTAATGAAATGAATCTCGCTTGCTTTTCAGAGTAAAGCACTTGGATATACCTTTTACTGTTTACTTTTGGCCCTTTTAGTGATTTTATGGAAGCTGCTACTTTTTCCCTGCAGCTGTTCGACTTTGTCGCCTTCCGACAACAAAAATCCCATTGGTACAAGAAATATCACGTAATAACTTCTATAATCTGACAGGGTTATATTCACACCTTCACTACCTAATCCCAGAGCTCATAAAAACCGGCTTGTCAAAGGAATGTTGGGTGCCTTCGCTGCACATCATAAATTCCAACCCTAAAGTCGAAATTTTCATTTTCTCCCTTTCCTGTTTGGAAACGAGATTTGAAGGGCTGCCTCATTAGCGAAAATATTACGGTCCTCCCTTCGTCTTGTTTTAACAACTATGCGCCGATTAAGCGCAAAATTCAAATAATCCGAGATCGCACTCTCGTCTCGAGTCTCGGCGTGATAAAACTAATCTAAGTTTCTAACAAGTTTCCGTGGAGTTTGGCATCGGGAATTTCATCAAACTCTGCTCACTTTTCACCATCCGGAATCACATAAATAAAGGAAGTGTTGATCCTGACGTGTCGCCAACTTCAGATTTAAATGGAACGTCCAAAACTTAGCAGACGATGGACGTGTTTGGAATTTGTTCCGGCTTTCCGGCATTTGAATATGTGTTTGATCGATTTACTTTCAGGCAGGTGGATTCGCCTTTTTGACGGTTGAGTACATTGAACTTTGCGAAAAAACGAATTTTTATTAGAATTAAGTCCAAAAATTTCAAATTTCTGGTGTCTATCCATCCTCAAGGGGCACTTGTATTTTGAGGATGAGGATTTCCTTAAATCCTCATCTTTAACCATGTTTTTTGTCATCTTCTAGCTTTCTACTATATGTCAATATTATTTTCAATATTTGTTACTAAAACCATGGAAAAGGGTCGATTTGGCTTGATATGCCTCTCTCGCCACGCTGACCTAAATTGTTAAATTGCCTTTCGTCCTACAAATTCGCTCTAAGCCGCATTTTATTGATTCGGGAAATTTGGCTTAAACCTGCCTGTCTGGCTATTTATATGCATTAATAATTCAATAAAAGGATCCTTTGTCTCGTTAAGCGAATTATACAACTAATAAATAAGCTTTGCGTATACCCTCTCGACGCTCCAGCTTATAAAGATGGTAAATGGAATACGATCGCTATCAAAGAATCCTGCCCTAATAAGCCACTTTAGTCAAGGTTTAAGGACATTGGAAGGTGGTATTAAATAAAATAAGTTTAAGTACGTGGTCACAATCTACTTTCAACTTCCCTCGTGAAACCAACTTTATTATTTCTAATCGGATCGCTAAAATCGATTGAAGACTCACTATTGAATCTTTATCCATCAGCATCTACCTAAGGCTATGTGTTTGTCTTTGATCGATGATTTGGTCAGTTTAGGTCAGTTTGAGATTTATTTATAACAGCTCCGCTTGTGATTTAGATAGATAGATAGATATTAGATGGAACACTCCTACCTTAATTCATATTAAAAAATCTTTCTCCTTTAGTAATCCCCCTCTTTATTCTCTTAGCTGTTATGTTGCTCTTTTCATCACTTCTTTAGAAACAATTATTCAATTTTCTGTTTTCTAATTAATATTTTTATGTAAAGTCAAAGATTTGCAGGTTAGTTCAGATTATCCAATTGTTCTTTTTTTAATAAGTATAGTTATCAAGTGCAAAAGATGACTTGAATGTGATTGCTTGAATGGTACCTTGCTGATTTAATAAGATATAGCGTAAAAAAACTCTTACTGACTAGAGTTATCTGGTAAATGGAAAATTGTTGGTGCCCTCGTATACCCAACTAGCTTAATACGTACACCTCGGGGTCAGGTTCCCATCTATATTTCCTACCTTTTAATGTACTAACAATAACTAAAAGTCTCTAGACTTTCACTACTACCTAAATTGTCATGTCTTGTATAGTTGGGATGATCTCATCCCAACCCTGTATATAGAGTGTGTGATTTAAATAATGCATTGTACGCTACTATACAGTATGTGCAACATACGCATGCATTCCGGGATGCTGAAAATAATGTTACAACATTAAAGGGTGATTAATATTCCTAAATCGAATTAAGCATCTACATAATTTTGAAGATGGACAGCGGCCATGTAAATATAAAATCTATATTGATATAGTTTTTCATATTATAAAATCAGGAAAAAATAAAAAAGATTCCTGTATCAAAGATCATCCTTATTTTGGACACACTGTATATTTACATAGAGTCTAAATTTGACTACGAGGTGATTTTTTCACTACATCACTAGGTTTATTAATCTGTGCATGGAGACGACCTACTTGCCTGAGGCTTTCAAGTGGTCTTCAGTTTTGCCCATTTACAAGAATAAGGGCAGCAGGAGTGACATAGGTTCTTACAAATCTATATCGTTCTTCCCTGTAACATTCAAAATATTTGAAAAATCTGTAGTTGCGCAGATGTTTTGCAGTTTGAGGTCTACAACTCGTTCAGTGATGCGCGGCATAGTTTTGTTGAGTTAATTTCAGATGCTTTTGAGGACTATGAGTATATGAGTGTCAGCTTCTGTGGCTTGAGCAAGACATTTGACTGCGTTTCGCATGATCTTCTGATAAGGATATCTGAGTTTGAGGAGACTGATTGAAATCCTACTTGAGTGACAGGTTGCAGCGTGTAACATTCAGTGGTAAAATGACGGTAAGTCTGGAAGCCAGTGGGTGTGCTTCAGGGTTCAATCTTCGGCCCATTACTATTCTCAATACTCTACCTGGGAGTGACTCACTTGTCGATTTATATCTTTTTGTCGATGACACGGTAATTAGAGTTTGTTTTCTTGACGATAGAGATAATGCATGGGGAGGTTCAATCAAGTGCTAGTAGATGGTTTCATGATAAGGGTTTTGTGTTGAATGAGGGTAACACTGACTACATGGTGTCTCTCTCTCTAAGTAAATGTGATTCTCAGATAAGGAATAATGGCGTGACTCGTCCTCTTGGTGTCACATCAGTGGCACGTTAAAAAAATCAATGAGGTTCAGATTTTTTTAATTCAGCGCGAGTTTGCCATTTTCAAAGGCATCGATTGAGAGCAAGGGTAAACTGAATTGAATTGGCCCCGGCGGCACGATCACCTGCAGACTCCACTCATCCCTATATGTCATTCCAAAATGCAATTGTCTCCGTTAAATTTCAAGAATTTACGGCTCGGACTGCCCTAACCATCATGATCGTTTTGAATGATTGCTGTAAACAACACGTATTAGGGACACGACACGTATTAGGGAACTTCTCTTTCAAAATGGGTTCCGCGTACTGAAAAAAGATTACCTCGTTTTCTGTGAAAGAATTGTCTTAGTTCTACATATTAAATTTAAAACTCCAAATACGACGAAACCCTATTAAACGTTTAATCTCCAAAGTAACTTTAGCCAAGTCAAACACGCAGTGAAGGCAATTTACTCGAACATTCGTTCGGGTTTCAAAACCTCCTTTTTCTGGTTGAATGTAATTCCTCTTTTCCAAATACAGGCAACGAGTTTGTAATAGAAAAGAACCAAAGAACCCCCCAGGTCTGTCTAAACAATCGCTTTGAACGGATATTCAAAGAGAAATTTTGTGCTAAAAAAACTGGTAGAAAATAAACTTTGGGATGCAACCTAGTTTCTTTTCTGGAGAGATCCGCGTCGGATAATAATGTTTCATTTTTAAACAGCCGGAAAGGGAAAACTTCGAGGAAACTATTTAAAGTTGGGGTTTTGGAAAATTGTTTTACCCGCGTTCGTTCTATTTGCGCTTTAAAATATTGTAATTCTGCATCGTTCAACGAGGTACGATCAAATAAAACTTTGGTTTAATTTAAAATCTCCTCAGTTGATGAAAAATAGTTTAGACAATTTCTTAGAAATTTCTCAGTCGAACTAAAGCAACAGCCAGGGCGTACCCCAAAACTTCCCCAATTCCTATTTAATAGTTTTTTACGACGCCCTTTAGCACCTTTCCCTTTCCCAAACGTGCCATCCGTGCCGAAAACCCCTACGTTCTTTAGCGCTATCCCCTTCATCCCTATAGTTGATGAAGGATGACGCCCATCAGGAGAAATGTTTAATATGGGACTTAAGTAATTTGTTTCCTAATTAGAGTCTCAACAACATCTTTATGCCAAGTTGAGCCGTGTTGGCTTAACAGTCGATACTTGTGAAATTTTACCGATGATAAATTGATTTGGGGATTATCTTTACTGTCATTAAATGTTAGCTTGATTTTCCTGGCATATTGCGAAACGAGGTCTTTGACCAGTTTTGTTAAATATTTATAAGCCTTTTCCGACTACATGTCCTAATGTAAAATGTTCGTGTTGACCTCCAGCAACGCATTTTTCAAGTTGCTTATTGATTAATTAATAAACATAGCTCATTTATATTTATAAACCAACAACATTCCCCATGAATGTCTTTCGATAATCGTCTGGCTGTGTTTCTATTTTTTACGCCCAGATTTACACTGTTGTTGCACTACGCTTTAAATCACGCTTTAACATGCTATTGGCTTAGCATGTAAACTTGGTTCCCTTGAACCATCAACTTTGCATAATAACTATTGTGTAATACGCTGAGAATCTGTATTTATTTGTAGATAATGACCCAGTTTCGTTAAATGCTTTATCAATGGATTTTATTTGTCACAAGCTATTGTTATTCATGGATATAAAAGTTGTAATGAATACCATGCAATTTTTCTAATTTATAGCCTTCGCCAATGATCGATCACAGGCAATTTATATTACGTTCGTTCAGTGACTCTGAAAACGCACATCAACGCTTTGGAATGAGAAGAGATAATTTGTTGAATTCTTTAAAAACGGAGTGGCTGAAATGGCTTCTGTTTCCATTCCTCCTCTATTTTGTGCTTCTTTTTGCCTTGTCTTCTTGCATGAATTGACTTATTGAACTAATATCCCTGGTTATCGATCATTGAAGGAACTTCTTACATCTCCTCTCCCGTTCGCCATCTCTTTTTGCTCTTGATAATTCAAGAAAAAACACGTTGTTCTATTATCTCCAACATGGCATGGCTTGTGAAATTTAGTTTTCCTTTTTGGTAGAAGACTACTTTATGATTTGAAGAGGGATTGTGTGTATTCGTAGCCGAGGGTGTGAATAGAAAGATAAAGGACAGAGCATCGAGATTAGGGCTAAAGAAGGAAATATTCTTCGTCATGCAAATGCAGATTTTAATGTCCTAAGATATCGACGCTTAAGGCTTGAAAAGTAGCAAACGGGAGGGACCTCCTCTCTCTTTTCTCTTCTGTTTGTTCGTTCTTATAGAGCTATCGACACTAGGTAATTTATAGGATAATTGCTGTTCTAATTTCCGAGATATTGACGCTCAAAACTTGAATAGTGACAAAAAGTATGATAATGAAGGGTGAGCACCGATTAGAGAAGCAGACCAAGACGAGTTCAAAAACCGGCCTTTAGATAACGAAAATGTGACAAACACATGATTATAATTTATATGGGAAAGGGAGTTTTTTTCGAGTTTTTTTTATTAGTAACTAATTTATAATTTATGGTTATTCTAATTTGATTATTGAAAAATATGGTGTTCTCATGGTCATATATAACCACGGGACTTAAATATTTGTTTCCTATGTAAAACTTGCGAGAGCAAGAGTCTTGGAAATCGTAACTATGAGAAGTAAATTTTTTTATAACTTTAAAAACAAAAGCAATATTCACCCTTAGTTCAAACTCAAGAGCCAAAAGGGGTAAAATTTGAGCGACTACTAGTTTTATCGCTTGAATAATACATCTAAAAATCCTGGCCTCACTCCTTCCGAATATACCTAACTTAACAAACTAGTACTAATACGCCCCTGGCAAGAATCTTCTTCTCTGGTATCTGGTATATGCTCAACTATGCGAGAACGACTTTCGGTCCCAGCAAACAATGCACAATTCTACCCCATGGCTGTCACGCTCGCTAAAGATTAACAAGGGTTGCATATTTCTCATTTTAGCGGAATTATAGCAATCTCGATGGAAAATGAACGCTATTAACAATGAATAAATTGGTGTGTTGGTGTTCTGGCCCAAGGGCCTTCTCGTTAGGTGAATTTTACGAGCGAAAGTAGTGATTTTTAGATAAATTTGTAACGTTTGATTAACCTCTATTTATCCATTGAAATTGTCCAATAAAAGTATTTTGCAGGAGAGTGCTTCAAGCCTTTGAAACAACACAGCAATATTGCATGAGGAGGGAAAGCCTCGGGGAAAGCTTCAAATTGTAATGAATTGATTAAAAATTTCAATTCTATATCGGGGCATTTATTTGAGCGGGTATAAAGCAACATTGAATTAATTTGTATTTGCCCATTTCTCAATTCCGACAGTTGATTGAGGGAAATATTGAAGTCAAATATTTGACAGTGGTAAATTTGGTAGAAATTAACGGAAGTGAGGTGTTGGTTTAGAGCAAATCAAAATTGAGGAGTATCACCAACAATAAAAACGGTTATCATGTTATTGAGACATTAAAAATGCATTCGCCCAAGCTTGAATTTCTATCACAATATTTTGTAGGCGAACTGGTATTTAAGTAATCCATTACGGCATAATAAACTGGCTGTTTAGATTATGTATTTTCGTCTAAATAAAGCCTGAAGATTAATGGGCGACGATAAAAAATCGACTAATTACTTTATCTCGCGTGAGGAAATGCTGGTTTCCATTTATCTTAAACCAATTAAGATAAATCAAACTCCATGCCTTATGAGAAGTGTCAGCAGAGTGGTAATTTTAAATAACTTTTGAGAGAGAAGGTTCCTAATAAGTTGGATAATAATGGTAAAATTGCAAGTAGCGAACTAAAGCTTTCTGCGGTCGAAAGGATGAAGTAGATGCGTTGGGTGGTAGAGCAGTTTTGCCACGTGTTCATTGACAATAGATATTTCGGGAAAACAGTTCTGTAAGGCAAATTTTAGAAGAAAAAACTGGTGGAGGTTGAATTTCTAAAGAGATGAGACCGTTTAAGATTTTTTTATTTTACTTCAATTTCAACAATTAAAGCTACACGGCCCCATAAACGAACCACATTTGATTGTGAAGTTTCAAAAAAATTAGGTAGGCTGCTTCAAGTGACTCCAACGAACAGCTTTTATATGGAGCCATCGAATAATGTCAAATTCATTGAGAACAGAATTTACAGAGTACACAAGTCTCCTCTAACAACAAGTTCTGGAACATCTCTTAGCATTATAGACGGATTAGTATTCATCATTCTCCTAAAACTCCCAAGAAGCTTGAACTCGGGGTGTTCTGCGGTTTCATCCACTGCTGATGCCCTTTGCGAACTGAGATTAGAGGTGATTGGCACATTTAGAGCCGTGCAGTAGTGGAGGTTTTGGGGTTCTAAGAGATGATATTTCCGAGTGGCTAGAGGAGAAAAGTGTGGATTCAACGGGGGATGGAAGGGAGGTGGGAGGACTTATAAGGGCTATAAAATTTTGAGTCGGGACTTGGAGATGTGTACAAACTGCGAGAGGGTTGACTGGACATGGTCTTTGAAGTACTGGGCTTTGATAAAGCATGATAGTAAGGTCTTTCAAAATTATTGACTTCCCCGCTAAAGTGGAGGAACATTGTATCTGACAACTATTTCTGTTAACATCTTTCTGAGCAATTTTTGCTCCCCTATTATTCCACCCTCATTTGCCAGAGCCCAAATTGTTACAAGCACAAAATTGTCAAGCAAAATCTAAAGCAGTAAAGCACTGGAACGTTTCTTTAGTCTTAGAGTTAAACATTCTAATAAAACAGTTTCCAACTGTATTATTACAAGTCTCTGGGTGGTTCGCGGATATATGAACTGCTTGAATCTTCCACAAAGTATTTATCTAAAACTTGTTAAACTATCTCCGGGGCGAGTTGCTTTTATCTAACTTTCTAAGCCCGTGGGTTTGGGCTTGAAATATTTACCGCCGGTTTATGACATTCGAAACTAGACTATTAGTGAGACAAGGAAAAGCCCCTGGGTACGTGCAATATACTCTTTGAAGTCAAACGTCGGACCTGCATTATTAGTTTTCTGATTCGGCAAGAATATAAAGCTATAAAACACTTTAGTAAACTCGATGCAACTCCCGGAGATAAGAAAACGATTTCAGGGTCCCGACAAAGGAAAGTTTGCTCACAAAGAAACTGATATCATACATGTGGATCTTGGAATTCATGTTGGCGCTCTCATGATAGGTATAATCTGACTTTAAGATACCCCATTTCCCATTCGTAGAGGACGTTAGACTTTGAAAATGATGCTTGCTCAAAAGATGACTAGTTTTTGTGCCTTTGAATTCAGCCATTGGGATATAAACGTATTCGTGCAGACTGTACAAAAGAAACTTCTCTGATACCCTTTGAAAGAATCATTTTTCAACCCTGTTAACCCAAAGTAATGTACTACATATGATAATTGTCATGTTCCAGCCAATAACATAATAAATCAATTAACTGCAAAATACTTCCACCGCCGGTAACATGTCAGAAGTGATTAGTTTCTAATTATTAATATTAATTATTTTTGTGACAGCAAACTGATAAATCCGTAATAATATTCCTATCTCTTTTCGTTAAAATAATATTTAAATTGAAGCCTAAATGAGTTTTTATTACACGAAATCTCTTTAGACCGCAAGCTAGTGAATGCGATCTTGGGACCCTCTTAATTTGATGAATGGATTTTTAAATGGGTAAATATCCGTCGAGTCTGTTTCAAATTGAAATTTAAATTAAATTAGCTCTTATTATACGTGTAATTATTCGGATATGTTATTAACTGGATATGCATGTAACATTTTTATGGCTGCCTAAAGGAAAAGAATGAGTTATTATCGTACAGGACTTGTTTTGAAACTTGTGTTCCGCAATTGGCTTGGAATTAATTTCTTTTTGGAAACCCACATAAGAAGTGTATTTTACGAAATTTTAAAGCCAGCGAAAAAGAGGCGATGTTCAACATCGACCCCATCCATCAGGCATTTTTTGGCCGTTTGGAAACAGCGACGAAGCACGCAGCAAATAAAATATAAAATAAAATAGAAATATAAAAATCAATTGATATTTCCGCATACCTTATATTTATTTTGAATTATAACTTTAGGATTTCCTCCTCATGGTAATTGAAAATAGCCACTAAACGTGTAACAGGCTTCAAAAGTAAATAAAAAAGAGGTAAAAAAATTTAGTGAGGCGAAAAATTTAGAAGGAGTCTACTGGATTTCAGGAATTCGGCTGTAACGTATGGTTTACTTGAAAAATATCAATTTAAGAGATAATAATCCAATATATACTTTTGTTGTATCACAAAACCTTCAGCTCTGCTAGATTACAGTAAATCATAGGCATTCTCTGAATTACGAGTGGTAAGACGATACTTTCCAAGTCGTTGCGGTTGAATAATTCATGCTTCACATGTTTATTTCACACAGGAGTTTTACAATTTGAATATTTTCATAATTCTTTTAGAACAAAATAAACGCCTATTAGATACTGACAGGCTTGAGTTCCCTCTTGTGGCTTGGGCAAATGTTTAGGAACTACTTAAGCCTATAGAATAACAGCTGAGCAAAACGTGAAAGCTATTACCAGTGGACCATTTAATAACCAGTTAATAACAGTTCAAAGACATTTCGCAGTTTCATCTTCCTGGCACGCAGCCAAAACATCTCAATCAAAACCACCGCGTTATCGTGTTCGGTATAAAGAATGATTTGTCGGTTCTTTGATGATACAAGCGGGCACTCTGTGCGAATTAACGACTTAATTATCAAAGCCAAAGCGAAAACAGGACGGAAAAATCAAAACATTTTGAAACAATAAAAAAAAAACGTAAAATTCCTGTTGCACAATGTATTATTAATGAGAAATGAGGCTTTTTACGATGGATTCCAAATATTTAAATGACCACTCCGAACAACATGAAGACCGTTGCATCATTTGTTTATGTTTGATCAGCTGAAGGTAATAATATGCACATTGTCCGGCACTGTTAAAATAAATTTATTGCTATGTGTACTATTTAAATTGGCTTTTAATTTTCATTTGTAATGTAAGCAAACATTATGCAGATGAATTACCCTTGTAATTGAGAATTTATTACCACGGCGATTACTCCAATGAGAAAATTTGTGCCATGGATCTGGTGATGATTTACATGCGAAAAGCTATTTTTTTAAATATTTAATTTAATCCTTCAGTCGGCTTAAAGGAAATCTAGGTTGAACAAACGGAAAAAATAATCATTATTTCTTAAAATTTAGATGAGCGTTTATCTAAATTATTCAACCTTAATGGCTCAGAAAATACCATTTTCCGCTCGTCTTTCAGGAAATATTTCAGTCCATTTTATGTAATCTACTGAGGCAGAAGCGCGCATTTTCAAACAAATTTATATCGCTTAAGCTTTTAAGCTGTAAAAATAGTCGAACATTAAAAACACTCGTTTATCATGTCGTTATTATTTTCTTCTTCAAAAGTTTAATAAATAATACTGTTTCGCCAACGTAAACAGAATTTTCGTGAATAGCCTCCCGCGGACTATAGATTCTCCTAGACAATAGTTTCGGAGGAGATTATATTCAGGAGGCCGGAGATAATGGAAACTTGGAAAAAGTTGTCTTAAGAAAGGCCAACAATAGTAATACTAAAAGCGACCTAGTTTTTCTCTCCTTAGAAACGATCTTAAAAAGACGAATCAAACAAAACTTCTGAAGTTTTACTCAATGGTTAAACCTAAAGTTATGATGTAACGGTTTGACAGAATTTTCACAAATATGTCTCTTTAAAATTAGATCTTAAAGTGTTTAAGTTAGTTCAGACTAAGACCATGTGTAAAGAATAGGCGGATGTCTAAAAGTGAACCTAATGTAAATTGTTTCTTTTGAAGAAACGACTTGATTTCACATTCGTTTTTAAAGACTGGAAATAAAAAGATGATTATCAATTCAAGAGAATCAAACTTAAAAACATAAAATTGACGTCTAAAATGCCTTAGTACCTTATACGATAGATGCATTAAGTATCCAATGGCTTCTAAAAATTAGGTGAAAGGCTGATAATATTGGACTCTCTTAATATCTTCTTAACGTGATTACAATCTTTGATATCTTCAGCACCACAACTGACTCTCAGATTGTGTGAATGTGAAACGTGCAAAAATAATACTTGAAATTAAGAATAACCTAAAGCTTTCCAATTCTTAAGTTTCAATACTTCTAGGTACATATATGCTCATGAGAAATTTATCTTTTTTTTTGTAGTCAGATAACCCTGCTCCATGTATGTCCGGCCTAGGGCTTGTACTCTCTGAACATGTCGAAATTGTCCAACAGGGTTTATTCCCAAGCTCTCGCAGTCAAAGTGTAATAACTTTGATGCATTCTCGGATTTGAGATTACTAGGCACCTGTGGCCCGATTTGATGATTTTTTAAGAGCTTTTACAAAGGTAATTGATGGATCAAGGAAATTCGAGAAGTTCTATTTATAGTAACGATTTCAAAATTCTGTTGCTATCTCGAAATTGAAGTATTGCAAATGATCTTTCAGGCAATAAAGGTGCAACCAATTCTCATGCAAAGTTACCTACACCCTGCAGCTTCAATGAGCTTTATATTGCTCAATAGCTTGGAGCTTCTCTGATGGATGGCGCAAGGAAATGCAGTTTAAGGATTATTTGAGTGACTCATTTGTCTTGTCAGCAACTGATGTTCAAGAGATTTACGTACATTGTACGTTGGCTGAATCCATAAATGTGTCTTTTGCAGAAAGTGGAGAAGATATGGATCTCTTGGAAATTACAGGACTCAATGTCTGAAATTGTCAAAAAGTTCGTGAAAAGGAGAATAATGACGTTTTTTGTTAAACATAAAATATTGGAAAATAGTCATTTTGACTTTCAGGCATTCAGCGGTACAAATGATTTTTGAACTTCTAGAGACTTTAAACTTGGGGATTAATGCTGATGATTGTGCTGCCACTGTATTTTGTGATATCTCTAAGGCATTCGAGCGTGTCAGACATGTCATTCTATCGAAGAAAATAGCAAAGTGTGGTGGTTTCAGTGAGTGACGTTGCGTTAGTTTTAGTTGTACTTAGTAGGATATTAGATGTGTGTGGATGATTTATACTAAACCAAAGATTCGCCATGGATTTCAGCAGAGTTCTGTTCTGGAGCCACTGTTGCTTTCACTATACCTTTGGGTACATCAGTAAGGTTCACTCCTTTGCTGACGATGCTAATGCGTTATGATATAAAAGAGACGAGGGAGTGATGCGAGAGATGAGATCCACCTTTCAACTACACTGATTTTGTCATCAAGATTTCCAGATTTTTTTTGGCAGTGAAGCAGATTTGATGACCGTTTCACATCAAATACATAGGATCAAATTTTGATGAAGAAGCACAATGCTGGGGCTAGATCCCAATCGAGAAATGCAGTTCTAAAGAAACCCTTGAAGGTGCGAAGATTAGAAAAGAACCTGAATGGTTTGATGAAAACATCATTGAAATAATTAACAATCGATGAAGACTTAAATGAATATTTACTGAAAATTTTCATCAAATCACGGCAGATCAACACAATGCTTCTTAATATATATTTAATACAAAATACAGTGTACCCACAGATAAGGATATCTAGAATGAGAATCTCGTAAATTGTAAGAGATGCAAGGGTGCTTAAATTAGAAAAGTTCCGAGGTCAACCAAATGATGTTTCGGAATTTGCACACTTCGGACTACTTTCACGGATACCCGGGAAAAACTGAATATTCGAATATTACTTTTTACTCCAGTCTATTGATACGGATCTTATCATCAATTCTATAGTGTCTCGGAAATTTAGTTCGAAAAATCTTCATTTAGAATCAGTAGAAAATCATCAAAATTATGGAAACGGGTATAAGTCACCTTAAATCTCGGAAATGAAAAGTAGATATTAGAAAGAACTTCGTTTATCTAGGCTTAGAGAGCTAACCAAGGAGATTAATTTTATGTACTTTTATTTTTATATTTATATATATTTTATATAATCAGTACTATAGATTATCAAAGTTTGCAAAAGTGCAAAATGTAGATGTCTACTTCTATTATCTCCACTTGAAAAATTTCAGGAACATTTTTTAAATGCTCTTTTTATTGCATTCGCTTAAGCTTAAGGGTTTTGGAAATGAAGTTTGAAGGTTTTCGTTTAACGAGGCTCTTAAAAGAACACACCATACCGAACAGAAAATTTTATCTGAAACTATATCTGCCCTGGATACTGGATAGCACTCAATGGAAAACCGTGAGTCTTGTAAATAATATTTGATGGAAGCCCATTTAATAGACTTCCAAAATAGCGAAAGTCATCAAAATGACTTCGAGTCTCGGAAATGAAGTTCAAGTGCTCAAAGACCTAATCCTAATGAACTTTGCATGAAACTAAATATCCCATTAAAAGATGAATGACAAGATTCAAATTACTTTGAAAAACGTACATGTACTAAATGTATAAAAAAACAGTATGATTATGAGACTAGCTTTAAGAATTGATTTGGATTGTTCCATGAAACTCCAAACTGTTACTGTGTATTAGTAGTAGAAAGGGTCACATAGGAGCCACACAAGTAAGCACAAAATTTATGATTGGATTAGAGTGTTCGGAAACTACAGAATACCAGAAACCGCAGTGGAAGTAGTTAGACTAACTGTTGCAGCTTTCCAATGCCAGATATTGGTATTAGAAGAAATAATTTCTCAGGCAAAAACCTCAAGTTCCCTACATTAAGTAGTGAATACTGTTCATTTCTTTCTTCTAATATAAAATCAATCTCAGCACGTTTTGGAACTGCTGGTCGTAATTAATTACAACAAGTTTCACAACAATACTGTGCTGCATCAATTTTCCCTTTTCTCTCTGGGTGTGACCATATGAACAGCACAACACTTAAAACTCAAGAAACAGAAAACAAGTACGTAGGTTATCTAAGGCAACAATATCCTTCATTAAAAGCTCATTATTCTCAAGGTGATGTTACCCGCTTATAGATGTAACTAAACAGGAAAACAATACCAAAGTTCAAGTTCCTGTATAATATCATTACGTTAACTGAATTCATTATTAGGCAGGTTCGTAATTGCGACCTTTCCGTACAAGAACATAATAAATTAGTGTCCAACGCCTTTGTGATTTCTTAGAATTACGTGTCTACCCGGTGTGCTAAAAACATGCTGATAGAGCTGAGAACTCACCATCAGGGAGTTTCGTGGCGAGATAGTTCAGCATCTTGCCCAGCAGCAGCAACAGCTACGTAAATCCATGTCAGAAAGCAACAAACAACAAAAATCCACCTCTGGAAAACGAAACCATCTGACACGGCTACGCAGACTTTACATAACCATAAGATCAACGAGAGTTACCAGTCGATCTCTGAAAATGGCGCTGGCGAATTCCGAAACGTTGCGTCCGAACGCTCGTCTCGCACTAAACGG
Source organism: Euwallacea similis (assembly GCF_039881205.1). Classification (NCBI taxonomy): domain Eukaryota; kingdom Metazoa; phylum Arthropoda; class Insecta; order Coleoptera; family Curculionidae; genus Euwallacea; species Euwallacea similis. Next base: position 1,860,251 of record NC_089610.1, read on the forward strand.
GAATAACGGGATGACGAGTTAAATTCCCGACGTTTCTCTACCCAAGACACCTTCTCTCTCTCGGTCTGCGTTCAAAACAGTTGAGAGTCGCGCGTATCGTGGCGCCATCGCGGTGGGGCGCGACAAAAACGCCAAGTAGATCGCGCAGGATTTATTAGCTTTTATATCGGAAGAATATGAAAAGCTGTGTAGTGGAGAATGGGAATGGAAAAGGGGTTGATTCGTTTCGGGGGTTATCTTTTGTTGGGTGTGGGGCTTTGAAAAAAATAGGACGCTTCACGATCGTGGGGCCGACTGATTTTTGGTTTGGGACCCACCACACTCATGACTGATTTAAGTGCAGTTTATGTCCTGAAAACCTGGGTATTTGAATATTTTGTTTGAGCCATTATTGTGTATAACGAGTTCTTCCACAAAGGCTAGAGATCGCATCTTGCGATATCTCGGAAACTGAAGGAGATGCACCGACCGTGTGAAGAATAACAAAAGGCTGTATCTCGAAAACAGTTGGCGACGGAAAACGTGGAAAAAGTATTAAGGAGAAATCGCTAAGAATATGAAAAGTGGACTAAACATCAGAGTTATATAGGGTGAGTCGGGAGGCTCGTGCTAAACTTCAGGGGCGCATTATTTATGAAAAAAAAAATGTAAAAAAACTCAAATGTTGTTATCCGATTTTCGTTCGGTTGCAAGTTATAGCGTAAACAATTTTTTTAACTGGTGTTCTATTTACTATAAAAGTACCGTTGTTATTAATGATACTCATATTGGTTTGACGTTTATTTTCGAGTTCAAAACTGTGTGTTACAAAATATCAAACATTTACTCAAATTTATATTAGAATATGCCAATATGGTGTTTGTTTATGGTTTTTGCAATGCGAACGTTCGAGCTGCTGCTAAAAAGTATCGTCACCGGTTTCCATATCAAAGACATCCTTCTAAAAACGTATTTATTAAAATTTTTAACAATCTGTGTGAGACCGGAAAGCTGCTCTGTGTGAACATATCACCTGAACCATCTAGTGAACAAAACTTGAAAGAAGTAGAAAATATTCTGAATCTAGTAGAAGGGGATGCAACGACCAGCTCACAAAGAATTGCTACTCAATTGAGCACTCCACAATGAAGAATAGTAAATACTTTCCACGAGAGAAGTTTATATTCATATAATGTACAGAGTGTACAGCACCTGCAACCGGAAGACTGTGCTAAACGTAGGAAATTTGTGGGTGGATCAATAAAAATCATGGTGTTGAATCAAGTATTCTTTTTACGGATGAAACAACATTCACTTGTGATGGCATTAATAATACACGTAATTGTCATATATGGTCAGACGAAAATTCCCACGCAATAATCGAAAGTAATTTTCAACATAAGTTTTCGGTAAACGTGTGGTGTGGTATGATTGAGATTTATTTAATTGACCCTTTTATTTTGGAGAAACACCTCACATGGGAACACTACTTGAATTTCATTCAAAATGAATTACAGGGACTTGTAGAGAATGTTCCTTTAAACATCCTAATTCAAATGTACTATTAACATGATGGAGCTCTTGCACATTTCGCTCGACAGGTTAAGCAACGTTTAAACCAAAGGTTCCCGGGGCGTTGGATTGATCGGGGTGATGCTATTAGTTGGTCTGCAACATCTCCAGTCTTCACATCATTAAACTATTGTTCGTGGGGCTTGTTTAAAAATTAAGTGTATCAAGTAAAAGTCGACACTCGAGGTGTACCAATTTAACGTTTTAGAAATGCTACAAGTGATATTAAAGAAAGACATGAAACGATCAAGAGCGCAACGAATGCTCTTCATAGACAAAGTAGAAAACATTTAGAAGTCAATGGCGGTATTTTTGAACATTTATTAACACAACACTATGATAATTATTAATTTATGAAATTTATGCATTTTTCGAATTTTATGTTTTAATTTTATTTACGCTATAACTTGTAAACAAATGAAAATCGGATAACACCAACTGAGTTTTTTCATATTTATTTTTTAGGTATAATACGCTCTTAAAGTTTGGTACGATCCTCTCAATTCACCCAGTATGAAAGTCTAGAAAAGTATCTATAATCTAATTATACCCTATTTAATGATGTTCTTCCATGTTGCCAAGTTCACATTTTTCTTCCAGATATCAGATCATTTTTACAGAGCATAAACGTAGCTAGAATGACTTAAAAAGAGGCGGGAAGTTCAGTGAGGCATAAGAAAAAAATCCGACCTAAATAATAAAATTAACGTTTCTCTTTGAATTTGATTTATTATTTATTAAATATCATCTGGGAACAAGCTTCTCCCTAGGTAAAGCTCATGCTTTTTTGGATTAATCTTGGCTAAACCCCCAATTCTCCTTGCTCAAATCACTCACTTTCGCTCCAACCATAATAACCGGAGCGTTCACATTTCCATTAAAAAATACTGAGCATAATGGACGTATCTGTCTACCTCAACTTCATCATCCTCTACGCCTTTAATGGGGCATCCAGCACCGAATCTGGGTGCAAATCTGTCTCCTTTGTGCTAGTGGACATTGGATGACAGATCATAAAGGTGAGATGCCTGGTGCTACACTACGAATACGAATACGAATCGATCGGGGTCGAACTTATAGTCCCTACATCCAGGAAAAAGGATTTTGTGAGGTCTGGACCCGAATTTCTAAAAAGCTTTTGAAGTGTACACGTTCACGGTTATCTTAATTTCCCCGGTGGTTCTTTGTGGGTGAAGTATATGGGGATGATCTCTGAGTTGTCTTTGAATTGCACGGTTTGATCTACTCGTTGTCTTTGGGGCGCAGGAGGGGTAAGAGGATAAAGCAGGTATTCGAATTTTTAAGAAAAAAACAGCTTCGGGATGAAATTGTGGCACTAACTTTTGCCCGTGATCTATTCCACTCAGAAGCTTGAATGCTTCAGAAATGTTATTTGGCGCTAGATTGAATCTACGGTGGCGGTGTCCATTTTAGGATTTCTCAACATCGGTCCAACATCGGGAGCGTGCAATTCTCATCTGGGAGTGACCTGTGAATATGTCTAAACTTGATAGAAGACATTTTGGTTTAAGGCACTTGCAAACTCGCGAAAACAGGTATCAACGTGACTCTATTTTTAGGAACTTGAAGAATCTGTTTGCATAGACTTATCAAGCATGTATTGTAAGGCTATTAATTTGAGGTTTTTCTTCGGATAATTGGTCCTCAAGTTGTCAAGATATTTACGATCAAAGATTGACAAAATTTTAAAGTTTCGAATATTGTCAGGAATATTTAAATATTTTTGGAATTCTGTTTTCGCAGTAGTCATTTGATTTTGATCCTGTATCAACTATGTATGTCATATTATCCCAGAGTCTTACAGGCAGACGCTGCATCAGCAGCCTGGATCAAAAGGTGCCACTTCGGCTATAAAACTGATAGCGGCGCGATAGAAGTACCAAAGACAATTAATCAGTTAGGGACTTTTCCGTGTGAGATTCGATAGATTCGCTCAAACTTTCAACCTGTTAAGATCACAGTAATAAAGTCCAAAAATCCAAGAATTTTGAGTCACTTACTCCCACTAACCAAGACCCACAACATTCGTTATAGTAAAATATAACTTGTATACCTTATTTAAAACCTATCGCCCTGTGGATCTTAGAAACACAGTTGAGAAAAAAGGCATTACATAGTATCTTTGAAGTTAAGAGAGACAGTAAACATGTGTGTAGTACATTAAATATACATATGTACATATTATGTTGTATATAGGATATCCGTTTTTGGAACTCAACTAGGAAGATTTCTCATGGTTACGAGCACAATTTGGCATTCAGGAACATGCCGCTCTAAAATTTGAAACATTTTTATGATTTACGGAGGTATTCGAGAAAAATGTGGAATTTTAGAATTTTTTCCCTAGTTTATTTAGCGTCGATCGCAAAATGAGTGACACTTCATGATTACAACTTTGTATCATTGCAGAAAATCAAAACGTGGTTCCATGATTGAGCTCCAAAAACATAGACTCGTAGTTTCCATCGATAGCGTTTTCGCTAGTAATTCTTTCAAGATATCTAAAATGAAAAATGTCACATACAAAAGCCTAAAAACAGAGCTTTAAGCTTTTTAATTTATCGAATAAAGCTCAAAAGCCATTCATCTACAGTGCCCCTATTATTGTAATCAAAAGCTACGATCACCCGTTCGCTCCATGCTTCGATATCACAAAAGATAAAACAAAATCGGATGCACCTGCTCTCTAATATACTATAGGTCGAGGCTCAACAACCACCCATTAAAAAATACTTTTGTTTTCTTTGGGATCCGGTCAAGTTGGTTACTCTCTTGCAGTTCGCTGCATAATGCCAGGTCAAGTGAATCAAACCGACGTTGCAACTTTTACATGCAGCCCTACAGATTGTGTTCTTGCTGTCCTTTCATGCAGCAGTTCTTTTCTGGTATAATTTCAGAATTGTGGCAACTCCACCGAAATAATCTGAATCCATGATCTGTCTCGTAGCGGTCGTCCGACAACCTCCAGGTAAGCAGGTGTTGCCCAGGCTTCCGTGGTCCCAATAAACTGGCCCTCGGATACAGAAATCGCCCTTAAGAGACCGTTCGAATTTCTCGCCCTGTCACAATTTTGTATAAACCATCGGAGTAAAAAATGTGGGGATTTGGCCCGGAAGCCGAAGGAGCAACAGATATTAATGGGAAACGGGGCCACACATATGATGCTGTATGAAACCAATGTGCCATGAAAAGGTGTGATGCGTAATATTTCACAATTTGGAATGGTATTGGAAGGAGGTTTTTAACCGATTTTGAATGGGGACAGCTGGTTAAATGACGGTTTATGCGCAAAATTTCTTGAATATATCAATATTGGTACACTCCGAGAAAGAATTTGTAAGAATGGGTAATTGAGTGGGGCTTGAGTACAAAGAGGAAACTTTAAGAGTAATGAAATTGGTCGTAAGTGTGATGATGATAAGAACGATTCAAGTGAAAGGAAAAGAATTTTAAGAAAATTAAGAAATCTTTGTAGACAATCAACTTTTGGGCAGTATTATCACTTTAAGTCGAGGAACACAGCTCTTTATGTTAATATTCATATTCATTGATATTGACGCTCTCTCATCTTGCCTATTTTGAATACGAGTAATTGTTCACATTTTACCCTTCTTCGATCTCGATTTTCCTCAACTTTATTTTCTAATTTTTAATCTCGTCTCTACTTCATTATTCAATCTTCTCTATTTCCTTTATATTTAATCGAATTTTTACAAAACTAAGAATGGTGTAGACTTGCAGTTTACAGTAATAAGTAGCAAGTTTTTAAAATTACAAAGGTCCCTTACAGCGCTTAATAAAAAGTAAGTCAGTAGCACATGAGAATATTGTATTAAACTCAGCAATTATCAAATAGTCACTTATCAAAATGTGAGCAAAGTGTTACTTTTACCCCCGTGAATAATTAGAAGCCTGATGCGAGGCAAAAGGCATCAACATTCGAGGGAATAAAAGAAGCATTTTCTGCCCTTGTTGGGCAACTGGCAGGTTTCCACGACCCCCATAGAAAAGAAAATAGAACTTTTCTCCCTTATTTGAGGGTGGAAACTCCAGAAGTGTGAATCTAATTTTTCCATGACCAATGTTCTGTTTTATAAAAATGAAGAAAGCAGGTGTTATTTGAGCAAATGGAATCCAACCAATAATCTCAAAGCCCAGCGGGAATAACCTGTTGTATATTTATGATGATCATTTTCCTTTGTTTTTTCCCGTCATTTTTCTCTGATATACTTTGTACATGTTCTATACGTTTGAGGTGGGTTGTCATTTTTTTCTTTTATTCTATTTGGGAACAACGCCTAATATAAAAGTAGGGGCTGTTGGAGCAGTAGAATTGCACATTATTTTCAGTTTAAACTAACTGAGATTTTCTTATTTTTTATCTTATTTTATCTTATTTATTATATTATTAACTGAGACATTGCCCTTTTACTAAGGACGCGAACGAATAGCCTTGTTCACGTTTTACATATTTTAAATATTCAACTTATACTTTTCGTTCTGTTCATTTTCATTTTTCTATTAATTTGGTCTTTGGTTCTAATGACGATGATAGATTTGTCGCTGAAACGTTAATAACGATTTTCATTCGAACTCTTAATAACAGGTGAGCTAATACTTAATTTTAATTTAGACTAGTGTGCAATTTTATTGCCCCAGCTACCCCTACTTGTACGTGTATGGATTCATCCTAAACAGAATAAAAAAACTTGCTTAAGAAAGAACAATAATTGAGTTTTTAATCCACTCAACGTTAATTCTTCTCTTCTTTTCCCAACTTCTTGAAGTACTCCTGACTGCCAGGAAAATACCATAAGCTGCGGTATAAATACCCTGTGAGATAATAGAAGAATCCCTTTCAACGACCCCTAATAAAATGTTTGTGGGCGAAGAAAGGGTTTCTAAAGGTTGTTTTCTGAAAATCTGACAAACTGACTTTAAGCATGCTGGTAAATATCATAATTTCTCAGAGTTCCTAAATGTGATTTATTGATCGAATATTCCCCCATTTAATATTTTAAGCTCTAGGTGTTTGAATAGGTGGCAAAAATACGCTTTTTTGTATTTCACTGACATTTATAATGATTTATTTCCCTCTTTCCAGCAAATTCCATACATTTTTGAATATGAATGTAAATCAGTGAAAAGCTGCTGTTGAATGGACGGCCAATTGGAATAATTCTAAACCGCAAAAAATGTTTCATTTGGTGTTAATAACGTGTCAAAAATATGAGTGTATACATAGAAGTATTGAAGTTGGGTGGTCTGAATAAAATATATTGGCTTTGTAGGTCTCGCTGTTTAAATAAACGTATCTGTAATCAACCTTGAAATAGATTCCACTAACCTGAATAATCTTTAGAGGAATTCGAAATGTAGATGAGCATGATTTATTTAGATATGCGCAGCAATGAAATATCCGAAGAATTTGCATAAGATGTTTATTCAAGGACGCCTTCCTTCTAATGGACAAATATAGTTCAGCTTATAGTAAAATATTTAGAGGGTAGTTGAAGTTCCAGGATTAATTAAAAAAAGTGGTTTTAGTTACGTTCGTCAACATTGAGCAATTTGAAGAAATTACAACGTGTTTTTGACAAATAATACTTATGTTTTTTTGGGGTAAATACGGCTTGAAATTCATCTTGAAATAACGTGAATATTCGGCAACAAAATATTTGAAAATTAGCCGAAAATCCAGAATTAGTAAGTGGCAAATTTGGTTTAACGAGACTCAGCAGACATATTTCCAAGTTATTTTTTTCTGCGTCATACTAGAATTAAAGACGTCTTCAAACTATTTTTGCAAAACTTGAAAATCTGATATTGAAATATCAAGAACTTGTTGGTTGTGGTACTAATAGCTCTTAAGAAACGTTCTAAAAGGTTCTTTGATGGCTTATGAAAAATTTATCGCATAATTTCAGGCATTCCTAATTTAGAATTGAGTTAACGGTTACACTCACTTATCATTAAAATTATCACTACTTGATTAAATAGCGCTTTGTATCTCGGATAATTTAAAATTCAACTATAATGGAACTTGAAATGACTAAAACCTTGTGTTTCTTTCCAATCAGCCTTCTGCTTGTACAATTTACATGTAAATATCTTCATGTCTCCTGCACCAGGTACCTCACGTCAAATAACATTACAATAAGACCATTATTCGCCTAAAAGGAATTATTTTTCTTCCCGATACTCGGGACACCTTGTGCCTTAGTTCGACAGTTTTGGGGTCTGCCTAAATACAACTAAATTTACTTATTGTCCTCTTAAAAGGCATGAATAGGGACCTCCTTCGGGTTTTGGCATTACAATGTAATTGTATAGAGCTTAAGATATATGGACAAGTTCTGAATGAACTCTGCCACCACCTTGCGCTTTTTGCTTCAGTAGTTCTCTGTTTGTTGTGAAAAGGTGCTGCTTTGAAATCAATTCTTAATATATCCCTTTTGTGGTCATTTAAGTTTTCATACGAGAAAATATGAGTTTGTTTAAAATTTTTAGGATTAATGCCGCACACACCAGTAGAGCTCGTTTTTTCGCCAACATAATATTTCTTCAAAAATTCTTATAACGATGATAAGTTTGTCACCGAAACGTTAACAAGGGTGTTCGTCCGAGCCTTTAGTAAAGGGTGAATGACATTCTCAAATGGTTTTATCTGACCATGGTGTGCAGTTCCACCGCTACATGGTGCCTTCATGTGTCATTCCCAAAAATTTTAAAAATGATGAACATTTCGTCTCAAACGTGTACAACACATTAGCAAAAATGACCATCTAACGTTAAATTTTGATTGCGTGTTGATTTATATGTCTGCATTGAGCAACAAAAATTAGTAATTTGGCACTTTGACTGCAATTAGACACCTCCAAATTCAGCAATTAGATAATAAATAGGTATTTTATGGTGCTCAACAGCGATTTGACAACAATAGAGCCATGTTAATGGCAGTGTAAACTTCGCTAGCTCCTAAATGTCACAATGTTATAATACCGGGGACTTAGAAGCTGGAAATTGTCTTTTGCAGCTTTTGAATGGCTTTTGTTTCACCGAGACTCGGCGCAAATCGATCATTTTTGGAGACACTTTGTCTGGGAATGTGGCTTCTTTCGCCCCGTTTAGTTTGGGGGGAATCGAGACAGGGTGAGTAATTGAAATGAGAGTTTTTAGCAGATTAGTCGCACTAGAATTGGCGTCAAATAAAACGAAGCCACTTGTGCAGCAAATGGATTTCTTGCAGAGTACAATGGAGCTTTCATGCTTTTAAATTAACGCCATGGGCATCGTTACCGGAGCAAAAATCGATCTCGAAAACCCACACAAAGCAGACTCCCAAACCTAATATTAATACTGGTCCGTCGATCTTAATCAAAACATTCAAAGCCTAAATTCAGCGTGTAATGGTCGCCACAATGACTTTTGTAAAAAATTAATGAGTGATTTACAATCAATCACATTTCTCTGTTAGTCACTCTTTTATCGGCTGTAAAAAGCGGCATGGAGTCCATTGTTCTGCGGCTTCATTTGGGAGGAAAGCCCTGTGAATGTGGGATGTATAGGATGAATACGTTTGAGAGTTGCTGAATAGATTTTGATTCGTAAATGTCTAAATTGGGTAATTAAGCCTTCGTATGGAGACAATGCCTGCATCAACTAAAGAGAGAATTTTTACTGTAATACTGAAAGCAACAAAGGAGATAATAGGCCTGGTGGAGATGATGTCTAAAACCCCCCAAAAGGCACATTTGTTTCTATTATTCGACTAATATTAGACAATTTGGAATGGGAAGGGCCAGCTGAAACAACCTTTAGTCCCGCATGAGGATATAAATTGTTCCATTTAGGCTTTATGAAAGAGTGATAAGTTTATGGTTTCCAACCCATAATGATCATACTGATACGTTACATGAGAATATAAAATAGAGTATTGAGAAAATGCTGACAGAAACAAAATTTTGTAAAAAGTAAGATCAAAATCACTAATCTTTGAAATTCATTTCGTAGCGTTATTCGGAAGGAAGGAATTCCTTTAAACTTTGACTCAAATTGAAATTCCACGAAATAAGTCTTGGAAATTCCACTGAAAATCTTTACAAGATTTATGTCGTTCACAGGTAGGTATCTCCTAGCATGTCTCTGGAACCAGTTTGGTAAGAAAATACTGGAATTTTGACTAAAGTAATTATTCACTAAAAATTAGTAACATCATTTTAAGTCAATTTTAATATTTTAGAACTTCTCCGATACTTCACTGCCAAAAGTAACTAAATCTAGTCTACTACAGATTTTCCGATTGTTTCCCAGTTGACTTTTCCAGATCCCTTTAGACGCAGAAGATTCACGGCATAAAAATATCTTGCAAGATCCCGAGTGATTTATTCCGGAGTATAATTATAAGACAAGATCCAAAGCTGAAGGATTTTTTAATTTTAGAAATTTTGTAGATTTTGTTAATTTTTGATTGTAAGAAGTCGAAAAATTTTTCAAATGATGAAAATTCATATGGATTTTATTAATTGGAAAAATTCGAGTCACATACTTTCTGATAAATCCATCGAAAAGTTCCAAAGAAGATTAATTTTAGAAGGATTCTTAAGAGTTTTCAAACTAATCCGAAAAAATTAATTTATTAAAGAAATTTCGTAGATTGTTAAGAATTTCTAATATGTTCTTGATGTTAACTGTCCTCACATCTGTGTTAACCCAGTTAGAAGTTTGAAATTATTAAATTGTCGATATTTCTCGATAAAATCTAAAGACGTTCTCCGACAATTTCGAAGGTGGAATTTTAGAAGGGTCGAAAAGAGAGAAATATAATTTTTAGATTACTGTATATTTTACAGGTACAGCTCTTCAAAAATCTCATTTAAATTATTGAAACGGAACCAGATGATAACGATTTCATCTCATTGCCGTCCTGGGGTGTCCCTTTAATCATATGTAGAAATCTTGTTCTAAAAGATCGCTTTCCGAAAAATGAAACAATTTTCCAAAAAAATTTTAATGGTATTTAAATTATTTAACTAATTTTTCTGGCCTTTTTTCTTAACGAATTAATCGCATTTCCTTTATCTACAGATTCGGATTAAAAAGTGAAAATTAAATCAATGTATCTCGGAATTTTGCCTTGTAATTTCAATTTAACAGCGAGCTCCCTATCGTTAATGAGATTACATTAAACGGAGGAAATTTATTGGTTGGATATTAATTTTGAGAAGAAAAAAACTTGAATTAAGAACGTTTTTGCTTGTTAACGTGATTGATATTTTTAGAACTTCGAGGGAAGATACTTTTCATCGCGATCTCACCCGAAATTTGACATCGGGGAACTTGTGTATATTCCAAATGAAGCGGGGTCTAAATACTTTTTTCCGCAACTGTACATACGTATCGAATTTCTCTTCACAATGTATGTATCTTCGCATAATACAAGTTTGATGTTCTACGGTGGCTGGTACCTCAAGATACAATGTGTCAGGCTTTTGATCCAGCCCTTAAACAAAAATTCAATAGGTGTCACCATTTTCGTACAAGGAAATATCCCTTGTTTATGCAACATTACACAGGTAACATGTCCACTTCCTGTGCTTTGAATACGGATCTAAAAGATTCTTGGCCTATTTATAACAATCGATGAAAGGTCTACACGAACAGGAAACCAATTTTCGAAGGCAAACCGATTCTTTTTTATGAGTTTACATAAGCTCATGCGAAAACTTTCGCCTGTTATTCACCTAATGTTAATTCCCGTCAATTTCGGGCCAGAAAAGGCATTTTTGAAAAAAGTCGGAAAGACAATTTATCATACTGTCAGAGGAAAAGGTGTAAATCCGTCTTTGCCATTGTTTCGCATTTAACAAGGGCCCATACCTGGCGTTTCATTTTTACATCGCGTTATCGGTCCTTCGTATCGGAACCCGTCTGCTTTGGTTGTAAGTCATGATTGCATGCATATCTTGCCGAATCTCGGGATTTTTCAAGAAGGAACGCTAATTTTATAGCCACTTAAGCAGCGTCGAGGCTACTCCGAGTAGCAATTTATTTTTCTGTACATTTTAGGCCACCTTTCAGGGGATTGTATGAAAAACCTTTTTTAAGCGGCATTATCCACTTGGAGCTCTGACATTCATTCGGTTGCCAGAGCACAAAAAAATCCCAATTATCCATACTTTACATTTTTGCTACGGAGGATACCTTGAAGGTTAAGTGGAGCAATTAGCCGGTATTGTCCGACGTTAGAGGTGATTGTTAGAAACTGCGCAATCTTTACCTTCTGTAGAAACACATTTAGGACACCCCCAACTTCCATCGGTATAATTAAGCCATAAATCAGTAAAATTACCTAACTTTTCTCGGCAGCTGCAATATTTGTGCAATACCGACAGCGTTTGAGCAATTTTTCGTTTTATTGCCGTGCAACAACAGAACCATCCTATTAGGACCAATAAAACTTACGGTAATAAACAAAACGATGCGTTTTTACTATCCGGCAGTTGTCGACACAACAAGTAATTTTCATCGGTTTAATACCCTCGATAAAGTTATTACTTTGAAATTGGTGATAAAAGACTCATACTGGTTTTCGAAGAAAGAAAAAGAAAGTTCAAATTTTCTATAATTCAATACAACGACCTTTGATTTTTTTATTCCAAGAATTTTCTGCATCCAGTGCTTCATTGCATAATATGTCTATTTTCAAGGGTAAACCTGTCGAAGATCTAGGGCCTGGTCAAGGGGCTGGCAACATCTGAGTTATCCACTTCTAATTTCATTAGAGGAATATTTTTCTTTGTGTTAGTACACTAGACTTAGTGATGTGCTTGAAAATTCTCATCATCCATTTGTGCAACCGGACCTCAAATGGATGCTCATGGGTGCGACAGTCTCCAGGAATATCATTGATTTGAGACGAATCGAGTCGCTTTAATTTAAGCGTCGTTGAAAACAATGGTTTAGTAAATAAAAGTTAATTTTTTCTTTTTCGACTACTCTCAAACTTGATTAGTTTTCAAATTCTAGTGCCTTGTATAGTCAGAATCAGATGAATGAATCATTATATACCCAAAAGACGATCGTGTCTTATTTCTTTAATTTAAATTTCCTCAGACCGACATTTTCCAAAGAAAATTTCACTTTCGAGGAGACTTGGCTTGGAATTTGAAAACTGTGAAATCTGTCTTTCATTGCTTTTCAAATTTTAGAGCTTTATGTGGTAAAGTCAGGTGAATACTCCATACTCCATAGACATTCTTGTCTGATATATTAAATTTAAGTGTCCGCCAAACCAACGTTTTTGCTTGGAATTTGACCGCCTTGAATCTTGTCTCGCATTGCTTTAAAAATTGTATAGCTTTGTTTGGTACAGTCATTCGAATGAATCCACCGTATATTCTATTAGACGTCCCCATCTTATTTTTTTTATTTTAGAGGGTCCTCAAAATTGTGACACAAATTTTAGAGCTCTGTGTGGTAAAATTAAGCGAATGAACTTCCTAGGAATTCGTAACTGAAACTTCCTAGAAATTCCTAACCTGAACTAACCTGAACTATAGCATACTTCCTAGGAGCTCGTGTCGTAATTCCTTCAATTTAAATAGTAGTTACAAGATCGCTACAAGAAAAACCATGAGTCAAACACCAAACAGCAAAAACGATTTACATATGTCAAATTATTTCATACAAAAACTAGCATTGAAATGAAAATTTTAAATAACTTCTCTACTTTTCCACTCATCTCGCTTATGTGCTTATGTTCCATTGATTTGATTGCTAAAGCAAATAAGCCAAAATCGTTACTTAACAATACGAACATTGAAGTGTTCTGGTGTAGGTACTTGACGGTGCGTGAGCCAAACAAGCAGATGATTGTTACAAAGTGCTATGTCAAATAGTACTTACTAAAAACAATGAGTTTGTACTGATGTGAGAAGCAAAATGGCACTGTTATGATAATGTAAATTAGTTTTTCGTTCCTTTGTACCTAGGGAATGTAATTATATCGGTCATCAACCTACCACTATCGTCTCCTGCAGCTAAGAACTGACAAAATGTAATATCCTAGGATCTCCTATATTAAATTTAAATCAATCCACAAAAATGAGTTATTATTCATGCCTTATCAGGGCCACCAGGAGTAATTTTTATGTTCAGCAACATATTGAACTGAGAATATAATTCCCCCTTTCTGACAGGCAGGCAAGGGGGAAGTTCAGGAATATAATAGGCCCTGGCATAACTATAAATTGGTCGGGAATTCTTTTACAATGCGATGCTGGCAAAAGCATAGGAAAGGGACCAGATTGGGGTTTGAATAATTTATTAATTTACTACCACCAGAGCCTGTCGTGTGGTTAACTTCGCTAAAGGTGGAAGAAATTCTAAAACTTTTTTGAATAATTATCACTGTCGCTGCTGGTATTGGATTACAAATCCTCTATTGCCAAGCAGAAAATGCTGCTAACGATTTATAACTGATGCCAGCATCTGAGAAACAGACGTAGAAAGACACACTCCGTGTTGGTCGATATCGTGTACCCCCAGATATACTGGGATCAAGTTGCTAACAAGTAAGTTTCTGAATTATTTTGACGCCCCTGACACTCGGATTAATTCGAAGGTGTCGTGGGAAATAAGCTTAAATCCCTTATGTGAATGTCTGTTGATGTATTAGAGCTTCTAGGCTCTCGAAAGCATGCCAAATTAATTTAAATCTTAAGGAACATCCTTTTTACGCCGCTGAACATAATGTTCAGCAATTAAAAAGTTACCTCATTCTTTAATTTTGCGATAGTCTTCCTCGTTAAATTCAATCTGGTGTTAAACGAAAATAGGAAAAGCAAGTTAATTGCGCTTTAAGCTCCAGTTCTAATGGTTTTATCAGTTTGTTGTTTTGAAACTGGGAAATAAATGGACGCTACTGACATAATTGATAAAAAAGCAAGCGAAACATGGGCTGACCCACATTAAACGCATCATTGGTTCAGACCCGATATTAATCTCTATCCAATGCGACAATGACTAGAATTTTTCTATTATTTTATCTCCAAATTTAATGGCCGAGGGACTTTTATTTCACTGCTTTCATCCTTTGTGAGCGCGAACATGACGTGGAATTTAATAATTGTATGCATATAAAATAGTTGGTGTGATTAAATTCTTTGCAGGCGAGCTGAGCCATTGTCGGTGGTTTCGATTATGATGCAGGTAATAGCAATAGCCATGGGGTACAAGCTATGATTTAGCCCAGAAGAATGGATGCATTTAAATTCAGCTATATAATCGGCAGTTAATGCTGATCAATGCCGAAATGGTCGAGTTAATGATGACCACAGACATCGAGAAGGAGGACGATCTCGCGTAAGCACGCGAGGGGGCCATGGCATGAGTGAGCAGCTACTATGAAGGCAATAAGTTACAGATACAACTCCTAGCCGTAGTATATTTTCTAGTGTTTCCAGATTTTTCAGTGGTCCACCAGCAGGTGCATATAAGCAAAATCAGCTACCTTCAATTCAGTTTAAAAAATTAGTGGTAATACATGTTGTTGATTCTTTTTTTGGTCGCAGTTTAAGGAAATACACGAGGACTCTGATGAAGGTTGATTACCTGATACAAACCAGAGTAGTAGTTGATCGTGCCAGAAATCCAGTTGAAAGTGTCCTAGCTATTTGCGAAACCTACATCAAAATCGTTGTGAGTTTTAAATCGCTTTTCGAGCGAGAGGATATGTGATGCATGAATGCATGAATGCATGATGAAGTGCATATCTGAGAATTCTTCCTTCTAATTTTGAGTAATGCCGTGAGTGAGATGAGGAAGAGTCTTTTTGAGCTTCAAGGTGGTACCGAAACTCAACTGATACCTCTTGGAACCTTAGGAACTGGACTGGAACAATATTGTGCTATTCTATTCCACTGGATCGAATTGTGTTAATCAGAAGAGGTGCGTCAACACAATGTCGTTGACTTGTTCTTTGAAACTGAGGACATGACGAGCCTGGGGCGACGTTAGACGATGTCTCGATATTGAGTATTTCAATTGAAACCCTTACGGAGTTCTTACGTAGAGAAGTTGAAAAAGAAATGGGGGTATATGAATGTTTTTGCTGAAACCTTTAGGGTATATAATGAAGATCGCTATGAAGTATGACTACCCTGGATTTGAGATCAGTCACCATTTCCGAGCAATTGTGCGGTTGCAAAGACATAATTGGGTGATACCCTGAGAGAATAGTTACCCTGCTGTCGTTTTGGTAAAGAGTGAATTTGCTGAATGGAGATAATTTGAAGTGCCTCAGAAGAACTGAAATTCTCAGATGTATAGGATTCAATACAAATCAAGGAGTATCGCTACGAATTTATTGTTAAAGTCCTCCAGAGGTCATGCCTCTCCCGAAGGCAAAATTTCTGAACTATTTTGCATGAAGACTATTGGATTTTAGGTGGTAAAGGATCCATAAAATTTATTGTGCGTGACTGGTAAATGTTCCAGAAGCAAACATCTGCAAGTGTTAGCTTCTCTTTGGCCTCAAACGGAGTGCGTGATGCATATTACAATCCGGTTTATGCAAACTTATTATACGCAGACCAGTAATTCTTACGAAATTAATAAATCCTGATTTCGTACTTGAACATTAATTGAACATTCCACGAAATCAAGACTGGTCCACGTTAACAACTTGATAGCATTTATGCCCATCAATAAACAGTACCTTCGTTACACGAACCACTGTAACATTTTAGTGTTAATTAACTGAAACCCGTTAATAAAGCAGTCAAACTGTAACTAAATCGAATTATTTATGTCTACTATTGCTCATTTTGTGGCATACACTAACAGGATTACGGCCCCCTTAGTCAAACCTAGTTAAACGGATGGAAAAATGCCTATTAATTACTGACGTGAATGATTTTGCACTAATGCATAAACACCTTTGATCAGAACCAGCCTGCTTATTGAATTTTTGTCGGCTTTGTTCTACAGGCATTGAAACTAACTACCGAATCCTGACACAAACTTAATAGACTTAAGGAAAAAACTCATAAAAAATCTTTTGTTCGGGTGTCTCACCCAAATTTGACCATTATGTGGCTATGGGCAAATGCACACCTTTGCTTCAGGTAGAAGGAAATAAAGACATTCGCAGCCGGCCATAAAGTAAGTAATACGAAAAAGGTTTGGGAGTGATAATAGGACCCAGTGTGTGGGAATTACAAATAAATCACTTGTGTTTCGATTCAGTGGTGACTCGTTAGGAATTTGATTGATTCGCGATAGGAAGTCTCCTAGAGATCGTGCCGAAAAGCCATAATGCCGGTTTTTGCAGACTTGAATTTTTGCTTTTGATCCAATCTCTTCTTTTCCGTCCATCGCACCCAAATTATTCTCAGCCCAATAGTTTCCTTGAATCGTCACTCACGCTTCGTCATTGTTTTCTTAAGAACAGAATTCCTTTCACACGAGCCGAAAGTCGTCAGTAAGTCGGCAATTCCTTTTCATTTAAACTTGGTTTCAGCCACCCTACGTCGGTACCAATTTTCACAGATCATTGGAAACCCAACACAATAAGACGTATAAAATCATATGCGGTTACGTTAAACCTTCGTGATTCGTCGTTTCAGCCCATTGTTGTGTCCGAATAGAAAAGAACTTCGTGTCTTTGAATAGGAATAAAAAGTGTATTGGGGTTGGATTATGGAAGAGAGGATCGGACTTGGAAGGAATAACTTCTGTTAATGCTATGGGAGGCCAAAGAGATAATAATTGGAATATTTTTTAACGTTAAAGTTTGGTGGACAATAACGATTTTGTCTTAATATTTCTACTCGAAAGCTACTCAAGGCATATGCGTATGTACGAGTCATTAAGGCACCTTTCCGGGCTGATTTGTGAGCGACTGTAAATTTTCCAGGCACTAACCGGCAGACCGTTTTATGGTCTAAAATTAGCATTTGCCATTTACGACTTCCTTTAAAATGCCAGGTGTATTAATATGAAAAGTGGCTTACCAACCACTTTTCATTCAACTTAGCTGATGGTTTGCATTTGACTTGCGAAGTGCTACCCAAGATATTATATAATGAAAAAGTGCAGATGTCAGAGTAAAACTCACTCACATGTTTTAGAAATATCCGGAGTTAAATGCCTCCGACTTTCCGTTCCAATTAAAAAATTGAAACTATCCAAATGGTGAAGTTAGAAAAAATCCCAAAGTCTGTTCGAAGAAGGAAAAATAGCCAACGCAAAAATTATATGGCAGTACAAAGATGGGAATTTGGAAAAAGAAGAAAAGAGAAATGTAACCTATAGATTTTCTAAAATAACAGCGATAAACTTAAAAGAGGTTTAAAAGTTGTAAGACGCACTAAGAAAACAAGGTGACAATAGATTGATCGTATTCACAGGAAGGGGGGTGGGGGAGAGGGGCCAAGGTATCCAGAGTCAAGCTCTTACTAAGGTCCAGAATCCCTCCAATAATCTTTCGATATAGTTATTTGAGAATCCAATAAGAATTTCTTCTCTAAAACTTAAAACCTTAAATACGAATTTGACCGGTTTAGTTCCTGCATTTCGCTTTCAAGTTTTCATTCGCTTTTTCTTGGAGAAAATTGTGGGCTTACATGTATCTTTCCAAATTATAGGAGATTATTGCCAGATCTCTCTGTGTTTACGAGCATTAGTGCTATAATTTCCTGAACAAACATTGATTTGTTTAGGATTCAACAGAAATTTCAAGAGATACTGCAAACATATTTTTTTGTTCTTCGGAGTTGTTTGGAGCTTTTCCCCAATAGTTAAGTTTCCAAATATTTCTAGAAATTTCGTCCAGATCTGTTTATTTTGTAGCAGCTTTCCTAGCGTGCCTTCTTTCTTGGAGCATATTGATTTGTTTAAGATCCAGCTAAAAGTTGCGGAGATTCTTGTAAGACGATTTAAATTTTTCTGAAAATTTACGATCTTTTTCTGAAAAGTTTGGGATACTTTTGAATCCAACTCTGACTTGAGAAGTGATAAGGCACCAGGGGAGAGGGGAGCTATTCCTCAACATTCATCTGTTCCCTTTTAAGTCAAAGAAAATGAAGTATCTCACCTTCCCTAAGATGGATCGCGAAGTTATTCTTATATATATGGAACGAAGTTGATTTAGTTCGAGCAATAATGAAGTAAATTAGCATATCAGACTTTTGTAATGAATTTTGTTTTTACTATCACCATTCAAAAGTAGTAACTAGGCATGGAAACACAGCCATCAAGACATTGTAATCCGATCCGAAACGAGGGGATCAAGCGGTTTCCCTTCGTTTTTATCGGAATTACCCCGCCAATCTTAAATATGCATCAAAGATGGAGGGACTTGTTTGATCTTATGGAAATTATGTTTGGATAATATGTTAAACGGAATGATAAAAGCTGATTTGGGGCCCTAAGATTAAGCACCGCTCGATTGAGGAACGATTTAAATTAATTTACAAACACGAGAAGATGTTGGCTTAAAGGGTTTGTGTTGTTCACATTTAATTTTATCAGGCTGCTGCCACAGAGAGGTATGGGAAATTCTCTTTTGATTAATAAATAGAAATTGGATAATTAAAGAAGAATCTTGTACACAGAACATAACAACGTTAATAACTATGCCATTTCGAGCACTTGCATATGGCGAAGGCATTAAGCAAATTAGCGAAAAGCCTAGAATTGTGTTTGTCAATGTTAATTATTCAGTTCCAAAGCGAGTCCGCTACGAATTGGGGGATATGTATGCGAAAAGCTTTTCAAAACTTTTCGCGTAATTTAGTATGATAATGCTGTTTGCTATAACAAAGACTGTCTTTGGAGCGACTGGAAGCTTCATAAGAATTCTCTAGCTTTTAAAATGAAAGAGGATTTTTATTAGATTGGAATCAAATATTTGCTTAAAGTAGATGTTTCTGAAAAGCTCAAGTGCTTTCGATTTCGATGCTTCTTCGTCAATCGATTTTATATGCTCGTCTCATTTGAATATACAAAAATCTTTTAAGCAACTTCATAGCGACCAATTTGACTGGGAAAGAGACAGATTGAAAGAAATCTCGACACCGGGTAATACAACAACACCATTTTGCCTTTTCTTTCGAAGAATATGCCCTTTTCTGGTGCTCAAGTAATAACAATCCATATGATATAAATGATATAGAAACGATTTGTCATGTTTTCACTACGGAAAGGTGCCTGCATCCATACGTGTGTTATGATTTATGGTCCTCATAACGAGGTCTGAGGTTAAGGAAAATAATAGTCAGGCCCGGTTGTTTTATAAGGGTTCGAAGACCGGCGCTACGGGGTGTTCCTGTTTCAGCTGAAATCCGATAGGTGAGAGGAAAGGTGTGCGGTTCTACAAAATCAGGGCTGGACTGTTAAAATGTGGTTATTGTGTGTGCTGCTTGTGTACCAAATGAACGTGTATGAAATTCTTATGTCCGAACTTGAACTAATGACGATTATAACATGGAAGTCACATAATTCTTTTATAAAACACCAAGACACAAGTTATAAAGTTAGTTTTAGTGCAACTCATTTCTACTTCTAGAATAACTTCTGAGAAATTTTGTATTAAATTCTCGGCTCTTCTGAAGTGTCATAATGTCGTACTTTTAGCTGATTCAGAGATCTTCTCTCTGGATTTTCTAATATTATTATTGGATCAAAGAACTTTCCAAAAGTTCTTTGAGAAATTCTTGAAACTTCAATTGAATCTGAGCCAAATCAATGTATCCCTAAAAACTTGTTATTCGAAAAGGGCTTGATCTTTCTGAACAACAAGAAACTTGTAATTAGTACGAAAATTATTCGAGAATTTCTAGTTCCACGTAATCTTCACGAAGTGTTCTCAAACCTTTTCTTCTGGAATCTCAGGTATTCCTTCTTTGAACTTATTTATAGACGCAAAATATAATATTTTAGATAAATCATCTTTCTTAATATCTACCATCATCTCTCGATATCGAATCTTATTGGAAATCCACAAAAAGCAAATTATCAATCTATTGTGTACTGATAGAAGCGATCTGTGTTAGTATCAACATCGGTAAACTCTCGATAAAACCCTATTGCATCCGGTACACACTCTTATCAATAAACCTCCCCTTGACCCAAATAATAGGAATCCAGACCTTTGTATTTAGAGGCGGTAACTTTTTTGTCCCGTTTTCAATGCGGCGTTTCTTATGGGGACTTTCAAGAGACGTCACTCCCCAGGTCCTCGACTTGCTTCCTTTCAGTCGGACGGGAAACTGATATAAAACGTTTTCGGGACATAAAAACGTATTCAAGCAACATTCATTCAAAATGGAACACCTGCCTTTCGGAGCGATTTACGAGTGTATTGTGGACCACTCAATTGTCTTTGGCAAATTAGAGTTTAACGTCAAGGAAGTCACATTTCATTTAAGGAATGCTAGAATCGAATATATAAAAAATGTTTTTCCTTCAGCCACAGATACGGAAAAGCATCCTTTCCCGCTCGATGGGAAGATAACCGCCAAATCGGCCAATCACTGGAAATTGGTTCGTACCTTTATCGGATCATCTCCAGAAGTTGCGGGAGACAGAACGAGCGATGTTCACCTTTCCCATCAGTAAAAATTGCTTTCATTATGTCCCAGTAAGAAAAAAGGAATCGCGGAGGATTTCCGATGAGGCTTGGAATTGGCTTAGTCTTCTTCTGAAAAATCAGGTTAATTTTTTAGGATGACGGACAAAAAGACATGGGGGAAAACTTAAGAATGACTTAATTATTTTTGGTTTAGATACATTGTCTCTCGAGGGCTGAATGCAGAGAACAATTCGTCAATAAGCGTTGTAGAGGGAGAATATACCTCAAGATACTAGAATATAGTAATATAATATAAAGGTACGAGCAGATACCTATAAGATTTTTGGAAGTTTTGAAGAAATCGGTTTTCGAAAAAAAATGGGAAATATTAGGGCAAAAAAGGGACATACAAATTTTGTCAACTTTTCAGAACTTTTCGGGAGTTCGGAGGCTATTTCGTACTGATATTAGTTGGGGTTTTAACTTAAGCTGAAATCGCATAAAACTGGATTTTGATCTGGGTTATATAATATTAGAAACGGCAACACATCCCTCCCTTTGTTGAGCCAAATGTTCCTGACGCGAGATTTCTGGTAGCGACTTGCCTCCCCTTTTTCCATTTCACCCTGAGTGGTTTAACACATAAAGGTTTATCTCAAATAGGAGATGCATTTAATTTATTTACTTCCACTATTTATCAGCTGTCTGGTGTTTATTTCATCCGACCCGGGTCGGCCGTTCATTACTCACTACTTGTTTCTGATACTGTCGTTTCAACCCCTCCTTATAGACTCATTAACATCCCCCTTACATCGTTTCTTAGCTCCGGTTTCCCGTCGTCTAATGCATCTCGTAAATAAAACTCTTTTTAAGCGATGAGGACTTTTTTAATGGTTTCATTTGGAAATTGAGATGCAATACAAAAACGACCTTTGCGAGAAAATTTAATTGGATCTAATAAATGAAAGTACAATTTCAATTTGCGAACGTCTTTTCGACAGGCAGATAAGATTGCGTTCATCAGTATAAACCAAGACTCATTTTTGGGTTTTACGATACCTAATAAAAAATTTAGTAAACGATCTCTCTACGGGTCCGTAAAGCGGACTTTTTAGTGCTTGTTTTAGTTCGTCAAATCAGTTAATCAAATTAAGACCTCGCTCTGCGTGTTTAACAATTCTACGGTGCCTCGTTGGCGTATATTTATTCGAGCTCCATTTTGATAGTGAACTTTGTAATCATCGTTCTCATTTCGATTAAAAATTGCGAATTTCTCATATCTCTTTGAAATGCGCAAGTGTCCTATGAATATTTATTTAATCCTCCGTTCCAGGGCGTACTTAAAACTCAACAAAAACACGAGAATAAATTTATTAAGTCAACAATTTGAGCTGTTCATGTAAATTTATTCCGACACCTATTGCTCATTCCCCGCGGTTCAAACAATCTACCTAATACGCCCATTTACGGCCTTTATGCTTTACATATAAATTATAACCCATTGTTTATAGCCATTCAGAAACAGCCTACCCGAGGCTCTTACACATTGAGTTTTCCATTTAACACGGCTTGATCTATGGGCAGTTACTTGTTCTTAATTTTTCAGCATTATATGGGCTTATATGGTAATGAAGACCATAACTGAAATTTCAATCTCGGACCGGACATATTTTATCTTTTAACAGGTACAACTTAATTTGGGACCATTCAGAGGTAGTCAAGTGGTAAACTTGAATTTTTAATATATTTTTTCGGAGAGGAGAGACACAGAGCCGGCTTCTGAGATTTCTTGGTCATAATTACAAAAATTCGTTTGCATAATTGCTTGCATGCTTTCAAAAATTGCAAAATTTGGTATCCCTTGAGATACCTAGTTTTGCTTCTTCTGTCATAGTTAGTCTTCTTGCGGTCACTCTCAAATTTTAACTTCCTCTGTATTCCACTCTCAATGTACTTAAGACTATTGCAGTCCTTAATCCCCATAATCTTCAATCATGAAAAAGTTTTTTGTGGCACTTTCAAGCGAAAGATTCAGTTGTAATTGTAGTTCTTGTCCAAACACGGTGTTGGATGGCGTTCTTCCGCTTTATTCGTATCCACTATAGCTGGGTAGGAATGCATCTATTCGTGTCGATTTGATGCCGATTAATTGCTACTCGAAAAAAATTCTTCAAAGTTCTGTTGAATCTATCCAGCATATCGTTAGTTGTGGATGCAAAGTTTGTTATTTGAATCTGAATTCCTTTGAGATCGCAGATCTTCGGGATCCCTTTCGATCCGTAGTTTTTATCGTGTTCAGGGTGGAGCTATGAGGATAGTTCCAGAAGTACTTGACCTGATACTTAAAAAAAAATGGAAATTATTAAATTATTTCTCAACATAGTCTCCTTTGAGATTAATACACTTCTCCCAGCGATGCTCAATGGCTTCTATTCCGTGTTTATACAGTGTGGAAGTTTTGGATGGAACAGTCCATGTAACTAAGATGTCGAACATATGTGGCTAAAATTTTCGAACACGTAGATTTTTAGTTTTTCTTGGAGTTTTTTTGATGGTAAATTCATGTATACAGGGTAGTCCCAAAATCAGTACGACCACCAACTTTGTTTCTTCAAATGAAAACACCTATTTTTTATTTCATTTTTGAATTCTACACAAAATTCTAAGTGTGTTTCATGTACCATGTCCTATACCTAAACGCAACAGGTTGCGAGAAATTTACGATTGAACGTATCAAAAACTAAAATTTTTCATTTCTTTTAAAATTTCTTTGGTTCTGAAAAGGATCGATTTAATACAAAATAAAAAAAACAACAATTAAATTAAATGTTCAAATTGGACCCTACTTACTTCTTGACAGTAAGCAAGACGATGAATGAACTCCTGTTTGAAATTTTGAAGTATTTCTGAGGTAATTGTTCTTATTTCATTACGGATTCTTTTTTTTAAGGCTTCGATAGTTGTTGGTGGGTTAAAGTATACTTTACTCTTAAGATAATCCCATAGAAAGTAATCTAAAGGTGTGAGGTCAGGTGATCGTGCCGGCTATTCAATTACTCCTCGTCTCCCAATCCAACGTTCAGGAAAAACTTCATTTAAATAAGTCCTAACATCAATGTGGTAATGAGGGGGTTCTCCATCATGTTGAAACCTTCAAGTGTCGCTGGGGAACATTAGGATAATTCTCATTAGGATAATTCTCATTTGGATATAGCTCAACAAGAACAGTAACAAGATCTATGAACAATTCTAAATACTTTTTCGTTAATGTTCCGTCAATGAAATAGTATCCTAAAATTCTGTTGTCAACTATTCCGGCCCAAACATTGACCTTTTTTGGAAATTAAGTGTGGGCCTCGATCATCCAATGAGGATTCTGAGACGCCCAATAGCTACAGTTTTGTCTATTGACTGTACCGTTAAGTGTAAAGGTAGCTTCATCAGAAAAGATAATACGGTTGACAAAAATAGCATCAGTATTGCGCCTCTCCATCATGTTAGCACAGAATTCAACTCTACGATTAGGATCATCTGCATTTAACTCGTGGACCAATCAACTCGTGGTAATTTGTATTGATGTCATTCATAAGTTTTCAAATATTTCATAACAGAAGTGTGGCTGATGTCATTATTAACAGCCACTGCTCGCGAGGTATTGTGCGGATTTTCTTGTAGCTGCAATAAAACGTTTAATTGCACTTCTTCGGGTACTTTAGACCGGTGCTGTAAATTGTCTCTAACATGTCCCAGTTCAGAAAACTTATTTAAAATTTAGAAACTGTGGAGTGCACTAAAGGACCATCATCTGGATATTTATTGTTAAATAAAACACATATTTCTTAATGTGTACGTTGTCTATCTCCACATCTTTTCATAATCAGAATTTTGATCCTCTGTTTTTCTGTCAAATGCAATAATCAAAATGCTGCAAATTTTGCAATAAATCAAAAGCAATGAAGAACACTACTTGGTATAAACAGAAACTGAACGAAAATATACAATAAAAAAAAGACATGCAGGTTCGCGCTCAAATAAAATGAAATAAAAAATAGGTGTTTTCATTTGAAGGAACAAAGTTGGTGGTCGTACTGATTTTGGGACTACCCTGTATACATGAATTTACCATTAAAAAAAGCGCAAGAAAAAACAAAAATCGACGTGTCCGAAGATTTTGGCCGCATATGTTCGGCATCTTAGTTATATGGATTGTTCCATACAAAATTTCCACACTGTATAATAGTAAGAAACTTTGAATGTTTCAGAATAGGTATCAATTTCTGACTCCACTTCTTCATTATTTGCAAATCTCTTTCCACTGAACCATTTTTTTAAGTTTGGAAATAGAAAATAATCTGCGGAGATTAAATCTGGCAAATAGGGTGGGTGAGCAAAAGTTTGAAACCAAGTTAATTCATTTTGGCTATCGCCATGATGGAAGTGGGGACTGGTGTATTGTCTTGAGTACGAGACATTTATTTTCGCCAAATGCGGTCGCTTTTTGCTCATTTTTTTGTTCGAAAGCTACAATAAATTTGTATTATATTCTCTTTATGTTTTTGCTTTAGGAAGATAATAAATAAAAATTATCACACGTGCATCCCAAAAAACTGACGTCATCACCTTTTCTGCAGATGGAACGGCTTTCGCCTTCTTTGGAGTTGATTCTCCCCTTTAAGTCCATTGTTTTGACTGCTCTTTCGTTTCAGGTGTGAAATGATGGGCTCATGTTTCATTCACGATTATGAAACGACGCAAAAACTTAGCTTTATTGCTGCGAAACTTTACCGACCCCCCCCCCCCTCGTCATTTTTTAAAAATTATGAGGAATCGTGGCACTCATCTAGTGCACAGGTTTCTAACATACAACTGTTCAGTTAAAATGTGATGTCCAGTACTTTTTTAAATGTCCGTCATGTTTGTTAACGCACGTAATTTTAGCCGACGGTCTTCTAGTACAGTTTTGTGGATTTCCACCACAATTTTTGGAGTGATCACCTCATTGGATCGACCACTGAGAGTTTGTCTTGGTAGCTCTTACGACCGCGTTTAATCTCTACCATTTAATATTTTACAGTTATTAACGAAGGACCAAGTTCCCCAAGAGTAGAATCTTATTTCGATTTGATGTTCGATGGACTAAGACGTTTCAAGTGAAAATATTGAATAATCGATGACCAATTTTTTCCACATTCGCAAAATTTCTAAAAGTGTTCACTAGAAACGGTTCTAAAACAAACACAAATGAATGTAGTACCCTTAAGCTTTAGATAAACTTTTTAAGGTTAGGTCTTTGGAATATAGGCAAATTTTTAACTTTTAAATCGTCATGTATGTATATGTGCGATCGGGTACTTCTGGGACTATTCTCGTAAACGACCTTATTGAATCTACAGTAGAGATTCTCGAGGGGTAGTTGTGCTAGAGGTGGTGCAGATTTCTTGACTAGGAATGAGTAAACTTCTGGCGATTTGCTGAAATAGTCAATTGTTACAAGAACATATCGATTTTTACTATGGGACCAGCAACTTCGACTGCCATCCTCTTGAAAGGGGTACCCACACCGTACTGCTTTATTTGAACTTTCGACCTGGTTCTCAAATCTATAAAATTCAAATAGTCGCCGCCCTATCAATACCAATCTTCTATGTGAGTGTTACTATTTAACCAATAAAATCAGTCATGGATAATGATCTCAACGAGTCTTTTGCAGTCTTTGATTGACCTTCGACCGATAAGGATTAGTTGTAGCTCTTTTCTCCTCCGGCAGTATTTTCAAAGAACCGTTTCAGTAAATTTTCTTTAAGTATTAGGAAATCTCAAATTACCCAGTATTTTTTTAGTAAATTTGACTTATCTGAGACTTCTTTCCAGTTAGGTCTCATGCCATTTTTTTTCCAGAAATTAGATATTTCAAGTCGGGCTTCTTAGTGGCTCTCTTATCATCTTATATCCTATTTGTTGGATAATCCGTGTTCACTGGTATTTATTTTCTGGGCTTACTCCACGGCTGACATTAAATGTACCGTTGTTTCTTCCCAAAAAGAAAGAATCGTTACTTGCTCAAGGATAGTAGAGTTTGATTTCAATCATTTCTATGTTTTTCTGCATTCTTCAGATCGTTTCCAGCATATGTATGAAATTCTTTATTCTGAAAGTAAAATGTAGAACAAAATAACGTCAAAGGGATCACAAAGTATGTGCTATATTTGCTACGAACCACATAGCAACCTGATAGCATTGTTCTACAGGATATGGTTCCAAATAAATTAACATGTTAAGTAATTTCTTTTTTAATAATTTTAATTCGGTAACTATTACATATTATACTTAATAGAATTGATTTAAATAAGTTTATGCATTAATAATAGTTTTTTTCTGATACGGTTAGTCTATGCGCTGAGTATTAAAATTTTAAAGTTCTAGACGAGTATAGACTTTGATAAGCATGTCTCTCAAATATGTGTCTATTAAAAAAAAGAAAAGTATGTACTTCTGAATATATGCTACAGTAGACTTCATGGTTCCAAGTTTCTTAAATTTTCATGTGGAAGATTCTCCACATTTTACGTTTAACGTAATTCTTAAGGCCTTATTCTAACATGTAAAAAGTTTTAGTGAATGCTCACTAGTTCTGTACATAACAATTCCATATCTAATGAAACTTTCGAAATGGGCATAATAAATCCTTTTCCCAACATCAAAGAGAATGTATTTGGAAATTACTCTTTTATGGTGTAACATAGAGTTTTAGCCTACTTACTACTGTACTGCACATGATATTGTCACACCTACTATTCTCTACAGTTATCATCTCTAAACATTCGATTTTTTCTTATATTGATATTTTGTTGCTTCTAGTTTTAATTCAGTTTCCTCATTCTATGGGGAATTTTTAATTTTTTTAGGAGTACGATATTGACCTTTACTTCATTTAATATTAGCTCATTTTTTGTAAACCAAGTACTAGCATCTGCCATGATTTTTTCAATGAATATTAGTGTCATACAAGTTGAATTAAATTATATAAAAAAGCAACACTGTATTCACAATACTATCCTGCGGTATTCTCGTGTTTTGATTTCGATAGTACTGTGTTGTCTACCTTATGGAAAACAACAACCTGTTTTTTTTTGGCCAAGTAGGATTTGATCCAATTGAACTCCCTTCTCCTCATTCCATAATAGTTGCCTTATATATATGTAATAGTAGGTCAACATCTATTCTATCATAAATCTTGCTGAAGTCTAGAAAAACTCTCACAAGCACACTGACCTCCTTCATTGCTTCCAAAATACTCTTTGTGAATTCAAAGATTACCATATTTGTAAATTTACCCAGTATATACCTGTGTTGACTTTTATTTCGTATATTATGTTGCATGATAAAACGCAGAATATTTCAACATATAGCTTTTTCAAATATTTTTGAAAATGTAGAGAGCAGATTCATAGATCGATAGTTTTCCATGGCTTTGGATTCACCTTTTTCCAACACAACAAAGGTCGTCGGGAATTATACCAAGTGTAATAGAGTTATTTAATCCACGTAGCAGGATATTCCATACTTGATTGGTTACAGATTTTATTATTATTAATATATTTATTATTATGGAGAGAGTGTAGACTTTTGTTACTCGTTTTGATGACCTACTCGCGCGTCACCTGTCTTGATGTTATTAAGTACCCTGATGTGGGTACCAAAACCTGCATACACAGCATTCAAAACGAGGAAATCACTAACATTAAAACGTCTCTTTCTCGCCGTTTTTTCCAATGAATAACTGTAATAAGCATTTTAAACTTCACGCGACAAAAGGCGCTTCTATTCGAACAGAAACATCTTGCATGCACGGCATTGAAGTTGATAACTATAATTTCCAACACAATGCATTCTTCCGGCAATCTACTATTATTTTGCCTTAAATTGAATCGAACGAAGTTCTGCACAATGCAGCTTTTTCTTATTAGAATATTTTAGTTTCATAATATCCGTTGTCGTCAAAAATGCATCAACAATGGGCCAATATTGCCTCCCCGTCATGGCAACCGGGTTTCCTTAAATATTTACACCGAAAAGGTTTTTCTGTTGACTTAGGTGAGGCCAATAGCAAATCTCTCCCTGCATTATAATAAAAGTCACAAAATTCGGGTTGTATTGAATAATGTAAAGGGACAATGAAACCCTGCCCTAAGAACATTTCCTTATACCTAACCTCCTGCTGTTTACTCAGCTGTTAATGCCATCAAGACATTAATTTTGTAAAAAGGCGAAAGACCGAGAAAGAGGTCGCACCCTTAAGGTCTTAAAATATCACTCGACGTTTTGCCGAAGAGAAGCGGGAGCTCATGGCATAGAATCGCAACTAAAACAAGATTACCTAATTCAGAGAACATGTTACTCTCACTCTAAGCTTGTTTTATACGGGTCTTAGTATAAGTTAGATGCATTGCGTGTGTAAGTTATGATTTAACCGTGGCATTTTCCGGAGAAATTAATGTAGTTTAGCAAAACACGCCGGGTCTACGAAATTAAGCGTCTGTCCAAATTTCTCGTCTAACTTTATAAGGCTGTTCATCAGAGATGCCATGAGTTTGGGAACTTAAATGACTAGAGGTTTGTCACGCAATATCTGGTTAGTGAGAACAGGTCCAGATTATAATCCTAATCCCTAATAATTATGCAAAATTCCAGAAACAGAAGCAACTCCTCCGCATGCCGCTAAACGCTACTTTATCTAATCGTAACTAAAGCCCTGTAGCTAAACTAAATATCCCAAATTGTGCACCTGATGCATGGGCCCTTCAGCAAATCGAAGGGGTGGAACAGGATAACCTGAGCCCTCAAGGGTTGCACTATTGGCTCGCAGGTCAACGGGTTAAAGACACAGGGATTGACATGTAATATGTTAGGGTTAGCGTAATGTATATCAAAACCAAAACTGTATTTGCTCCAGACGAAGACGGATAGTTGCCAAAGGGTGTGGGTGATGTATTATTTGTCTGTCGGATTAAGAAAAACGATTTGTGGTCGGCTTGGATTAATTACACGGTTAGTTTGAACAAGGTAGGAGGATGCCGTCTAAAGAAATGGATTATTGTCTTAGGAAATAAAGTAAGGTAACACGAAATCCAATTATTTCATCAAAAAATAAACGAGGATGTCTTCAAGGGGATGAAATACAACAATAAATTGCTTGTGCTCATTTGTGATACTTAAATAAAGTAAATATGGGCCCTATCAGAGAGTTACACCTGCATATCAAAACTCAAATGTCTCTCTCCAACACTCTTTTTATCTCAAAGCGGTAAAATAAATATTTATATTTCACTCTTGGGGGTGATATTGCGTACACAACTACCCTCTTATCTCCGTTTTACGTGTTACAAATGCCCCGTGCAATCTCGGCAAGCTCGTTTTTGTCTAAGTTTAATATTTAGGTGCTTAGGTTCGACCCTACAAGGGCATTTCAATGAGCTTGAATTCGGTGGAAGTTTATTAGGTCGCATTGCGGTTGGAATAATAACGTCAAAGCATCACCCCCAGGTTAAAAATCTATTAGAATCAAAAATCGGTCTAGAGGGTTTTCGTTGTTCTAATTTCCTTATCAAAGCATTATGCGAAGTATGGAAAGTGGCAAAAATGCATACATGACTAAATTCTAAATGTCTTGAAAAGACATTTTTCATCCTAATCCGTTGATATGGGATCTGTTTTAATCCTGGATGCCTCAATCGAGGTCGTGGAATCTTGGAAATGAAACTGGAGATAACCATTCTTGAGTGAATTGAGAAAATTGGTATTAAAGCAATTCACATATTGCACCGGGTTTGTGAGGGTTTTTGGAGCTCAATAATCTGATTATTGATTTGAGGCATTTTTGAGGTAACTGGACCATGAATTCTCGAGATAGTTCAAATTTCAAGAATTTTTTATAATCTAATAACCTATAACTAACCGAAATCAACCTCAAGTAAATTTAATTCAGCCCTGGAGCCTTTGATGATTTCTACTAATTGACCATAACTAAGTTAAAGTTATTTGAAGTTTGAAAAGTAGTCAAAAATAATCAAATCTAAGTTACCACTCTCGAGGCTAAGTTATGGGGAACTTATTTTTGCAAGGAGTGCCATTACTTAAGACTCCTCGTATACAATAAAATTTTTCATTTTACTCTCTCTAGAGCGTGATAATTCACACTGCGGTAGAGGATCTATTTGGAATGGTATAATTTTTCAAACTTTACCTTTCATCCAGCCCATTTGAATTGTGCCTTAATGCATAATCACATGCGACTTTCATACGCCACTCTTTCATGCGGAATCAAATTAAAACCTTCCACATCTACCCAGGACAGTAAAGTGATAGTTCACTCATAAATTCAATGGCATCGAGGGTCTATTTCGGAAGATACAATTTTTTAAAGTTTCCCCTTTTATTCAGTCCTTTTCAACTGTATTTTATTGTCTCATAAAATACGTATCTTCTGCACCATTCTTTCATGACAAATCAAATTTCACTATCTGTACGTAATCACGAAGTAATAATTCCTTTACAAATTCAGTAGCATAGGAGGTCTATTTGGAAAGGATAAATTTAGAATCCAGAGCTATTCATTGCCAAGCAGAGAGTAAGAACTTATCCTTTTCGTGCAGAAGGCCTTCTATTTAGGATCCGATATCCAGGACAAGGACCGTAATTATCCACAATCTCGTGCCTTGAAACTTTTACTACTTCCTTTAAACTAAGGAAATGGCAACATTGTGCTTCACGATTATTTCTGTAATTCTTTGACATCCACTGCGGCAGTTTGGTGATGAAGACATTGCCTGATTATGCAGAAAATGCCGATTTCATGGAAAACTAGGGTTGACCCGCTCGGGTCAGGGACCATCCCTCGAATTCAAACGAAAGTCGAGTTATATTAGATTTTCCTGGAAACTTTTATAACTGTCCCATTTACAATTGGCTTAAATAGGACTAGGTGAATCGTGCTATTTAAATATTTGCGCCCTTTATTCTTTCATCAAATATGGTTAAGATTCATTACACCTTCCTTATGTATAACTCTCTCATTCAATTTAATTCTCAAACCTCTTCTGGAACTTTCTGAAAGTACGAACTTTAAAATGCATTTTTCATGCACCTACCTAAAGTAATAAGAGTGACTCATGACATAGCCCGTCATCAGATAAAAAATTGATTTGTCGAATTCTCCACTATCAGAACGCGCCACTAAGGGAACTATGCAAGAAAACGGGCAGTTGTTTGGGGTGAGCTACTTCCCTTGGGAATGCCCTTCGGTAACTTATACAGGGTCGGTCTCCGTCAATGGTCAATTTGCTCTATTATGGTCGGGGAGCAAGTGGAATGAATTTTCAAGCGACCGAGGGCGAATAGGCAAGCCCCAGGGAAAAACCTCCGCGTTTTTTCCTTCTGTTGTAGGAGGCATAATTGAAACGTTGATAACCTGAATATGGTTAAAAAACTGCCTTAATAGCTGCGTTCCGAATCGCCCCTATTATTCCCCCTTTTTCTTCCCTTTATTGAACTATCAATCAATGATGAGTTGTGAAAGATATATTAACTCGATAATACGTTTTGCCGAATCACGATACTTTTTTTATGGAATCCCGGGGCTAAATTAACACGTCATGGTTATAAATTGGTGATGAATACTGGAAATTTAACCCGTTATTAGGGGAACAAATTAGGTATTTTGCAGTCACGAGGTTAGGGGAGTGTTGTTTCAGTCAATCATCGTTAAAAGTTAACTTTAAACTTGCAAAAACACATTGATTTATCTAAGGTCGATAATAAAATTTCTTAAGAAAACTTCCAGCAAATAGCACCCTGCACAAGAAGGGCAGGGACTTACGCATTTGATGAAATCGTGACTTTACTTTCGACAAACAAGGGGGAACTTCTGCGTTAATATTACGGAAAAGTTTAGTCACTACTCTAAGCTCCAGAGCAAATATTGACTCTACATTATTGAAGAATTTGGTTCATTGCCTGGCCCCAAAAATGTCACCATTGATGTATTTATCGTGGCTGGATAATTGAATTCAGATGAAAGAGGAAAATGTGTCATTATCGAAACTTAGTCAACATGTATTATCGATCATGCAGAATGGTTTTCGTTTTACGTGAGTTATTTAGGTCCTGTATTCCTATCCGAAATTTTCGAAACTAAAGAAGATAAAAGAGGTTAAGAATATTAGCTGTTTTTTAAAGCAATGGATTCTTAAGATATTGACAGTCAAAAATTGAAAACTGGTCGAAATTAGAAGATTCTGACATCCCCCCTCCCGTTGGGCATTTCGGGGAA
Organism: Euwallacea similis; assembly: GCF_039881205.1. Lineage (NCBI taxonomy): Eukaryota > Metazoa > Arthropoda > Insecta > Coleoptera > Curculionidae > Euwallacea > Euwallacea similis. The sequence goes on from NC_089610.1 coordinate 1,893,727, forward strand.
AGTATTTAAATTTTTGCGGTGTGTCTAATCCAGATATTTGATGAGACAGACATTCCCAAGCTATCTGCCCCGAGGTTTGACTAAAAGCAAAAACTGGGCACCTCCCCGCCTTTGGAAATTTTCCGACAAAATACGGTTTCCCATATTTTTCTATGCGCAGACAAAACCACAGAAGACATTTTAAAGTCCAATTCCTGCCATCGGGGTTTGTGTACACATTATGCTCCCTTGTCAACGATGTACCCCTATTCTGTTTTATTTGTGTTCGGTGATCTGACGTATGACAAGGGGTGATACGGTATGGACTCGGAAATAATGGAAATCCTTTGAAAAAATATTGGGCGGGCTGATAAAAATAATCCCAAGGAAAGTAGCTTATATGCAGTTTCATTTGGCTATAGCATTGTATATGTTGCTCAATATTGCTTAAATAAATCCTCTCCTTTCTCCGCTGATTCCTAGGATATATCCACAATTCCCTGGCGAGATAGAAGATAAACCAACCCGGTGTAAATCAGGGTGACGGGTAAATATTCCGCTCACGGCTTGGCATACATTTCTTGGATCCTTCTGATAAAATTCCTCAAGTCGTATCCTGGGCCCGTTGAACGTGTTAAGGGTCCTTGTCGGCAAAACAAATAGAAAAATTCCCCATAAACAAAGCTCGAGTGTTCGTAAGATAAAACCAAAAAGGGGTCTTTAAATCTTACCGTCCATCTCAGAGTTCATACGCTTTGAAAACCGAAATATTACGATTTGGTTTCGCGTTCAATATGAGGAACGAGAAACCATGTAATTATCCCATTAAACCCATCATTGACAAATAATCCTCGGACAAGACCCAATAGGTAATTAAATATAATTGTCATCCAATTAAGGACTCGTTTTTTCCAAACGTTATCTAGTATTTAAAAGTTAACCGGTCTGGCAATTGCCGGTATAAAAGCCGCTATAAATATCTGTATATCGGACAGACCGGCATGACTTTTGTAATTTAATAGCCCCGGGATAAAATGAAGAGGTAAATCATTGGCCTTAGCTGAGACACCTGCTGATGCCAGCCAGACATGCACCTGCTTAAGGCAGGACGCCTGGCTTTGATTGATCTACATGTAGAGATTAGACCAAGAACTGGTAATGATTATTGTTTTAGGGCCACGTAAGGTCAAATTATAGCATACTATAAAGCATTATTAATGGTCTATATGCAGTATTATTGAGACATATAAGCCATGTATGTGTTCATGCACATTTTGGGAGAAATTGCTTGAAAAAAGCTCAAAAGAGGCCACATACTACTTAAAATGCAGATGTTGTTCATAATTTTTTACTAATCTACGTCGGCAGGAATTGAAAATTACTGGGCAAAAAAGACCAAGACCCGGATGAATGTCAAATAATTAAATAGCGCAAGTGTAGACTGGTAGTAAGCAAAAATATGAAGATGGAGTGAAATGAGAATTTGAAAATTTGCAAAGAAATAACGGGGTGAAGTGCAAAGCGAATGAACTAATAATTCAGAGTAAGAGGCAATAATTATTGGTATACGAATTGCTTTTTGGGTTGTGTTTTTTTACCAAATTTTTTAAAACTTTTGAATTATATTCATAAACGTTCCGATGTTGATTTTAACGTCTTTTGATCCGTCTTGAAGTTTTTTCTGTGCGAAGGCAGGTCTACACCACTGATTATAACATCAATTTGAAGCTAAAAGTGTCATCAATAATGCCTGGAAAATTGAATTTTTTATTTAAATCAGTGGCGTACTAGAGGGATTTCTAAGAGCGTTTTAAATCATTTTGAAGACCGTTTTAAATTTTAAAGTACGTCTGCAGCACTCTGTAAGCATACTCTAAAAATCATTAGCTTGCTAAAGCGCTTCTAAAACACATCAATTATTAACTCTTTTTTCCATATCGCTTGTCGGCTGGTTGGTACTTAAAAAAATTGTGGTGTGTACCCCTTGATTTCGCTGGCATCAAATGCATGTCTTTCAAACTACGGAAAACCCTGTCTTACAATAATTGGTGGGGCATCGAACTGCCCAGCTACACGTCCGCCACTGATTCACTGACAATATTATTCAGCACATCTTTTGAAAAAGGAATGTCCAGAAATTGAGGTAGCTCCTAGATCGATGGATTTATGAAATTTACATATTATGTCTAAGCGCCTAGGACACATCCGTATTTTAATGATCGTATTCTTCATTAACGCTTAACTACAAATATGAGGTCTGTCATATTTGTAGTCCCTAGTGGATTTCAGTTTTGTGGAACAACTTCACCACTTCGACTTTCGGGCCTCTACCTCACGTCTACCCTTTCATCTATTAGTATAATTGCCGGAGCGGGTGCTTGTTAGACGGAAAAATATAAAAACAGGGTGCGATATAAATTTGAGTGCGGCCTTTGAGACTTCACGTCTCTGCAAGCGTAACTATTTTTATTTGTGTAAATTGGTCAAATAACTTTATAATATGGGAAATTTCGGTACAAACATGGAACTTCAACGTGGTCCATCAAACTGATGGAATTTGCTGACAAAGATTATGATTTGATGACTACGGTTGGACGGTTGGAAGAAGAATATTTTCACCAGTCGTATGCACCAGAAAAAAGAAAGCCTATACGATTCGCATTCTGAATAGAAAGGAGATCACATTACTTGATAATAAACAGAGAGATAGCAATGCTCAAAATGTCGTCAAAAATATCGTGATTTTACGGTTGGTAATTTATTTTAAATACAATGTGATTCGTATTTAAACCCATGTTTTATTGTTTTTACGTTCAAACCGGATAATGGAAAATCAAAAATCCTCGCCGTGGAGCAAGAAGAGAAAAGATTCGTTCCAACACTGAAGAATCCCAGACTAGCACTAGACATACTATTTCTGAAGCGACGAAGGTTAAGAAATAGTCAATTTTGAGGCTTCTACGGAAAGAGAAATTGTTTCGATGTTATTTTACGTCTCTGGCTAACAGTAAAAAATACATGGCTGTCCAGCATTCTCCCTTGAAAAACGTTACCTATATATAATAATCTTTGAGCAAATTCGCACTCGCACTCTCACGCTTATTGCGAAGTTTGATACAGAGTCTTCTATAAATTTTGGACACGATGCAATTCAGGAAAATCTACAGTTAAAAGAAAAATAGCATAAGGTGCGACCCCGAAAGGGGTATTTGAAACCTAGAATTTCCCAAACCTCTGAATTGCCACGAATGTACCTTTTATAGATCCTTTCATTTATCATCGTTCCATTTTCACTCCATTTTGTTGCCAACTATCATCTTCATTTCAAATGTCCGTTGAATTCCCTGATGTTACTAACTTCAGAAACTGAGCATTCAATTTATACTAAAGACTCAATTTCAATCTTTTGATAATGTATCTTAGAGCTTTTGAAGTATTGTAGTTTAGCCAGAACTAGTTGTACTACCGTTGCTTACTTGGGGTAATATCTGGCATAATGCCTTTCATACACAATTTCTGGATGAGAGTTAGGCACTAAAAATACCGTTTATTTACGTCTCAGCGATTCAATATGTTTTTGCATTTCCTGTTTTTCATCTTGATGCTTTTAAATTAATAAGTTTAGCCAAACGTCCCAAAAGCAAATCAAATGGAAAACATAAGAGGGTAAAATATAAGCGTAACTTATGACCCTTCCCTCTATCTGCAGAAAACAACGATCGGCCAAATAATAAATTGCGATCATAAATAAAACTTCCTTCTGAAACATTAACCTCAAATTTCCATTAACTCTTTCCCGTAGTGTGCCCACCGTTATTATTAATTTATGCGAAGGGCGCGGCCCTTACCCGTCGTATGGTCACATATAAATTGGAACATGCATTCGGTATTATGATGACCTTTTTGCTTTTTGGAAGGTTTATTTTGAATTTTCTCGCTTGTGAATAAAAGACCTTTCAAGATATGAATAAACATCGAACGAAAACCCTCTATACGCACTTAACACATTACTTTGAGGTTGAGCATACATTGGCAGCCTCCACACTGAACATTGCCAGAAGTGTGCTAGCGGCGTAGCTGGCAAGATAGTAATATTTCCTATGAGGAGCTATTAACGGTTCAATTACAGAAGCTGAGAACTATTAGTGCGCACTTAAGGGGGCCGGCACGCACCGGCGTAATTCGAAGGTAGGTATGGTCTATTCACTGATAATGAACTCGTTAGCTAAATTGCTAAACGATCGAACCTTGTGAAATTTGATGAGAGAAAGGGCTTTAATGTCTGCATTTGACTAAGTATTGAGGTTGAGTGGATTGTGTTATCGGGGTTATGAACAGGGGGATCGGTTTAAGTTCTCATTCAATCCACTATTTTCTCATTTGGGACCAGATCTTAGTTGTCAGTTGATTTCTCTCTTGGTAGCATGCTTCAAGTTTAGCGCGATCAAATCAATATTAGATTGATATGCCTCCGTTCCTTATCAGCTAAATAAGAATATGGCCCTCGGCAACATATAAATCACAAAATCAATTTATGACCCCGAGCGTGAAATGACTCGTGAAAAATAGCTCAGATGACAACTTTCCTCAAACTTATTGCTTCCAAATTGAATTGATTATACTCAATTTATTATAAGATCGATTTTTTCAGTTTGCTCCGTAAAATATGCAATCACAAGCATCTGATTAGTTTCAACAGGGGGTTAGGCCTTGCCCTTTAACCGACTGGCTCTTATCCAGATGTACAGAACATTGTCACTTTCTACCCTTCCGGTGAAGGGGGTCACGACAACAGGGTCGGTCCTATGTTTGTTTTCGCGTGCTCTCGCCCAGAAACTGTCTTGACTTCTGTAATCCGTCTTGTTGATTGTATTAATGAGACATTTACTTCATGATTAATAAGATTAGGGGAAGCTCAGTGACGTAAAAATTGGCACCAAAAAGTTTAAAAAAAGTAACCGATCCGTACCTGCACTCTAAAACCCATTAGATTCTGGTTAGCTTCCCCTGCATGCTCCGAGTTATGGTAAGATTACAATTATTTAATTAGGAATGTGTGTGCATTTAGAGCGAGGGTAGATTCCGCGGGGATATGAACGTTGAATGCAATTTAATTGCATTCTCGGGTCCTGAATTGAAAAATAGTGAAGCGGAAACATTCTTAATTATTATAACTTTTTTTAACAAGTGCTTAAATGCACATGTTGCAGACAAGACTAGTGAATCATGTGGGAAGTATCGCATGTGCGAGAGCATTGTTTGGCTGGCATTATGGAGGTCTGGAAGTTTGGGATTTGTTGGTTTAAGTAACAAACTTATAATTATTAATCAGTGAAATAGCTAAGCTGACTTAGTTTGGCTTCCTGGGAGGAACAATCATCATTGGATGAGAGAGTAATTTTTCAAATTTATATGTTCCAAATCCGCAAACTTGAAATCAAGCTTTTCAGCGATTTAAATTAACTACATGTAGCTTATATTTGTTTCTTAAAGAAGCTCAATATTACAGGTGCAGGGTGCACCACCTAGTATAAACAACTGGCTGAGAAATTGGATAATATTTGAAAAGTTAATTTCTAACTTCATTAGTTTGGATGCTTGATTTTCGGTAATGCATGGATCAGGCACAGATACTTAGTTGCTTTAAAGCTATCTTGGTCTTTTACCATCAAAAACATACAAAAAATAGTAAGCTAAATTAGACAGTTTCCTTGGAAGTGCCGAAACGTTACAGGCTACAGAACGAAGAAGGTAAACATTATGAAAGATCCAGCAGCATTTGAAAAATTGCGATTGTCAAAGCGAAAATATGTAGAAGAAAACAGATAATGGTTATAATAATAAATTAGCTTCCAAGAAGTATTATCCGATGTGATAATTTTATCGTAAATTACCAAACGAAATTTCTCAAAAAGTATTATTCAGTAGCAAATTTAAGCCGTTTTAAGAGAGATTATTCTGCTAATGCTACGGCTCTCAGAATGTTTTGGTTCACACATTATGCAGGAAACTTCTTCGATTATAACATCTTAAGGAGTTATAGCATTCATAATTGAGCATTATTATGCTGGTTGAAAAACCACTCAAAACTTACATCCTCAAATCTTCTATGATGAAAATTGCATAGCGCATCACAGAAAAATCAACCTGCAAAGTTTTATGGTGCTTCAAATCCTGCGATTGTGATTCAGTGTCCGTTCCCAAAACCCCATAAAACTTCTCCTTCCTGATAAACGGGAGCGAGTCTTAGGGGAGCGAATAATGTGCACCCCCAACTAAAGTTGCGCGGGGTGCATTTTTTATTTGGCCCCTGGTCAAAGGATGGATAAATATTGTTTTAGTGCGCAGCTATTTTCACTTTAGTGCCCGCTTGAACACCAAATTAGAGTGCTTTCATCTTCGTATGGCTGGAAGCTACGAGGGTCCCCCCTTTGTCTTATTAATATTTTACGTAAATTTGGCAACCCTCTGTTGCAATATTGGGCTATCGACGTGCTGTAAATAGCTGCTTATTCCACTTGAGGCTGCTTTGTGCATAAAGGGGCTGCTTTAATCAATCTAAAACTCACTTTTTCCTGCAAAAAAGTGGTGGGTTGTAAAGAATTGAATAACGAGGCAAAGAAGGCGCCTCGGGGTTTTGATATGCAGCCTAAGAATTATCGACCGTGAAGCAAGAATTAAAGGTTTTTAGGCATATAACGTTGCACAAGAGGAGATTAGGTTGCATATTACCCGGGGACATGAAAGATTTATGGACCTATTAAGTATTCTTTAAAATTCACTGGATTCTCGGTAATATTCGTGTCAGTCTGGGCATTGGGCTTGATTTATGCTTTATTAAAAGAGGTATTATTGAGCTAATTGAGGTTAAATTGATAGTTGGAACGGCGGTTTTCAACTTTATTTTAAGTATTGATAGTCTTAAATAACTAGGTTAAAATTTAAAAATAAATGTATGTAGTTCGTGAGACGAAATAATCAATTTACAACGTGAACATTGATGGAAAGTTGAAGGAAACAGACGTAAAAGAGAATATTACTGGAAGTATGCAGTTGGTAAATATTCCAAAAATTTGACTTCATAACAGGAAAACTATGTTTAAGCATACTCTCAGACCACTCCAGAGTGGTTTCGTTGTTTTCGCACATTTCAGGCTCTTCCCGGAAACTTTGGCATAATTCTTATGATTCCTTTCTTACTTCCTCCTTTACTATCTTCCGCAGTTCGCTTCTCAGCTCAATGCTGACTAACCTGAACGAATCAAACATGCTTAATCGATTTCTACAGACAAACGCATCCGCACCTTAAAATAATTTGAAGAGGTAATTCGTACTTGTATTTCCACCTACCGGATGTTATAGCCAATTACCTCAGCAGATATATTCGAAATTTGCATAATCTCTATAGGGTTACACGGTATGTATGTGAGTAATTATCCCAAACATGGTGTTAATTTAACCGTTTCGCTTTGACAGCGAAGTTATGAGCAATTTTCCGCTGAACTTGGAGGAATAATTATTAGAGCACCTGGCCAGACTGCGGATGCAAACTGTCGGTTTCGAGTATTAAATTCCCAACTAATTTAAACGCAATTTGTCCTAGAAAAATAGGCACTAAACCACCTTGTATAATAAGCGCATAAAATGTCAATTTATTCGACGTTTTCCAAAATTGGTAACCACACAGGGAGCATGATTTATAACGATATTTATGTTATTACTTGTGTTCCGTATGTAATAGACACATAGAAGGGAGGTTTAATATTTCATTTTCCCAGCTGCAGGGAAGCTTCTCGGAAGTCTCTTGGGGCCAGTGCGTTAAGAATACAAAATAACTTCATAAATAATATGAGGGAGGCAGTCAAGTGAGCGTTTAAATTTTGTATAGCCTTTCAAGATTCTAAAATTTTTCATTGAATAAAAACTCTCAATATGTTTCCATTAGGACCTGTAGCAGAGCAAATGTTCTAAATTCTCTATAGCCGGAAATGGATATTAAACACAAAGTAGTGCTATTCCCCTATACAAAAAAAGACGCAATAATAGTGAACACGTCACGCAATTAAGACGTTATTAATATTGACATTTCGAAGGCTTCGTATCCGATAGGGCCGCAGCCAAATTGGGAACGGTGGCGGCCTAAAAGGCCCACAGGGTCTAAGTGAAGGACCCTTGTGTTATTTCCTCCTCTCCCCAGCTAAATATTATATGAATACACAACCGGGACTTCGGTTCTTTTTTAATTATGGAATATCATTCAAAAGGAGCACAGTGGGAGAGAACCTCTGTTGGAGGCCAAAACCGGTGCATGGTTTTATACGTCAAGCTGCTAAGGAATTGTGGAATTTTATGACGTATAAATTGTAAAGCTTAAAAATACAGTTTTACAACTTTTTTTTTTCTTTTTTTATAAACGTTGACCCTCTAATGTTTCAATGTTTTACCTCGCTGTGAACGGGCTGCTATAGCTGACGGGCAAAAATGTCAGATAAGGGTCTAAAATCCATGTTCCGGTTTTATGAATTCATAAAATGTCCTTTGCCCAAACACCATGTAAAAATTTTAATTTCATTATAAATTATAGGTTAGCAATAAATTCTTGGTGCCGCAATCTAAATATTTTAATTAATTTCGTCTACCTTCTGTTATGATCAAAAATAACATTACCATTGTGACTATTACCAGAAAAACCAGATTCATTTAGAACACTAGAAATCAGTTGCAAAAGGACTATTAGATGGGTATCCAAGAAATGAAAATCAAACAATGACTGATGAAAGTGTGTTTTGCCATGTGAGGCATGTTTGAAAGTCATCATGAGGAAATATTATGAAGACTACAATGTAACTTAAAATACAGTGTTCATTAGAATATGGCTATTGAGGATAGTTGTTGGCATTTGTATACTTGGCTTTCTGAGTGTTTAAAATTGTAATAAATCTGTTATTGTTTCTTATTGATCTCAATTCATGAGATCTGAAGTAAGTACGACTCTGTTTGTTATCGAAATAGATTACCAATAATAGAAAACATGGGAAATTTCTGGCTACAAACCTGCATGGAAACGTGCCTAGAAACATTAATATTTATAAACATTGAGTGCATTATGCACGTTTTTCAATATTATAAAATTGAGTAGTCGAGGTTAGGGATTATAGAAGAATTATCACGCTACAAAACTGTAGCAAAAACCTTGGTGTAGATAGATGGTTTCAAAAACACTAATTGAACTATCTACATTGTTGTAATAAGAAATCTGATAATTTATTCCACTTAATTCGCTATGAGGGATTCGCTATAGTTGCTATATTCAATTTAAATTAAAACTTTTTAATTTAAATGGAAAAATTTTTATTTAAAAAGATTTATTTAAATTCAGGTCGTGTCCGACCCTGCTTGTTCCTGATTTCACCTCTCAGTTTTTCCAAAAATGAGTACCTGAAGCTAATGCTTTACTTTGGCCTTTGTAGCATATAATAGTAATATGTAGATAAGAATAATAAAGAAATCTGATTTTTATCAAGGGCCTTCATGATTTTGAAATAAAAAATTACTTTTGGGCTTGGTAATTCAAGCATTATCTGAAAACTCCAAATTGTCTGCTGAGTAATAAAAAATTAATAATAAATCTTAAGTTTTTTTCCTGCCAAGATTTTTCTTTCCTTAATTGAATAGAAGATTTATTTCCTGCGAGAAATAGTTTAAGTTTGAAATGTTTAGCATTTACACAGAGTAGGTACAATGAATATGAAGTAAGTAATAAAATTACAAAATGGAAATTTGCATGCAAATCTGCTTTGCGGCCATTCTACTCGTTGCAACTGATTATTACAGATAGAGAATGAAATTGAGTATAAATAGTCAGAAAATGCAGTAGATAATTGAAGATATTAAGGTAAAAATTAGATTTGGTTTTGAAATGTCACTCAGAGTTAAAATATGCGATATTGCCTTAAAGTGTCAGCCAATATACATACATATGTATGTATGCAGTTATGGACTGGATAGTCATACTGGGACCACCCTGAGTTTGCAGTCTTAGAGACACTATTTCATGCACAAATAACCAACAACCTTCCTAACTATAACTAAGGTGTATTGGTTAAATCATTATACATACGTGCTGGACAACATCGGTAAATCCAAGTAAATATGTGGTGTCAGCTAAGTGTCCAAAAAAAGGGTGTTTATGTATAACGACAGATACATAGGGAAAACATAATGAGAATACCGCTCCAAGATGAATAGCGGGGTTCTTGGGTCTAATAAGGCACAGTTTTGAATTTGATTCGTCTAATTTGAGAATTGTGTCGCCTTAGAGCCATTAAATCAATCTTCTCAAATTCTGAATAATGGTTAGGGCATCTAATAACATCCTTTTCGACAATTTTTTGCGGTACAAAATGTAATAAAGTGATAGTACATCAGGTCCGCTAGAGCTGATAGCCCCCAAACAAGTCGAGGTCTACAGTATACACCCCCTTCACAGTTTTTGCGTTTGACAATTAATCGACCCCTACCCACTTAAGGATAACACTTCCCTGTTTCCCAATTTTTTTGTCTAATTTGTCTTTATTAATGATTCCACGTTCCCCGTAATTAATTTCGCAAACCTGTCACCTCTTAACTTAATTTCGGGAGAAAAATTATTCGTCTACACTTCGGCCAAACAGTGGAAGTGCTGTTTTTGCCACTTTTCCTATTCTACCGAAATAATGGGTTTTTTGCCGAGGGACTGTCTCACTGTCTCGAGATGTGTTTGTTCTGGACGTTTTGAGCAGGTTCTCTAAAGCTTTCAGCAGAAGAATATGTAACAAAAAAACCAACACAATTAAACAGACGCATTGGACACAATACCGGTCGTAACGAACGAATAATTGTTTGATATTGTCCTGTGGAAATGGCAGTTCTAAAAGCCCTATAATTTGTTACGGGCAGATTTTCCAAGTCAGCGAAGCTTAAATTCGACACTTTTGATTGCTGTCTATACAATTCATCCTCTCACTTTTTTTTAGCACTTACAGAGCGGTAATCAATTTTGACCTACTTCCTTGTAAAACGTCACACCTCGAACAGGTAAAATTCGAAATTAGGTTTTCCACGTTCCAGGAAATTTATTCCTGGCTTGCAAGAACGTCCTGCAGGTATAGGTCATACAATTTTCCTGCCGAATGAGCTTGGTCCAATTTGGGATCAGCCGGGATGAAATGTGAACACGATAGACGTGTATCAGCCACAGACGAACCTAATTTTCGACTATTTCCGAGATCGTCTTAGAATGTAAGTTGAGATTTTCCAGGGATCACGTTTCAGAAGGCGCATATCGCTGACATCTATTTTACAAGGTAACATGTGTTATTATTATCTCATCGAAATGTCTCTTTCATCAAAAATCAATTTTTCTTACCGGCTTTCAAGGAGGCGTTTAATCTTAAAGCTTTCTTTAACTAACCTGAACGACTTACGGAAGTTTTCAGCCTATCAAGAAGGAATCAATAGCTAAACTTTGGAGCTTAGTTGAAACAGGGAATATACAAGAGAGGCATATTTCATCTTATAAATTACGTGTCATCGATGTTTTTCCGATACGTTGCATTGTTTTCCGAGCTGATGAATTGTTGTCAGCAGAGTAAACGTGAGTGAGTTTCTCGCAAATTGATTGATTTGATTAATGGATAGTCGATATTTCAGACTTGACGTCCTTTGTTTCTCGTGATCTCGTATTTTCAGGAGTTTGAAAAGCACTTAAGTTTTGCTGTTGCAGGATCTAAGTAGATTGCAAGTGGATTAGAGTTAAGCAAAGTCCTCCGTGGGTTCGTGGGCATCCAGGTGGCATACGTATATGTAACTATAAACAGATTAAAAGCATCCTGAATGAAGTTGGCTCAACCGAGTTTCCTGCAGATCAAACGCATTAAGTGACAGAAACTTTGAATTCAAACCAACGACAATGGGAAAACCAAAGCTTTCAGGAATCGTTCACACAATAGAGATAATCATCGAAAGCGTACGCCTTTATGGATTGCCGTAATGCTACACTAATCCGGTTTAAAATCACTTTGTCCTGATAAAGCGGTAAAGGTCTTATTTCAACGAACAACTGTTATTATTTGGCTGGATCTAAAGGAAAAGTGTTAATTAACTGTGGTCTTGCTATGGTAAGACCAAAAATCGGAGTGAATATAGCAGACCATGAAAGACTATTACCACGAGTGTTTCATCTAACGCTCTCACCTGATTAGAGATTATTTGATGGTTGATTACGCCAGAGACAAGGCTCCTGTTGCAGAAAAGTGTTGTGATGGGATTTAAGCGAGGGATTTGAAATTCACTCAGTTACCTATCAGACGTAGATCTATCTTGTTCGGGAACCGTAACTTCACCTTAACACAAGAAGCTATAAATACACCTCAAACTAGCTACTCGCATGTATCTTTACATAAGACTTGGAGCTAAATTATAGAACCAATAAATTCTGTTCTGCCTTTGAGCAATAGCTGGCAAGAAATTCCTGTGGGTATTACACGACGTGGAATTTTAAAGGAGCTCCATAGCATCGTTTAGTTGCAATAGGGCGGTTTTCAATTTGGGTGTTATTGCATGGAGTTAGACGAATGTGGTGGGGCGTCTGTGTCATAATATTCGGTGCTACCTCAAAATAATAAAGCAAAATTCATAATTCCTAAATTATATTGCACATGACGTTCGTTAGCAAAGGTAGCATAAACGCGGTTGTATGTTTTACGGTCGTGCCCGCACCGGAGCTTCGCATTTTTGCATCTGTGTAATGAATTTAAAGTGACTAATGGAACCCTAATTCATGCAAATGGGTGCTGAAAAAACTTTAAATTGCCGAGGTTTTTGCCGCGATGTTCCCTGTGAATTTACCGCGAGAGAAAAGTGTGAAAAATTAGAGAGAAATTAGCAGGTATTAGCATTGGAACAAAAAGGAGAATCCTCATTGTCTTCGAGTATAATGAAAATGCTGGTCTAATAAGGCCTGAGTCATATTCGACATAACTAGTCCCCTTGTAAAAATCACAGAATTCCTCAATTTTCTTGTGAAACTCCCAACTTTACAGAGAGATTTACTAAGAGAGAGAATTACTAATCAATTCTCGGGAGTTCTTAAAGCTCTCGGGGATTTGATAAGTAATACAAAAATTCCCAAGTTTCAAGGATTTCCTCCATTATCCGAAAAATGTTACAGGGTTCAATATGGAGAGTTACTAAATATGAAAATTTGTAACTTCCATATTAGAGTATGTAGAAGGCTCATATTTGGTTACAGTATGCACCAATATATTACCTTCAATCGGTGAAATTATGGGCTGAATTAGTTAGTTGACCTGGAAGTGGTGGACCTGAATATGCCGCTATTAACGAGGGTTTATAGGTTTGTTGCGAGAATAAATTCAATTGAAGTTTTTTTATTTCCATATTAATGCATCTATAATACCCATATTTGGCAAAGTAAGCATCGATGTGTTTATACATGTGTTTACGCTCTGAAATTTGGTCAAGACACTCATGTGTGTAACGCTACAGAAGGGAGGGAATTCAAAAATGTTTCTAATGAATAAAATGTTTAATATCTCATTACTATCCTTAGAAATAATAATTTTCTAAACTTTGCAATATTTGATATTTGAAACAATTCTTCAAAGTTGTGTTTTCTTCCTGAAACTTGATTCAGAAATCCATCTATATAACATTTCAGAAGGGAGGGATTTTGAAAATCAGTGCCAAAATTATCAGCAAAATTTTCAAAATCCTATACTTTTGAATAAATTGTTTTCTTGTTTCTTGCGTAAAAGTCAATTATATTCTAGTTTTACCATATACACATATGTGTGGTGAAACACTACCGTAAACGTGCGTGTAAAGGATTTACTGTACGCTAATATTTAATTTAACTTACAGACGACGGCAAAGTAAATACAAGATATCAGCTCATAAGATAAATACTATATTTAACACCTGCGAAGGTGTCTTTACCGCAATCAACTTGAGGTAAGTTATTGCTTTCTGCACTTATTAGGTGAATACCTACTTTTTGCCTAATGAAATCAGCAAGTATGACTGCTGGAAAATTTAACTACACGAAAAGCCTTTGAATAGTCAAAAAAACATAAGTTTCTTGCAATTATGTGGAAAGTCGAAAAAAGTGCTGTAAATTTTTACGAATTCCTTCTTCTCATCATCGAATCGCGAGGACGGCCTAAACAGACTTTGATTGATGACTTGGTGACATTCTTGTAGCAACAGGGTCTCTAATTGGTTTCCAGTGGCTTGTTCCTCTTCCTGTGTTACGCACTGCATTTGCGCCGGCACGTCTTAAGCACCCTAAAAACAGCTGTTTCTCGTTCTCCAGGTTAATAACTCATATTTTATGCTCCTCTCTACGAACCATATGTGTTAACCGCATTCCAAATAATACGACATTAGAACGATTTGCATAGGTTGTAGTTAGCGCTCCAGTTTCGAACGCAGAAAAACCTTTTAGAGCAACTTTTCCTTGGCAACTCGGTCCAGATTCGTTTTTGATATGATCCAGACATCGTTTTTTCGTCCCGGCGTCGGCCGTGGCGCCATCTGACGGGGCTCATTTGCATAATGTCCAAATATCATGCTAACTTAGTTGGAGGCAGAATAATTCACGAAGCACTTGATGCTGATTGAGATTGTATTACGTCACATTTAAATAACATGCGGGGATTCCGAACTGATGGCGACCATTTCGGAAATATTCAAATCAGTCTAATTTACCGCACCGAATCGGATGTTGAGAATGGGGAGGCGATTCGAGTCGATTTAGGACTGTGCAATGCAATTTGAGGAAATTATGGATTGTGGATTGGAACTAACCTGTCTATGAGATAGAGGGTGTTTTTTTAACGCGCAACATACGTTGAGTAATTTTTGAGCTCATGTTGAGGTCTACACATAGCTTCAAAAGTTTTGCATCACCTGATTTTCCCGTTTTAAAATCGTTTGTCATAAGAATTTTCTTTTTATCTTCATATTTATGGTTTGTCATCAACAACGGCACCCTTTTTGTGTCGTATTTTGACGGTATGGGCTGGTACCCCTTTAGGGTTCCAAGCGAAACCATGAATTGCCAAGTACCACCACAAATTGATCGTGCAAAAATAGTGGCTTTAGCTGAAGAAGGATATTCGCGGAAGTTTGGAGCTGAGCGGATAGGCGTTTCTCAAAGCGGCATCTCCCACATATAGAATCGCTAGTCAGACACTAACTCTGTGTAAGACAGGCCTAGATGTAGCCATAGGCGTGTTACTAACCAAAGGCAGAATTTCTATATATGGTACAATTAACAATTCGGTGAAATCCTACTATGGCATACCAGAACTTCGAACGGAAGTTAGAGTTGCACTTGGAGTTACTATTTCTTGTTCAATGCTGAGAGGATTATTCAGTCTGGTTTGAGTTGTCGTCGACCAATGAGAGTTCCTTGGCTACAATATCAATACAGACTTCGTTGATTGCAGTAGGCTGAACAGCACGTACTCCTCCCCGAAGGATTTTGGAATACTGTTTTTTTTCTGATGAGACTGTGTCTGGTAAATAATAGCTGTCCAACTCGAATTTGGAGAGAGCCAACAAAAGTTGTTCAAATTGTCCGCACTTGCCCCGTGCCTCTTTTTGTGGGAGGAAGTGCCATGTTTCGGGCTGTTATAATGGCGCACCGACTTATGTTAGTTTATGTTCAACGGACAATAACGGGCGATAAATACATTACGGACATTCTGAATTCATGTGTTAGTCTATAACAAGGGACTGTTGGTGAAAGATTTGTTTCCATGGGCGACAATGGCCGCCCTCATCGTACCATGGCAGTAAATGACTACCTTGAAAGTGAGAGGATTAACCATTTAGATTGGCCTGTTTTGTCGCCTGACATACACCCTATAGAATATACTTGGGATATGCTTCCCAGAGTTGTGAACTCTCGGAGAAATCCTCCCAGAACCATCCAGGAGCTTGTTAATGTTGCTACTGAAGAATGGCAGATTATTTCTTAAGAACTCATAACTAAATTTGTTTAAAGCATGCAGTGACGTCTTCAAGCTTACATTTATGCCAGGGGTGGAAATACACGATATTAATTAATTTTTTATTTTAAACTTTTTATTTTAAAAAATTTATTTAAATTTAGAAAAATGTTCGTTCTTTACCGTTAAAAATTGCTTTTATTGTTTAAAATTTAATATTAAAGTAATTGGAGTATAAACTAATTGATTTCTAATCAAAATTTGTTAACAATCAATTTTTCATACTTTTTTGCACTACATAATAAAATATCCAAGAATCAAGGTGATGCAAAACGTTTGAGGCTATGTGTATTTCGTTAGAGTTACAGCTATGAAACTACTCTAAAGTACATAAAAATCGTTAAAATGAGCATTCATTTGGGGTTACCTGCAGATCGAAGTAATTTCGAGCAATAAATTTAAACAAATACATTTTTAACATTTAGTTTTATCAGCATTATTATAAAACGAATCAATTTTTTCTGTTTATTCCTGGCTGTTTAATTTCTACATTTTAATGGCCTAAAAATTTGTCGTTTTACTTTCACCTGATATGTAAAATTAAAAACAATAGTTACGAGGGAGTTAAAAATATACCAATTTTCTAACAATAAATGCTTATTTTAGGTATTTTTATAACCTTATTTCGAATAATAAGGAATCTTATTTGGGTCAGCTATCATAATTCTCATTCTAATAGCTCAGCACGAGGTTAAAAATTTAACACGTTAAATCCTATAGGCCTTTTTTGGGAACTGATGATCTAATTCGGATTGATTGGCTATCATGGAGTAAATTTCCAAGACTTCAAACTTCCAGAGAGGATAAGATTCGTTTAATATGTGGGTAGACTTTAAAATCGAATGCTTCTAGTTTGGAGAAATCTTCGTGAAAGCATAAGTTAATCATGGTTTCTTTAGGGCAGAACGGTGGAAATGACTACTCCTAAATAATGTTCTAGTAGATTTGCTGGATTTAGGACAAAGAGGATAATGGCGTAGTATAGTGATCTATCAAAATTCCTTCAGCTTACAGATTCTGGAAGTAAGAATTGGTGGCGATCAAACTACAATGAAAACAAGGTTTGAAGGTGGGTTCACTAGAAGTTGATCATAAACGGTGCTTTTTAAAATTAGAGAAATTTTTAGAATAATATTTGAAGTAATTAAAAAAATATTGATTAAATTTTACAGGGTGTTACAAATTTGTGGGGGTGCATGGGAATCTTCTAAACCATAAAAGGTGCTGGATCGGTAAAATTAAGGAAAATGTCTGCTCTTTGATTTGAAACAAACTGATGATTTTTAATGATCTGCCTTTTTTTGAGAAATATAAAATTTATTTGTCTCAGATTTGTCCTGAAGTGTTTGAAATGTTTCCAATTTTAAAGCAGAGTTAAAGTAAGCATTAAATTGCACATAATTACCTTCATATAACTGACTCCCTACATGTCTTATGATTTAGAAGGTCCACATATATTTCCCCTACAAATTTCTTGCACCCTGTGTAGACCTCATTTTGAGTGTTCAAAGATGTATCAAATTTATCCATTTTTGAATTTTAAATTGTGCAATTTGGTGTCGAATCGAGTAATACCTCTCGAATGTCGTGCATTACTCTCACTGATTGTCCAAAATCCATTGAGTTAGATTGCAAATATTTTGATTGTCCCATAATGGTGCTATGCAATTTTTAATGATTCCGGCGGTTGTTTCCGTCCTAGATACCCTTCAAATCAATAAATGAAAACCGAATTAACTCCGAGGCGGTCGTCTTAAAAATGCATTAAACAATTAACAGGGTCTCGTTTTCGGTAATTAACATCGAGGCATTTCCGTAATTGAGTCAAAGGACTCCGCATTTCGGAGTGTCTAATTTAGGGAGTTGGTAATTAAGAGGCTCGGCATGCCATTGGGTTCGGTGTCCGTGACATGGAAAGGTTGTGAAGGAGTGTTTTCTTCATTTTTAAATTTAAGTCCTGAGTCAACTTCTTAGAATGCAATATGTTTTCTAGAGGACTTTGCCTCGATTGGCAAAATATTAAAAATCCTTCCCTATCTTCTGACCTATTGGTTCCCTGCGAGATAAGAGTCCTTAAAGTGTCCATTTAGCTTGAGAAATGATAATTCCTTATTGGAAATCGGGCTCGGGAAAACGGGGGCTGAAAAAGCATTTCCACCTACTCATTTCCGGCAAATAAGAGTTTTTTACACTTTAAGTGTTCAATCTACGGCGATGGAAGTTGTGGATATAAAACTTGAGTTGATATTGCCACATCAATCACCATAATTGCTTTCCCGGTTTTCCTTTGAGGTCTGAATACCGGCAGTAAGGTTTAAGAGGTTACGGAATTTAAATTTCGGTATACCTATAGGCTGTAACCTATCGATTTTCGCTGGCATGATAATTCCGACTTTAACAAGTTTTGAGCTGAGGTAAAGCAAAGTTTCGAGGATGTGCGATTATAATAAGGTTTTGGGGAGATGTAAATTTGGTCTGAAGAGGTTGCACGTGTGTTGTTTTGCATATATATATATAGGAGCGGGGAAGAATTTGTTTGAATTAAGTTCCATTAGTTTGAACTTTAATGACCTATGGGAGCATTAATCTTATTTGCAGTCAAGGGAAACTGTAGAGAGGTCGAATTCAAGGAATGAATGTCATTTTAATTCGATTTTCTGTATGTGAGCCTCAATGACCAGAAGCTTACTTTATTGTTCAATCTGGCCGAATCAAAGATGGTTTCATCCCTGTTGCGCCAACTCCAAAGTACAAATTCTGCGCATAAAAGGAGCCTATACTGTTGCTCAATAACGAAAACCTATTTTGAGAATATATAAAGCCGGCATATTCTCATCAATCACCTTAATGACCTTTCGGGCCTTTATTTTGCCACTTAGCGCCCGAAGCTGTCTAACATAGCTTCCAAGTTCGGACCCTACCTATAAAAGTTCGGAAAACCCTCCTTAAATATTAACCTTATATGGAGGCTGTCTCTAATCTGTTATTATTATCGAAATATGTTCATTGATTGAACATGAACTCGTAGGAAAAATAATATAAAGGGCCTTTTGAAAAAGTCGACTTTTCGGTACGTAATTAGGTCGATCTGGAATTTCTCGTAATTTTGCAATCCTTAGAAGCTCTGGAGCTCTTAAACAGTGAAAGGTAAATATGGAAATATGTACACTAGCAATAGTCATTTCCATTTGTAGTTCATAAATGTAGTACTTACCATAAAATTTGCAACACCTAGAATTAATGGTATTGGTATACGTATTTATTTGTTTTAGTAGTATAAATGATCAGATTTTAAAGGAGTTCGGGCAATATACTACCTCTTCTTTTAGTTTGTTTTTGTTCGAAACGTTTACCTTGCTATCAGCATGATTTTAATTGAATAGCGCAAACTGTAGACAGTACCGGTCTTATGCGGGGGCGAGTTGGTACGAGGGCCTAGGGCGGCGGACTTTTCTGGTCGGCCATTTTTTTTTAGCGGCAAGGGAGCGGTGATTAAAAATTTTGCCTAAGGCGCCAGACTTGCTAAGGCCAGCCCTGACTATAGAACAGTTTGTTTTTTTTTAATTGTGCTACTTAGGAATATGCTATAAGAAGGCGTATTGCGGGTGTACAAAGGGCAAATGTTTCGTTCCGGGAAATTAATAATCGTGTATGCTATGAGGCTCTAAATTACCCTCCTACTTCCTCCTCCTGTCTACTTTCAAACACATCATTTTAATTTTTTTTTAATTCAAAAGCAACATTAAATAGGACAAGAGGATATTATCTTTTGACGTTTATTTATTTTGCTAAATGTTGCTTATGTTGCCAGTAGGGCAAAATAGCCGCTTCTTTAAAATTGAAACATGGGCCAACGGTACCTCAAAAGTATATTTCAAAACTACATTTAATGGCGTAATACGATTTGTGCCAAACGTCAGGAGTGTATTGTGCATGAAAAATGAATTCATAAATTAACATTTTGGTTATCATAACATTGTGTTAATAAATGTTCAAAAATACCGTCATTGACTTCTAAACATTTTCTACTTCGTCTATAAAGAGCATTCGTTGCATTCCTGATTGTTTCATGTCTTTGTTTAATATCAGGTGCAGCCTTTCTAATACGTTGAATTAGTGCATTTCGAGTGTTCACTTTTACTCTGCACTCCTCATTTTTAAAGCAGTTGCACAACAATAGTCTACTGGGAGAGGTCTGAAGATTTTGGGGGCCAACAAATACGATCACCGCAATCTCCTTCTTCCCAATTCCCTATGTTTAACTTAATCTTTCGGTTGTAGGTGCTGTACTCGCAGTACATGATATGGATATAAGCTTTGCTTGTGGAGTGTGTTTATTACTCTTTTTTGTGGAATGTTCAATTGAGTAGAAATTCTTCGTGACCTGGTTGCTGCGTCTCTTACTAGATCCACACTATTTTCCATTTCTTCTCAGCTTTGTTCACTAGATCATTCAGTTAATATGTTCGCAGTGGGAAGTTTTTCAGTCTCGGACAGATTGAGACTTAGACAAATACGTTTTTAGAAGGATGTCTTTGATGTGAAAACATGTAACGATACTCTTTAGCAGCAGCTCTAGTATTCTTATTGCAAAAACCATAAACAAGCACCGTAATGTATATTCTAATATAAATTTGAGTAAGTGTTTGGCATTTTGTAACACATTAATTGAACTCGAAAACAAACGTCAAACCAATATGAGTATCACTAATAACAACGGTACTTTTATCGTAAATACAATGCGAATTAAAAAAATTATTTACGATATATCTTGTAAACAAATAAAAATTGGATAATATTTGAGTTTTTTGTACATTTATTTTTCATGTGCAGGGTGTCTCAAATCAAGGGGCCATTATGGGGATCTCGGAAACCGTTAAAGATACGAGGAAATTTAAATTATGGGAAAGAAGCGTATTTTTATGCTGAAGAAAATGCCGTTTAAAAATCCTACAAATTACGACTGGTTCCCAAGATATACAAAAAAAACCGAATATCTGATATTTCGATTTTGCTTCATTCTAACGTTATTCCAATAAATATCGGAAAGCGAATGAGAGATTGTTAGGGCTTCTGTTTCTGAAGGAGAAGGTGGCACAATTAGACTTTATTTCCGACGTTTCGTCATTTGACAACCATCATCAGTTATTTGGTTATAAAATATGAACCTGAATATTTTATTGCAGTGTTCAAATTTGAAAAATGTGAATTCAAAAACAACAAAACGTTATCAATTTTATTTATATTAAAATAATATTTATTGAATTAAAAATTTAAAACGTATGTTAATTAATAATAATTAAAATAATAATAGAAAATTATAAAAGGTATTCGAATTGAAAGCCATGCGCCTCGATACATTTTGCACTCAGTTTATGTAATCTTAGTATCGCAGGTTGTATAGATCGATGGGAAACGCTGTTATTTCCTTCATTAAATTCAATCGTAATTAATTAATATTATTTGGAATTTTACGGTATAAACAGTTTTGAAGGTATCCTCACAGAAAATAATTCATGGGATTCAAGTCTGGACTTCTACCAAGCCACCTCACAAGTTCCTGGTTTTCGATCCATTGATTTGGAAAAATTCTATTCAAATAATTTGTTACTTCTTGTCCATTGTGTGGAGGCATACCGTCACGTTGCCACCATAATTGTGGTAGAATAATTAACGGCTCGTTTTTGATCCAGAAATTGATCCAGAAAATGATGTAATATTAGTTCTAAGTATCTTTCGGATGTCAAAGATATATTATATAGCCAAGAATTCTATTGCGCCCCATACGGGTTCAGATATTAAATGACATTCGCACTTGTGGTCTAACTTCTACATTTTGTCTCGGATTTTCAACCGACCAATGATGTTCATTATGTCTGTTAAACATTCTGTTTGTCAAGAATGAGCATTCATCGATCCAAATTATAATATATTTGACAAAAAGTTGTTATCTTCAGTAATTTTATTTTGAAGCCAGTGACAAAAATCCAATCTTCTACTGTTGTGAATGGGCCTAAGTGCGTGGCTTGTGTGGATTTTATATGGTTCATATTTATCAGAACGCAAAGTTCGCCATATTTTTATTCTAGAAATTTGCAATTCCCTTTCGAAATGCCTAAGAGACCTTTGGAAGGCATTATTCACCTTTGAAAAAAAAACTTCAATCGACGAATGGATATAATGTTTACAAGTTTGAACATTTACAGCATTTAAAATAAGTTCTTCTTCATGTGGATCTCGTCGATGATCATAATTATTTATGGGTTTACTAAAACTTCCAAATTCCATTAAATGTTTATCCAGTTTAAAAAACAACTTTGATGAGGTTGCTCTCGATTGAGATACTGATTCAAATATCATTGACTTGCAATTCTAGAATTTGTATTAGCAGAGTAATAAATGTGTAACGCATCATGATCTTCTAAATTTAAAAACTTTGAAAATATCATTTTTCATTGGCTGCAATGCAGTTTTAAAATGAAAAAAATTGTGAAAATAGGTAAATAATTCTTTTAACAAACCAGCCGTTATAATTTTGCGTCATTTGTTTCACAGCCACCTAAGCCCTAATCATTTGCTTCTCAATGTTTATAAGAATAACGTACAGAGGGAAACAAAATCGAAATATCAGAGCTTCGGTTTTTTTCGTATATCTTTGGAACCAGTTGAAATTGTTCAAATTTTTAAACGGTGTTTTATTCGGCATAAAAATACGCAACATTACCATAATTTAAACGTCTTCATATCTCTTACGGTTTCCGAGACCTCCATAGAGGCCCCTTGATTTGAGACATCCTGTACAATACACTCCTGAAGTTTGGCATGATCCTTTCGACTTATTCTGTATATACAAAGCGTTTGGAAAAGTTGGTACCAAGTTTAAGGAGGTGAAAACAGAGCCAATAATAATAAAAAAGTTCTTATAAATATTGGTACGACTGAACATCGTTACTGAAACATCCAAGAGATACTCCAAAGAGGTCCTATCATTGGGATATTTCTTAAAATAACTTTTTTTCTTATTAAGATAATGTAATGAAAATTATAGATAATGATCATACCATATGGGTCTTTAATTATCATAAGTTTCATCAAAATCGATTATAACTAAGGGTAGTTTTCAAACTATCATTAGCAGAAATTTTTTCAAATTTTTCTATTCATTTGAATTATCAAACAAAGGAATATTATTTTTTTATTAATTAGACTTTTTTGAAGGAAAAATGTCTACTTTTTTTCGAATTTTGCGTAGTTTAGTCAGAAATCATTATTTTTTTTAATAATGTACGACTCAGAACAGTTAAATGTTTTTGATATTTTCACCTAATAAGCATTTTTCTTAGTAATAGTTTCATTGTAGTAATTGTTACTTTCATATTTTAAATAAATATTTCGTATTTCATATTCACATTCACGGTTAGTAAAAGCTTGATGGTCCATGGTTATAAAAAAATCGAATGTAATGCAGTTATTCACAAAAATCACAACCAAGAAACTAAAGAAACGTAAGAATTTAGATGATAGCACACGAAAATGACAAGCACTACAATGAAAATCGTATAACATACTTTCTATGTGAAACTTAAAAAATGTTATTGTTCTAAGGTACACATTATTTCAAAAAGAGTTATTTCTGGTTAAGTTACACAGAATTTAAAAAAATAGTTTCATCAAAAAAATCTAATTCATTAAAAAATAATATTATTTGCTTGATAATTCAAATGATTTTAAAAAAATGGAAAAATTTCTGTTAATGTTAGTTAGAAAACTACCTTTATTTATAATCGATTTTGATGAAACTTATGATAGTTAAAGACCCTTATAGTATGAGTACTTACAATTTTCATTTCATTATCTTAATAAGAATGAAAGTTATTTTAAAACATATCCAAATTTTGGTACCCCTTTGGAGGGCCATACTTCAGTAACGGTGCTCCGTCGGATCAATGTTTATGGGAACTTTTTTTACTATTTTTGGCTCTACTTTTACCTCCTTAAGTTCTGTACCAACTTTTCGAAACACCGTGTATATGGAGTGTCTCAGAAACATTGGTACAGATTCGTATGGGGTGAAACAGTGTAGAAAAATAATGCTATTAAGAATGAAAATGTTTTATATAAAATATGTTCCTTTTTGATCTATAGGGTGTTAAAACAAAACAAAAACAAAACAAAACAAAAAAATTGTAGCTTATCGATAAATCTTACATTTTGCAAGTTTTTGAGATGAAATTTTGCACCAAGGGGTTTTTGTGTAAAACAGATCTATCTAAAATGTATGTTTTTAATTAACGTATAAGTGGCGCCACCTACGTCGCACATGTGTTTAGAAAAACTAACATAACTTTTTAAGTTAATTTCGTAGCTTAATTTTTTGTATAAATTTAGAAAGAGTTGACTTTTTTACAAAGAAAAGGTATACTTAAGAAAAGTACGTATCTCTAACGGTTTTCGAGATATTTTTAATTACATTTTGCGCTGTATATGTTATGATGTCCTAGTAGTAAGATTTTTTGATGGGCAGGCCATCAAAAAGGCCAGTCGTTAACATAACACATTTTGCTTCAAGTTGGACGTTCAAGTTATTTCTGACTCAAATTTATCTTTAGAATAGTAATTATATCATTAATAATAATTGCTAGCCGACAGTTTCCGATGTAAGTCATCTGAACACTTCAAAAATGCCCCGACATAATGAATTTACGAATCTTGAGATGAGAAATATGATCTGCGTGTATGCTCCAACGAATTTTAGAAGTCGTTCCGCCGCTGAAAGATATTTAGAACTCTACCCCAACAATAGATAACCCCGACAATAGATAACCTGATCAACGCAACGAATCTACGATAGATTGGGAGAAACTGGTTGTTTTGATTCTAACCAGATAACGGAAGACAAAAAGAAATTAATTGGGGAAGAAGGGAGAAAGAAGAAGTGCTAATTCGTATAATGGAAGATCCAGAGCCTAGCAGTAGGCGCCTGTCTGCAGCAACAGGTATCAGCAAATCTTTGGTATCCAGCATAACACGCGATGAAAAGTTACATCCCTATCATTTCAATCCGGTGCAAAATTTATTGCCGGGAGATTACCAACCCAGAATTGATCTTTGCCACTTCCTGCACGAAAAACAAAATCGGAACCAGTTTTCCTTCAATGAAATATTATTTACGGATGAGGCAATATTTACACAACGGGAGATATTCAATTGGTGAAACAAACATTTTTATTATGTGATGCTGCTTCACTTAGTGCGAGAACATTACTTTCAACATGAGTTTCCCATTAATATGTGGTGTGGGATCTTGGGAGACATAATTTTGGGACTAATTGGATTTTCTCCAAGGTTAAATGGAGAAAGTTACTTGAATTTTTTAAGGAATGACTTTTGGAAGATGTGCCTTTTGGGGCAAGAAGAAGATAATTCTGTTTATGTTATGCCCATTATCTTCTACAAGTAAGGGAATTTTTGAATATCAGTTTTCCCTTCCAATGGATTGGTCGGGGTAGTCAATATTCAATGGCAGCGCGAAGCCTTGACTTGAACGCACTAGATTTCTTTTTTTGGAAATATCTAAAATCTTCAACGTACAAGAACATACGTAACAGCAGAGAAGAACTGTGGAATAATATTCAGGAAGGATTAAAGGAGAATAGAAATAAAAACGGAATTCTTCTCAGGGTGAGGCAAAATTTTGGCTTAAGACTTTGAAAATGTATTGATGTGAGTGACCAATATTTTGAAAATTTATTTTAGTGGGATTGTATTATTCTTTTTATTATTTAAGTATTGAAGTTAAATTAGGTAAATTTCCATTTAATTTAAATTAATTAAATTAAAAAAATAACAAAAAATAAAAATGCAAATTCATAAATAATAGTTTTATAAAGAGTATTTCACATATCATAAAAATACATTTTTTCCATAGCATTTTAAGAATAGCGCCGTTTTAATAACTTGCTGCCAGCGCAGTTATGGTATATACATCGAAAAGAATACTTGCAAATATCTCGAGAACCGTTAGAGATATGCACTTTTCTTAAGTATACTTTTTCTTTGTAAAAGGGTCTAATCTTTCCAAATTTACAAAAAAAAGCTAAAAGGTTTACTTAAAAAGTTATGTCAGTTTTTTCAAATACACGTATGACGTAACTGGCGTCACCTATACGTTAGTTAAAAATAGATATTTTAGATAGATTTGCGATACCCAAAAACCTTCTTGTGCAAAATTTCATCTCAAAAACTTGCAAAATTAAAGAAATTATATATTTTTTTACAGGGTGTTCCTATACATTTATATATTATTTATAATTATATATCATGTACATTTGGAAGTTTTTTATATCTTTTTTCTTTAGGTTATTTCATAACCAAAAGTAAATATAGGTTCGAAAACGCTTCGTTACCCATATACAGGTTGTTCAAACATAAAAAAATTGTCTGTTTTTTTCTTTATGCATCTTTCAGTTTTTTTATTTTTAGGTAAAATTTTGAATATAGTTTATGCTATAGGACTTACATCATTGGGCATGTCAAATGGTTTTGATAACCTACAGAATAATATTGTTTCAGGAGTCATTCCCCCTTTTCTTCCCTTGAACTTTTTTATGGTGAGGTTGGTAGGTTCTAAAATACAAAATTGCTTTTTAATTTTTTTTAGAAACTTTTTGCCTCTTGCAGTTTTTTCATTCTCCCTTGGTGATTCAGATTAAATTAAAATGTATTATGGGTAAGCAATTATTTATTATAGGTAATCTTCTATTTTTAAGAATATCGAGTTTATTTGGAACTACCCGTTAAAAATTAAAGTTCGAATGACCCTAAATAATAACCTAAATGTTAACAATAATAACAATAATAAGAAAACTATGTTACAGCAAGTGTTGAAAATTACCTCCTTCAACCCTTACACATGCGTCCACTCTTCTTCTCATTGATGCCCGTATCCTTTCGAATACCTTCGGAGTATTTCTTATTGTTTCAAATACGTCTAATATTCGATTTCGTAACTGACTAACATTATTCACTTTTTATTTTTTTTAATAGTTTGAACATCCTGTGGAGAGGTGACGAGGCGTTTGCAGACCTATGTTTATTTGAACTTTTATTTATGAAATGAGTTAAAGAATTACCCCCTTCCGTATGTACATGATATTTAGGAACACCGTGTGTAAAAAAGTGGTGTAAGGGGTTTTGTAAAAAAAATTGAAATATCTTTCTATTTAAGTAAAAGCACTTCAGTTTCAGACTTCGAATCTTTTAAACGGGAGAGGTAGGTAAAGGGCTAGTAATTTATAGTATCACGAATTCAGTTGTTTTTGACTCAAATTACAGAGCAAATACATCCAGTTATTAATTCCTATTCGCATTAAAATCCACTTTACCCGTTTAAAAATTGGACGACATTAATCTGGAAAGATCGTTTTATCCGTATTTTTCTTTTCATAAAGCTCCTTTCCTTGGTTATCGGTTTCCATTCTTAAATAGGGTGCGCTGAACGTTGTTTGACACTCGAGAAATATTGAGGGCGATTTTTCGTTTTGATCTTTCAGGGTAATTTTGCCCTCCATGGAGAATGCCCTCCATTTGCATGTACGACTCCGTTTAATATTGGACTGTCAGTTAAAGTTGGTCGTTGGCAAGATTCAGGATTGATTTTGCTGTGTTATTGATGTAACTCAAGGACAAATTTTTCATTTTTGTTAGACCAAGCGATGAATCATCGCGCACAATATTGGACACAAAATTACGCTATTAGCTTGATGAACTATTTGCAATTATCGGTTAATCTCTAATCTTGACTGCACAATCGTTACAAACACCACTATTGGATATTTCGAAATCATGATTTGCAATCCTGAAAAGAGGTAATTAATGAAGTGTCACTGGGGTATTTTAGTAAATAAGCCAAATACAAAAACCAGCATTTACGTATTGCTATGTGCTGGTTCGTTCTCTGATTTAGCTGGTGTTCCAAAGCCCTATTTATTCGACTTGTCAGCCATTCAGTCGGAATCACAATTTATGCGAAAAAAGATATTTTATATTGGGATTAATGGAAGTACCAAAACTAGCCTTTGTACCATAATATGGAAGTTATCAGGAATATTCCTAGGCCCAAACCCTCTTTGATATATAACACTTCCATATATTTTATGTGATAGTAGACCTGGGGGCTCAGGATGACTGATGCCAAACCCAATCTAATTTAGTGATAACGTCAATTTCAGACAAACAAATGTTTAGTCATTCCATCTCGGACCCCTGGAACGATCGTGATTTGTTTGCTTGCGGGGATGGACTAATCAAATTAACTTCATTTGTCCGAATGCAAAAGTTGCGGCCACCTCTCTGAGGGCGGCAATTAAGCCAACTTTTTCCGCTTTTGATGGATTAAATTTTAGTACATGATGGAGTTTAAATGGTTGTTTGGAACACGAATCTTAAAGATATGCCACCATAGCAAATGAAACCTCTAAGAAGACTATAATAATATTTTGTTTATCCGGTAATCCAAATTGGGTTGAATTTGAATTCTTAGGACAAGGTGAACTACTGTTTCTAATCGGCAACGAATATTTGCTTTTGTGGAGAATTATTGGTTAAAAGAGTGTTTCCAGTTATGACGAATTTTATACCCCCTGAGTAAATCTTAACAACTTCTGGCAATTTCCAAACCGGAAAAACAAATAAAAGATTTCACTCGAGGAATGAAGGAATATTCTTGATTTATTTAAATAAGAAGAAATTTGAAGCTTTTTTGAAATTGTCTCACATTTATAAAGTTTGAAAGATTTTTCCTTAAGGTTTTGTAAGGCAATTTTTTGGTACTCTCAGTCTCTGTCTTATATTTTCTATCCCCTTGAAATTTTTAAAAATTTTGAGTAATTTAGAAAAGTTTTGTGAATTCCTTTTCGGGAAGATTTATAGGTTCTCAATTTCTTGTTTTTATAGTAGTATAATTAGTATGCAGATAGTTTCAAAAAATTTGAAAGTACATTTCGTGATGGAACTCTGGTACTTTTTGAAAGAAAGAATTGAGGTTTTTAAACACCTCTGAGGGTTCTGGCGACTTCTAAGACGCAAGGAAATTTTCTTAAGTTTGGTGATAATTTTCTAAGTTTTGATAGAACTTTTCTCAAATTCTGAATTAGAACTGCGAAGTGCTGTTATAATTTCCAAAGTTTTCAATTGTTGTTTTTTTGTCAGAGACTTTTATTATAACTCTTAGAAAATAGTGAATTTAAGTTATTTCACATTGTCGCCAGGAAGGCCAGGAACTTTTGAACATATTTCGTAATTTAGTTACTGTGAAGTTAAGTTAGTTACGCTGAAAGAGCTTTTTGAAGCCTCAGGGATTTCAAGAATTTTTCTTGAGCATGAATTATGGTTTATTTTAAATATTTTCTGTGAATTTTGGTAATATGAATGGAATAAAAATATTTGGTTTTCAAGGAAATTCTTTCAGTTTTGAGGATTATTGGTTTCTTAAGCCTTTTTAAAAAAGGTGTTTTGGGAGTTTTTCATAGAAATCTGTAGGACATATAAGCATTGAATAAATATTTTCTATTTTTTTCAGGAAAATGGTTTAAAAAACACCCTTTTGAGGTAATTATTTTCGCCGCTTTATCTTCTTTATGCTTGAGATATTGCTTTTTGTTTGATTGATGGTAATAGTTTTCACGTATTTTCTCCATAAATAATAAATATTTAAAATGTATAAATATTTTGTATCGTAGATTATAGCTTTCCAAAAACTGTTGACATACTTAGGTGGGCAGGAAATCAAATGGTCTTCTAGTTTTAATGGCAAACGTTACATTATAAAAATTACAACAGTCGCCACATTTTCAAAGTCAATTTAGTTTTAGCATTTTTTAATGGCATTACTAAAACACGTACAAAAGTGCAGGTTTAATAGCTGCAGCTTTAGCTGGGGCAAACAACAAATTCATTTCATTTAATGGATCGTAATGGTTTTGTTTTCCGAACGCAATGCAAATGGAAACACCTCCTTTTAGCAGGTTTTTCTGTTATCGACTGAAATTTTAAAGTAAATTAATCGAGTGTCACTGCCGCCGACCGAAATTAATTAAATAAAATTTCAATTTGCATTCCGCTTTATGTTTGCGCACTAATTACGCAAATGCGTGTTCTATGGCTTTATTTATCCGAACTAGCTGGGTTTCAACCCGAAATACAATTATTTATAGGAGAGGATCAATCTTTTTGTTTCGGTATGATGTGAAAAATAAAACAAATACATTGCGGTGCATAAAAAGAGTGTTAACGATTAAAATGATATATTGCGAAAATATTCGAAAAATTTACAGTTTTCATGGCAAATCGTAAAACGCCATTGAGGCATATAATTTACATTTATTTCATTTGTATTGTTTCCATTATTATATCATTAATCCCATCTAGTCATTGACAGCAGATGCGATTATGAATATCATTTCAGCCTTATGAATACTTGCTGCTTTTCTCAGAATGTCTAATATTATACAAGAGTAACCTTTGGGTTTTATAAAGAAATCTGACGGGCCTTCTCTATAAATCAAAACTTCCAAATAACTGCTTCTCTTCCAGACATCTACTTGGCAATTTTTCTTGACAAATGCTTTCCAATTATGGGCTGTATAATTGCAAAAAAATTCACTAAATCTCGCTAAACCAGAGATTAACACATCCTTAAAGTGGTGACACCCTAAATCCCCGTTCCCACTAAACCACTCATAAATCGGCCCTCATCTCAACTTTTATTGCCTCGAAGAAATAAACGGATTCCAGACGGTTCAGGAGATTAATAATATAATATTTCTTTCTCTAAATGTCTCTGCATCTATCTGAAGCAAGATGGCTTACGTCTTATGTTTTTCCCCCAAGGCAAGATTTATGAAATTTCAAGTTTATACAGGATGCGCTGACCCTCAGATGATCCAAAGTCTTAACCTGAACGTCGCAATTTTATCGAAATTTATGAGGATACTGGTTTCTTTGGTTTGGTTTTATACACCTGGATTAAGCACTGTCTAGGATTTCTGTGAGCATCATCTTTTGGCTCTAATTTGTCTCCATTTATACATAATTCATGGCTACTTATGAAGGCTTGGCCCAAAGCATTTTTTTGCTGGGCTTTATCAATTATGTATGTGGCCAAAAGATCTCCAGATGCGGCCTGACGTAAACGCTTAACAAACAATGGGTTGTTTGGTCTTTCATTCTTAAACCGTATTATTGCTCTTAAGCTAGGTAAACCTTGAAAATCCAATGGCGTTCTAACTTTATTATCTAACAAGGATCATGTTTTCTTAAATTAATAACTTACACTTTCACAAATTACTTTGCTTTGAGTTTAATATTATCAATGTTGATTAAGTTTTATAAGGGTTTATTTTGTAATATTTATATGGATTTTTTAAAGCTACGCCACTGATTGCAGGCACTCTCCATTTTTCATCTCAAATCCCGTGTTGATTTGATGAAAGCCGAAAGAATCTAATACGAGGTGACAGTATTTGATTTTCTTGCATCTGCTCCTTTGTTATCCATGATACAATATTTGGATGTTTAGGTTAAGTAAACCTTCGGTTTAATTATCGTAACATATCGGTTTCGTTTTTAAGCCATTATGGTTTCTTCGGGCAGAAATTATGGAATATTATTGCTTTGTTGAGGTTTCTTCGACTGAAAGTAGAATGGCATGGATGGTTGAAATGAGGTAGTATTGATATATCAGTGTCAGCAATCAGGAGTGCTTTGATCAAGGAATGAACACAAGAAGCAGTAACTTTGGAGACGTTCTCATTGAAGAACTAAAGCAACACAGGAGGAATATATTTTCATTTTATCTATGTCCTGCTGATGTCGTCAGTGTCGTCAGTCGGTCAGTGATGATCGTGATTTATTTGCCTTTAAAGGGATTCCAGCAAAATTCGCCGAAATTCCTCTAAATTTTATGAAACTCTCAAAAATTGTTTACCAGTGAACAAAGTTGAAAAATAGTCGGAATTTGTTCGGCAGTTTTTAGATTTCTGGGAACTAAATCATTTGTTTCAGAAATTTCAAGCAACCTCCAAAATCTCACAAATGTCTTCTTATAAGGGAAAATTATAAAGTCGATTTATGATAAAGCTTCAATATACCTCATTGAAATACAAAAGAAGATCGAAATAATGCAACCATGACTAAAAGGAAGAAAGGAGAATTAAAACTGATAAAAAAATTATGAAGGAAATGGCGTAAAAAAATTTGGAAGCCATTTCACATGGGCTATAGATGAGTAACTACATGTTGAGTGAGAAGGAGGAGTCTTCTTTGGAATGAAAGAAATGCTGTTTTCCAATTTTCACTGGCACGAACTTTGGTTATTGATAATTGTGTAATCAATAAAAATTAAATGATGTGAAATTCCTAAAACTTTAGCGAAATTGTGAAATTTTCTAATTAGAAACGGTTTAGTAGCTTTAGAAACTAGCAAAGTCATTTCTGAATTACTAATAAATTTTAATGAAATCCATATAAGTTTCAAAGACCTCGCCAAAATCATTATAAACTCCTTTAAACTGCCAATAAATCTAAATCTACGAAGTAACTCAATATGTCTAAACTCAATATGATGAAAACTAAATATTTATATAAAGCAATGCATTTGTGCGACTAGGACATCTTCAACTTTGACAAAAATGATATTCGAGAAAAATGAAGAAATGCTACATTAAAAAATGATAAAAATCTCTTTTTTTATCCGACCAAAAGACTCCACAGCCATAGCCCTATGTCCTGGTGAAGCACTGATTACTACGAGTTGCCATAGATTATCTCTAAAAATCTGGGTTTCCCTGAAATGTAATCGAACAAGAAAGACTAGCAGGAAAAGCAATTGCCTTAACTTTTCAAGACACTTAGTTCGATAAAGGATAAGATCTATTATAATGTCTTAAGAATTCTTCCAACTTTTTCACAGCGAAAATTTAGTCGAGCGCCACCTTGTTAAAAGGTGCGCCTATGGCAATTTATCAAAACTCCCCAACTCGCGGGATTCCGTTCTTCGAGCTAAAAGTTTAAACGTTAAAAAACCCACCGACTAATGGACCGTATATCCTTCAGAATTAATTCTCCAATAATTCCTGCTTTTTAAAAGTTCAGCGAAACTTCATTTGTTCGGGCTACAATGGACTTACATAGTTAAATGCAGTTTAAAATTTTTTGAATTACGATCACTTGTACAAGTCGATCTGCGGCTGTGAAGTGACGCATTTTACCAACTTCAATATTTACCAAACCGATGTGAATCGTTACAGACACCAGCCCTAAGAACACTTGAACATTCCCACTAGCCGCAGGGAAATTAATCCTTGGCGTGTGAAATTTTTAAATCAGTCAACCAAGTTATCTCTACCATCAGTTTTCTATGCATACATAATTTTTAGGGCATAAAGTTTTCCATTAAACTTCATATAAATATTGGAAACGGAAGTTGTTGAAGAAATCTCGCTTGTTCCTATAAAAGAGCTTTTTATGACCTGAAATGAAAACCTATATAGAATATTTTTGCCAGGCAATAAAATATCCCATAGAGTTATTGCGACATATAACCGATTGAAATTTTGACCCATGTAACACCTTTTTGTCTAAAAGACATTTGTCTAGAAGTACCTCTGTTACGCAAAGAAACAGACTATATAAATGTCTATTCTTGCAACTTCCATCCTTAATGGAACTCAACTTGCACGCATCATTAGGCAATAGCAGTTCAAAGGGTTTAGAAATGCATATACCAGGCAATACATAATAGCAAAGGCTAAAGTAATATAGGTTGCTTCCTGTGATCGTCGATGCAAATAGCTTAGTGGATTAGATGATAAGAGACTTTATGATGTTGAAGTCAGGTTATGTATCGATTTTATTGGAAGAGAAGTGCTTTACCTCGAATTCAACGATGTAGTTGTGGGATAAGTTCAAGTAAGCCTTAGGGAAAACCTGGAAATGGGTTAAAGAAGGATGAAGTAGTTTTGGGAAAAGCACAATTTTGAAGGAAAACTATTAGAATAACGAAAACATGGAATTAAATTTGCATCAGATTACTGATGTAAATGCTAGCTTTTCCTGGATCGATTTTTTCGAGACCCTCCTGCTACCTGAACTAATCTGACCGAGATAAATGATTAATCGAACTCGCAAAATCTAGGAAAGAACACTTTTCATTAATTCCTGCTACAATTTTCCGGTTTATGGGCGAAGGATACTCATATAACCACTTCGTCATAGATAGACACATTATTAGACTCTTGTGTTCGCTAAGCGAAAACATGAACTCTGGTCCTTTCTCGAATTGCCAAAATATTCTCTCTCTTATACAACTTTAGAATCCAGCTTTAAGCACATTTCATGTTCAAGCCGGCTTGCAAACTCCGGATGATAAACGATACACGATATTAGAGCAGAAGATTACTATTAGTTATACCTTATCTCCACTCCACCTGACAAGGGATGTCCCTGCACCAAACCGCAACTACTCATAGTCATAATAAGCTGTTTCATGCCGTTTTACGGGATTAAAGTTATTGCGCAAACAGATACGCAAGGATTAGCATAGTCCGCAGGACACAAACAGTTTCAATCACGTTTCAACAAATTAGAAGCCCTTTCAGATGTCGTTTTTGTAATTTTCTTGCCAACATTTTCACCGGTACTTAATCAAATAATCTCGGCGTTTCCGCGTTTTCCAACCCCCAGTTTCTCCAGGCCTCCAGCAGTTTATTCCGATGCCATCCAGAACTCTGAAAGGTTTTTCGGTTGTTGTTATTTACACAGACTCACGCACCGGAAGAAGGTATTTCGGAATCGTAACTCGTATTGATCGGAAGTGGAAGAAGGGTGAAGGGAAAGTTTTCCGGGATTAAGACATTTTTATGTCTGTCTGCAGGAAACGTAGAAAAAGGTTAAAAGAATGGAGTTTTATGTGTTATCGATGTACCGAAAGAGCATGGAATCCTTCGAAAGGTCCATAATTTTTGTTTCATTTAAAATGTTTTCAATGTAAAAAATAATTTTCTTGTCCTATATAAATTACCAAAGATCAAAAGGGCACATTCGAACGTTTTACGTAACAAAGTTGAGAAAATGGCCAGTTTGGAGGGCGAAATATATTATTTCACAAAGTTCTAATGATTGTCTGGTGTCGGATTTGGCGAACTGAGAAAGGCGAAAATGCAGTAAACAAGGAGAAATGCACTCGAAAGTGGTCAGACGTGAAAGTTGCGACGAAATGTTTCTGTGACAAACAGGGTAGCTTGTGGTGCAGGGAAAATGTGCAAAGTTTAAAGTTCATATCCCTTTCATGGGAAATGATTTATCAAGGCGTGTATGGGAAATGGCTGGAATTTGATGACCAAAACCGCAAGAAAAATGCACAAAGTATTGCGACAAACAGTATTGAAAAGTTCTGAGATTGAGTGACAAATAACTAAGAACGTTCCAGGATTAATTAACAATTTGCTTAGCAAACGACGCGAAACATCTCCAACAATGATAATGGAAACGAAAAATAATATACAGTTTTGAAAGAAAAAACAATAATTTGGATAGAAAATATTGCTTAACTTCCCTTAAAAAAAGTAAAAAATAACTTGATAATTATTGAAGGATTTCAACTATCCATCATGGCATTTCATACCGAGAAACCCTAAAATTGGATGAATTATCTCAAGAATACATTTCGTAGAAAACTAAACAATACTTACCAAATTAAAAAAAATATTAATAAGTTCTTAAAAATAGCTCTATCATTGAGGGAAGTTGGATAAATTGACGAGATTTCCCCAAAAATGAGCATTTCAAGGAAATTTAAATGACAACATACCAAATTGCCCAATTTAATGTGGGAGTTATATTTACTAAAGTAACTCCCAAAAAATATGAAAAACTTGGTAAGGAAAGATCTCGTGGATTTTTAAAAGCTTCATAGAAGAACTCAGTGATAGCGTCATCAATAACTAATGAATCTCTAGTATACATGGATAAATTATGGAGAAAACCCAGAGTTTGTTGTGGCATTCCTTTTTAAACCGTGAAGCAAATCAATAATGCTTGTCCAAAGATATCCTAATAGATTTCACAGAAATCCTTAAGGACATTTTGATGCCTCTCAAAGAAACTTCTCAACAATCTTAATAACTGAAAAATAAACGGAAAGGACTCGATTAAAAAAAAAACGATTCTACTTCTTAAGCGTTTTGCATGCCAAAACAAAAATTTTCAATTAGTCCTATTAGTACCTTGAATAGTAGTAGATGAACAGATTGAGCACAAAAACCCCATTTTCTCTTTGAAAGTTCGCCCTACATGGAAAGGGGCAACACTTAAACTTCATTTAGCGCTATCCCATATTGTCCTTTGTGACAGAGTTACAATTGCCACTTCTGGGTGAAATGCCCAACATTGTAAAAGTTTTAACGATAGTTTGGCTGTTTGAATCGATAAGGCTCGAATGTCATAAACATTGAGGTCCGAGGGCGCCGTATGGCCATAGGATTTAGGATAAGAGCAATTTAGTGTCAATCTAAGTTTAAACACTACTTAAAACACATGTTTGCTTGTATAGAGAGAAGTAAACTTGTCGGTGTATTTATTTGAGACTTATAGAGTATTCTACAGAACTAGTGCTGAAAGTAGCTTAATAAGTAAACTTGTTAAACTAATATTGTCATCCTTCCAATAAATTTCGTCTGGCTGCAAGGCGTCTTTGCGAACGAAGACATTAATGTCATCATACGCTTCAACAACTCGAGAGAACACGTTCTTACCTACTTTGTTCGTGAGATGATATAATATTGGGACAAAGAATCTAACTTTCGACTAAGTAATTAAGTTTCTAAACTAATTTTAGACGAATTTGTCTGTGATGCACCGGGGGCTTACGCGAAATTGCAGCGAGAGCTGCTTTTCGGCACGAGAGAGATATATTTTTCATTAGTAGAGGCATGCTGAAGCCTAACGAGTATTACATACATTAGACACGTCTTTAACTGAAATAAGACCTTTATAGAAGAATTTTTCTATCATAAACTATAGTTAATTATATGGACATTTGTCACAGTCTTTACAAGACATGAGTGAATCCTTAATATGACACAAATTACAAGGTACATGCCTCAGGACCGCATTCCAACATATCATTAAGTGATTTGTGGTTCGTAACTTGAAATTTTCAATTCCAGAGCTCTTTAAAGCGGTAACTGATGGTTTGGTAAAAGGTTTTGAATGTTTTAGAGGTCTGAGACAGATTTATGTTATGTAGGAAAAATCGTTTATAACGTTATCACGCAATGCCCTACTCAATTCATAACCTACCCGCGATAATAATTAGAGTACACAGTCTAAAGCAGAACTTTGTATCTGAAATTCAACGTTAGGATTATTTTCCAGCCCGATTAAGTAAAGAGACAGGCAAGTCCCCTAACTAAGTTTGGGCCTTAATTTTAAATTAAGTTGTCGCACAGGAACAGCCGATCCCAGTGTTTTAGGAAACTATACATGTCTCTCCCATACAGAACGGAGTTAACTCAATTGAGTGAAGAATTTCCTCGGAAGTTGACAGACCTGCCCGAAAATTGGTTAACTCTCTTGGTCGCAAACTTTTCAAAGATCCCTGTCAACGCGATAACAAGATGTAAAGTTTGGAGGGTCACTTTATGTTTGTATGTGTATAAGTCAAGGGTCACCTTTAGGGAAAAGGAGTCGGCAACGACCTGAATTTACGGGTGTTTAGAATAAGGGGGGGTTACAGATTAATTTTACAAGGGTTGGTACATAGTCACTTTGATTGAAAACCATCCACGTAACATCCGTGACGAATACATGAGCGCTTTTAATAATTCTCCCATAACCCCCTATCTATCCAGGTCAGTTCTTCCTTCAGTTATCTGGAAGGGTTCTTCGAAATAAAATCTAGTCCTTTATTTACATTTCATGATAATTCCCACTGTTACTCACACTATGATTTGCCAAATTCCCATTTCTCTTTTGTTTTCTCTACGGCCCTCCGTAACTCAGGAAATATCGAAATTGATTGAATGGAAATATGCGGGTTTATGCAAAAAGTTACTCAGTTATCCTACTTGCAAGTGCAATATGTATTTTGAAATCGATTTACAGATAATAAACCCTTCACACCATAACGCCCTCCTAATGAAATTACTGCAATCTGCAGAGTGGTAATCAGATCCCATTCCTCTCATATAGCAGTTTACAGACATGTAATAAATTACCAATTTCAGCATGCTACTCGATTTTAATTGGCAGAACTACTCAGCTTTCCGGGTATTTGGAAAACTGGCGAACTGGAAACAAAGAGTTATAAATTTGTATTTACACAGTACTAAATTGCTCAATAACTCGGCTTAAAATTGACTTGTGACCCGAAAGTTTTCTTTTATGCACAATAAACCGTTTAAAGACTGGTCTTACAGTCGTTACTGACTGTTTATGGAGACTGAAGATACTGAAGAGACAACAGTTTCGCAGTTTTAGAAAGGAAATAGGACAATAATACCCAGAGAAATTCGGGAGAGAAGTTGAACATTAACATGAAAATCTTCGGATTAGGAAAGTTGATAATTGAAATAACGTACTCACTGGAAACTTGGTGAGGCAAACATTTGCGCAATCTTGTTTCCGTGTAGAGCTAATTCACTTAAAGCTTAGGATTGTTCGTGTGAGTCATTAAGTAATAAAATAATAAGAGTGATACGCACGTTGGGTTGGCATGGTAATATCGCGTGACCCAACAATTTGTGTCAAAACGAATGTATTCTTTGCCATCTGTTACAGCGATAATATAATAGCTTAATGATGCTCCCTCTTTGGGATAAAGAAGAGAGTGTCTTTGAGACTTATTTAACACAGGGTGTGCCAAAATTAATGTACTATAGCTTACCGACGTATTCTCCATCTAAAAAGATACCAATATGTTCATATGAACTTTTGGAGTTTTTCCCTTAAATTTTTCTTCGTATAGCGCGTATGAGAATTTGTGTATGGGATTAGTCATATTTATTGTATAAGGTGCGAACGCGAAAACGGTCCCTTAGGGCCTACTACTGCTATTACTACTAGTACCACTACTACTATTTTAGTGTACCATTCCTGATACGACTTTATTCACCAACCAGTAGCATTCGCATAAAAACTTGCAAACCTTATTTTTCATTTTCTGCTAACATTGAAATTAAACCTTTCCCTTTAAAGGATAAAGAAGTAAAACTGGCGTTTCGAAAGCTTCCCCAAACTTTGCCCGCTTTTTAAATGTAGACAAAGGAATAAAACTAACTTTGGCCTGTGAAAAACTTCTTTCGTTCCGATCGCTGCATACCTTTTAAAAGGGCTCGAGTCGAATATTCTTTCTGTGTTATTAACTTTAAATTCCTGCACCGCAAATCTTTATTAAACATCTTTCCCTAAATTGCTTTAGCTGATTGTTTAGTCCAACTTTTCCTTTCTTTCAGACGCTTTTGCCTAAGTTTTGTTTTAAACTGGGCTTGAGATTAAATTATCTTTATTGCCCTAAATGTGCCCTTAAGTTTACTTAAGAATTTCAACTATTTCTCACTGAATCGAAGCAAAATATTGCTGATAATGTTTCGGACAAAAAGGCAATGGAAATTAAACGAAAATTGCATTAAAAACTTTCAATGTCGAAGCTTTAAATCTCCCCCAAACTTAATTTAATTTCCTGATGAACCTTTTATAGCTTTTTAGGGGCATCTTCGACCGAAACCCTCGGCGATGGGCTTCAATTTCTTTTCTTACAGCCCTTATTAACGAATATTCAGATTAAGGGATAATTGGCTGATTTATTTGGGCAGCAAAGCGCTTTTTGAAGTGTAACGAAAAGGTATTATACGAACCAAGGTGGAATAAATGGGAGGATTTATGGTGTAGGTGCTGCGGAAACTGCAGTGGCGTTGCTATGAGCAGTAATGAGTTAATAAGAAATAAATCAATTTAATTATTCTTCTTAGAACATTTAATTAATTTTAAAAAAACAGTAAAATGTGACTATTTAGGAACCTCTATTCTCTCCATTGACAGAATTTTTATAAGTGAAAAAGATAAACCATGCACGAACCTAAAATAGACCAAACCCGCCAGATAGGGAGAAGCAGAGGAGTATAGTGCATTTTAAACTGTATATAAATCACTTTGAAGTATTCAAAATACCCAAAGAAAATATGAAAATTGTGGAACTACTTAAAAATACACCGTGGTGTGGGGATCCTTCAAAATGACAAAAAATCAACTGAGAACAGTTGATTCAGCATGGGACAGAAGTGTGTGACATAAAAGTATGGGGGGTGAAATTTTTGAGAGAAATTGGACAATTTATGACATTTAAAAAAAAATTTCCATTGTCCCTTTAAATTTTTAATCTTTCAAACTAATCCAGGATTAGCCAGAAGAGTGGCAGGTAAACATCTGAGGAAGTCAAATGTAGGACAGGAACTATTTCTGAAGAAGACTGTGTGTTACGAAAAATATGAAAGCCCTGGCTCTTCTCCAAGAGATACAGGCGCAACTAAATAAATGAAGCTTTATGATATCTTCCGTTAAATAACTCCTTCATGAGATT
Organism: Euwallacea similis; assembly: GCF_039881205.1. Classification (NCBI taxonomy): domain Eukaryota; kingdom Metazoa; phylum Arthropoda; class Insecta; order Coleoptera; family Curculionidae; genus Euwallacea; species Euwallacea similis. The sequence continues at coordinate 1,934,416 of NC_089610.1, forward strand.
TTCTCCCTATGAGAGGGGAAATGAACGATTTCCTCATCGCAAGCAGAGATCTTGAAAGCTTTAGGAGCACATGTGAATTCATAAATATTAAATGCATTCAAAAGCAGTGGTGTTACATCAGGAGACCATATAAGTTCAAGCACCTTTCAAGCCTCCTGATCAACACTTTCTAGCACTCTAACAAATCTTTTGGAGTGTTCCATTCAAAATGCATAGTTCTGTATACCAGAAGCAATAAAATGAGTGCCGCCGCTGTTTGTAGTTCACTTGATTGGATTTTGGGCGTTCCCCAGTGAATTCTTCTGAATTATATTGCACAATTCTGATGCATTCGCCGCCTCTATTGCCGATGTTATCGCTCAAGAAAGGTCGGCAGTAATTGAATTGCTGCGTCGCCCCACTGCTTATTACCGCCTGCACTTCTTGTACAAAAAAATCGTGATTTATTATACTCGACAAATTGATTTATCGACACTTCCTCGTATTTCGGAATCTCAAACATGTCAGGGAAATCCTAATTTTGCTTGGGACTTTATTGGAAAATCCTGCTATGTATTATGCATACGAAAGCCTATTTTTGCAACGGCAATATTTCGTGATATAATATTTAATATTTTATAGCTAAAATCGAAATCTGCCAATTTATTTTGAGCCTCAAAATGCTTCAATTCCGCTTAATTTTATTTTATTTCAACAATTTAGTCCCGGAATTTTAATTCATCTATATTTGCCTCAGTTGAAATTGAAATGGCATTTTGAAGCTTCGGGTGAATTATGAATTATTAATTGCCGCTCTCCATTGTGCGTGAATTAAAAACAATTGGAGTTTCTTGATAAAATGATTTTGAGTAAATATGTAAAATACTCCGAGAAAAAATTTAAATAAGATAAACTCTTACAAAAGTTGTAATTTGTTGATGCTAAAGGTGGAAATTAAATAAAACCCTAATCTTTTTTTTAATGCAGGTTTCTTTCTCGCTATTGTCATGATATAACCATTAGATCCACTGAATTATAAAACTGAAATAACCGATCTGTAAATAACTTTTTGTCTTCAGATTACTACATTTTGGTAATCCGACCATGAAGCGAGAGATACGGAACAGGGAATTTCTAATCCAGAATCTATCTGAAATTGAACAGAAATAAGCATTGAAATTCTATATTATTGGAATTCCAGCTTGCTGATCAACAGTGCGAAAGTGCCATTTTGTGGAACCGTAGGACAGAAATTCTTTGCCCTGAGATAGAGAACTACATATAATAAGCTTGATTGCAGTAGCAATTGCACAATGAAACTAAGGAGAGAGATACATAAGCTGGCTGATCAACTAAATTTAAGTGCGGTTTTGGAGAATTTATGCTCAGTTGTTTATCTTCACCTTAAACCTCATCTGAAGCTAAGCTGGAGATTTTGACCTGGACCTTAAGGGAACCTTTGGCTCTGAGACTGCAATAAACTTAATGGCAATGTGAATTGTAAGATGAAACAGATTTGAGAGATACGCATTATTGATTATTTTCTAATTCAGAATTGGTCTGGAATTTTATAGAATTAAGCGATGAAATATTTCTATTAGAGGATTTTGGATACATATCCTCTAATAGAGAGGATAATAAGATATTAAAGCTTGGAAACTTTGACAACATAAGCTTGATGCATGATTAAGTTAAATTCAGTGGAATTCATAACTGAAAAGTTTTCCCCCTGAGATTACAAACTTCAATAGATTTGTCAATCCTGGCTGGTATATCAAATAAGCGAGAGAAATTTGTAAATGTAATTCAACAGCATTAAACATTTAAATTCTCTATTAAGCCTGGTTTAGTCGTAATGTTTTGTCGTTAGACTCGCGTTATAACGTCAGGTTTGGCAAACAACGTGGTGCGTGTACAGGACACTTACGTTTTACACGAACTGAATGAGTTTTGACAAACTTTGAAATGGAATTCGTGTCAAACAGGAGGACAGACAAGCTAACTAGATCAAAAGAAATTTTGTCAATTACAAATTCTCACGATTTAGTGCTCAGAAATATTCTCTCTCGGGTTATGAGCGTCAAAAATTTAAAACTCCTAACATAGAGTGATAAGAAAAAAGGTCTTGACGTTGCAGTCTTAGTGTTGATCTTGTATCAAACGCTTGCAAAATAAGACCAAGACCAGATGTAAGAAAGCAAGACCGAAACTTTTGCGAGAACAAGGCCAGAACTGACCAGAACAAGATTTTAGTTTTAGTAAATTTTCGGGTGTTGACCATGCATCATAGTAATAGTAGGTAAATTATTAACTCCAAGTTCTCGTTTATAAGAAGGCGATGTGAATGACCAATTCTAAGGGGAGAAACTCAGACATCTTTAGCTCCCATCTGGCAACGCGACCGTTGCAAAAAAATTCGGTAAGGGTGCTTAGTAAGTTTTTCTCCTATACCGTCATTCTTCCATACCTCAACAAATAACCCACCTATTAGTTCCAGTGGACTAATTACGATTTCAAAAGCAGGTGAGAAGCCTAAATATGGACTAATAACCGTTTCTCGCCGCATTTAACCCTTTCGGAGTAACGAGCCCGGGTGTAATATGGTCTAAATGTAATTTATTATATAGTTACTCGTTAAAAGCTAAAACATGTAGCTTGTAACTTAAACCCGAAAGTGGCTCTCGACGCACATTAAAATAATACCCTTTTAATACAGATTAATAGCAGGTGATCGACAACCGAGCACTGAGCCATTGTTCACATAATTTACATGCATTTGCGGGACTTGTTGCGTTGAATACCAAAAATTGGCAGAACTGCCAATGTTGACCGCAGTCCTATCAGTTACTGCATATAACATTGATTTATCAGATGGTATATTTAATGTAAATCCATCTTGAACCACAATTGG